>NC_134356.1:302388728-302704978 GCF_048569485.1 Anomaloglossus baeobatrachus
CTGGCCTAATTAAGAACAGTTCACCCCCACACAAGTGGCAAAACGCTGAGATGTCACAATGGCCATTGGCCATAATGATCCAGACAAAGGCACAGTCTGCTTTGTGTCGCATCATCTTCAGCCATACACACCTATTAGAGCCGAGCAGTAAGATATGGTCAACTATATCTGATGCCCACCTCCAACATGCGTAAATGCCTGAAAATGATACATGACACATCAGACTGTGACTCTTTCTATATCTTTATAGTTAATTGAATTGTAAAGTGCTGCAGAATATGTTGGCCCTATATAAATAAAAAATATTATTATGATTATTATTATTATTATTAGCCCCGTCAGTGCATACGTCCAATCTGCGAGAGATTTGGACATAAGTTGCCACGGAGTAAATGACCATAGGAGAAAATGTGAACCCTTGAACCCAGCTTAACTGACAAAGTATATACTAAACCATATATGGTGAAATATGTTTCTGAGGGTACAGAGAAAAGGTTTATTGCCAAGGTTGTGTGTGCAGTGCTTGGTGCTGAATTGTTTCTGCTTGTGACTTTGATCTTATAAATGTGTATATACACTACTCAGAAAAAGGGATATTTTGCCTTTGGGTAAAATTTGTGTAAAACTTAAAAAATTCACGCCACAGTGATATTTTATCATGAATGTAGGGCATTTCAGTAGAAACATGCAATGGTGATTTTCTCATCTCAAACATTTTATTGAAGAAAAAGCCAACAACAGTGGTTGGGTATACCACCCAAAAAAATGACAATGTCTCAATAACTTGTCATGTGGCCTTGAGCATCACTTACAGCTTGACAATGACATTTCATGCTGTTCGCAAGTTATTGTTTCCTGAGGCATGGCATCCCACTCTTTTAGAAGGGAGTCCCTCAGGTCATTGATGTTCTGGGTTACAGAATTACAAGCCTCTACACAGCGACTCAGCTGATCCCATAGGCTTTCTATGGGATTGAGGTCTAGAGAAAGTACAGGCCACTCCATTTAAGGTACCCCAGTCTTCAGCAACCGCTCCCTAATGATGTGACCTCAATGAGCTGGAACACTATTGTCCATGAAGATGAAATTAGGCCTTTGTTGCTCATACAGAGGCACAATGACTGGATTAATCATGTTATTCAAGTAGTTGGAGCTTGTCACTGTGTAACGAGGCGAGCAGCTCTGACTGTTTTGTGATTATAATGGACATGGAGACTAACATTACACAGGATGGTGCTGCCACCTTGTGGATAAGTGCTGAAACTGCTCGAGAGGTGGACGCTGTAAAATCTGATCCCCTCCCTCAGGCACTTGTTGTACAGGAAGTAAAAGTGCAGGAAAAGAACACTGAGCTACTGGAGCTGGACCTGAGCAGACCTGCCTCGGACTGCCCTCATCGCTGAAGTGTCAGTGATTGCCAGAACTGCTGCAGACGGGATACTGGACTCAAGGGACCTCCGGACTGTCTCCTTCCTCCGTACCAAGAGACTGTAAGCTAGTCCTCTGTTGAGAGGGAGGGCTGAAGATCTTCCCACTTCTCTCCCTTGGAGTCGCCGCCGGTTACCCGGAGTCCAGGCCTGCTAAGTGGGAGCCCTCCCTCCTTGTGCTTTGGACTGGTAATATAACCTATAGGGCAAGTCAGGGACAGAATTCTTGTTTATTAAGTTAAAGACCCGGATAGCAAACCCTGGTTATGTGTGCTGCTAAGCCAGCGGTGTGTGTCATTGAGATGTTTAACAGTAAAGAAATGTACCCTTACATAAAATCCGAGCGTGGGGATTTTGTTGACGCAGATTATGGGAACTCAGCCGCGGCCTTACCCGAGGTCACTTCATCTGGCGTAGTCGGCAGGATCTGTGACCAGCAAAATCCCCTCCCGGTGGTAGCTTATAGTAAGACAGCTCCTCCGGCGTGTATTGTAAATCAAGTGAGAAAGTTTAACGGACGGAATTACCCTGTACCTGAATGGGCGGAACAACTTAGGATAGTGGGGTAAATGTATAATGTTGATCCCAAGAATTAGCGGAAATGGCTATGCTGATGTTAGAGGGGGAGGCATGGATGACGGTCAGACTGGAGACGGTTAGGGGCCAGCGTACATTAGATGACTTGGTGCGGGTGCTAGAGAACACCTATGGGCCGACCAGATACTTGGGAACACTGCGCTACATGTTCTTCCAGCGTACACAGCTCGAGTGGGAGGACATTCCCCGATATGCGAACGCCCTCCAAGTACTGCTGGAACAAGCCTGCAAAAATGGAGAAAATCTAGCTGCTACATCCTCCCGCAACCTGGTGCTGAGGGACCAATTCGTAATAGGACTGAGAGATCCGTATCTCAACCGCTCATTGCAGGACTGACTTTGGATAAATCCAGCCCTTACATTTGCTGAGGTTAAACAAGAAGCCATAGAACGTTCTAGGGGACCTGTTACGGGAACAGAGACTTATACCGCTACTTGCAGATCCATGTACAGTACAAATACTCCGAACAGCGACACTGAGGAACTGAAGCAGATGGTGGCGGATTTACAGAAGCAGGTGCTGCAGCTCACATTAGACCGACAGGCGGATAGGCAAGTGAGACGGCAACCTAGCCGGCCTATGGGAAAGTGCTGGACATGTGGTGACCCCCGTCACAGAGCAAACCGTTGCCCCCAGAACTCCTTCAACCCGACCCGCAGCCGTTCCATCGAATGGACTCTCAAACACCCCAGCAGGCGGAGTTTCACTCGAAACAGCGGATGGAGCCCCAGGCCTATTCACTAGAACCGCCAAGCCGTGCCTCTCAACAGCGGGCACCTTTAAACTAGACATCCCGGCTGAGGAGGCTCACTCGACTGGGAAGGCCAAAGAGAAAAGGAACCAACAAAGGAGCCAGCCTGCATCAAACAGCCCTCCACTGAAAGTAATGCTAGAGGGGGTTGCCGTGCAAGGACTAATGGATATTGGATCCCAGGTGTCCACCATCTCAGAGCAGTTTTACGAGAAATATCTACAACCACGGGCTGCTTATGACCTGAATACCGTCATCAAGATCAAAGCGGCCAATAATCTACCCATTCCAGTAACGGGAGTAGCTTGGATGAGCACCGAAATGTGTGGACAGGAGCTCGGGAAGAGGGGGATAATTGTGGTAAAAGAAGGCTTCGGTTCGGAAACGCCCATGATTATTGGGATGAA
This sequence comes from Anomaloglossus baeobatrachus, assembly GCF_048569485.1. Classification (NCBI taxonomy): domain Eukaryota; kingdom Metazoa; phylum Chordata; class Amphibia; order Anura; family Aromobatidae; genus Anomaloglossus; species Anomaloglossus baeobatrachus. Next base: position 302,391,912 of record NC_134356.1, read on the forward strand.
CATCCTGAAAGACCGAGACCTGGTATTGTTTACCAAGCGGGGACCCAAGTACTGGCAGGAAGTTACCACACACGGGGCCACCCGCCGAGCATTCCAAAGAGTGGTTCGGGCCTGCAGCCTACAGCAAATGGCAGAGGAACAACGGCCCATAGTCACTATCACCGTGCCTCGCCACACTAGGACCACCTTACCGGCTGAAAAGGAGACAATTATCTCGCTACCCCTTAGCACCACAAGACCGCTTTAAGGCGTGGAGGTACTGATTGAGCCGCAAACCCCGAGGGAGGGAAAACTGAACCTATTAGTCTCTCGCACTCTGGCTGTCGTGAGGGGAAGGATCCCTGTCCGTCTGAGCAATACGGCTAGTGTAGGCATCGACCTAGAAGCGGGGACACATCTCGCCAGAGTCTACGCCCTACCTACAGAGGTGAATCCCAGGGGCCCCCTCCAGTTTGCCCCATCGGCAGAGGGAGACTGGACAGTGACTGTCTCCACCATGGCCACCGCCACAGATGACACTGAAGCTGGAAAGGAGCTGCTAGAGAAGTGTCAGCTGGATACATCCCAATACTCTAAACAGGAAGTGCCCCAGGTGGAAAAACTACTGCAGGAACACCAGGCGTCCTTTGCCCGGCATGACACCGACTTTGGATGCACCACCAGTATCCAACACGAGATCCCTACAGGTAACGCTTCTCCTATCCGCGAGAGATACCGGCAGATATCAAGAAGTGAAAAACCTCCTGAACGCCATGCTCCATGCCGGAATGGTACAAGAGAGCCAGAGCCCCTGGGCTGCACCGGTGGTAATAGTTAAAAAGAAAGATGGATCCCTGAGGTTCTGTGTGGACTACCGCCGCCTGAATGCTTGCACCATCCGGGACTCATTCACTTTGCCAAGGATCGAAGAAACCCTGACGGCTCTGAAGAAAGCCAAGTACTTTTCCTCCCTGGATCTGGCCAGCGGCTATTGGCAGGTACCCATGAGCGAAAAGGACAGAGAAAAGACCGCTTTCATCCTACCCATGGGTCTGTACAAGTTTGACAGGATGCCCTTCGGCCTGAACAACGCGCCGGGAACTTTCCAGAGGCTGATGGAGCGCTGCTTGGGAGACTTCAATTTCGACTTCACCCTTATCTAACTTGATGACATTGTGGTCTATTCAGCCACGTTCGAAGAACATCTACAGAAGCTGGGCCGCGTGTTCCAGAGGCTAAGGGAACATGGCTTGAAGTTGAAACCCAGCAAGTGCCGTCTTCTACAGCAGGAGATCGATTACCTGGGCCACAGGATCTCGGCCGAAGGTGTACAACCATCGCTGGGAAAATAGCCGCCGTACGGGACTGGCCACAGCCCACAACTGTCAAGGAGGTCAGGGCTTTCCTGGGACTGGCAGGCTACTACCGCCGGTTCGTCAAGAACTTCGCCCGGCTTGCCGCACCACTTCACGACCTGCTTCGAGGAACCGCCAACAGTCCTAGGGGACGACTCGTCAATTGGGGACCTACCCAAGAAGAGTTCTTCCAAGCTCTAAAGGGTGCCTTGACGTCGTCCCCCATCCTGGCATATGCAGATTACACCCTGCCCTTTCAATTACATACTGACGCCAGCCTACAGGGTCTGGGGGCAGTACTCTCACAGGTACAAGAAGGCAAGGAACGTGTTGTAGCCTATGCCAGTAGGTCCCTACATGAAGGCGAAAAGAATCCCACCAATTACAGTTCATTCTGGCTGGAGCTGTTGGCCTTGATGTGGGCAATGACTGAGAAAATTGCCGGATATCTGACGGGGACAGAAGTACTAGTCCTGACGGATAACAACCCTTTAGCCCACTTAGAAAATGCAAAACTTGGGGCTATGGAGCAGCGATGGATGGCTCGGCTCTCCAAGTTTAACTACAAGATTAAATATAGAGCTGGGGCTGAAAATCAGAATGCGGACAGCCTGTCCAGAAGGACATCCCCCTAGCCCACTGAGGACCGGGACGAGGAGCTGGAAGAAGACGAGATGCCCGACTTTGCAAGACTAGCCCGGCAGATGATGGATTGTCGCCAGTATGCTGTGGATGAGGCTGGCACTACAGTAGGGTCCCCATTGTCCCCACAGGAATGGTGCAGAATCCAGGACCGGAATGCTGAATGTGCCCTACTCAAACAGTGGGTGAAGCAGCAGAAGAAGCCGTCCTCTGACACGCGGTCACAACTGTCCACCAGTACCCTGACCCTGCTCAGCCAATGGGATCATCTGATTCTGAGGAGTGCTATACCGGAGGATCTTCCTATCCCACATGCTGGAGGAGTGCCTACAGGTTGTAGTGCCGGCCCAAATTGCCCGTGAGATGGTAAGAGAAGCACACAAGAGGAACGGTCACTTTGGGATAGACAAGACCTTCTGGTGGATCCAACAGTCCATCTACTGTCCGGGACTCTGCAAGCTGGTTGAAGATGTCTGCCAAGCCTGTCGCACCTGTGAACTTTACAAGTCCGCTGAGCAGCATGCACCTGTCCAAACAGTTGAGACATCCCGGCCCCTTGAGCTGTTGATGGTGGACCACCTGTCGATTGGGACGGCGAGTGGTGGCTACCAATACTGACTGGTTATGGTAGACCATTTCACAAAATTCGCAGTTGCTGTTGCTACCAAAGATCAGACTGCCGAGTCAGCTGCGCGGGCCATCTGTCGACAGTTCATCCAGGTCTATGGGTGTCCGGAGAGGTTGCACTCTGATCAGGGGGCTTGTCTTGAAGGTCAAATTATCGAGGAGCTGCATCGGATGTATGGGATCCAGAAGTCCAGAACCACCCCTTACCACCCACAGGGGAATGGTGCGTGTGAGCGCTTTAACCGGACTCTACTCCAGTTGATCCGCACCTTAGCCTTTGACAAGAAAGACCAATGGCCCCAATTCCTCCCAGATCTAGTGTGGGCCTACAACAATCAAGTCCACTCCGTGACGGGCTTTACTCCATGCACCCTTCTCTTTGGCCACCGAGGAAAAGGGGTCCATGACCTAAACCTGAAGCGAGCGGCGTGTGTCATTGAGATGTTTACCAGTAAAGAAATGTACCCTTTCATAAAATCCGAGCGTGGGGATTTTGTTGGCGCAGATTATGGGAACTCAGCCGCGGCCTTACCCGAGGTCACTTCATCGGGAAGAACTTCCTTTTCCCTGGTCGGTGTATTTTATAGTCAGCCTCTCCCACCTTTTCTAGTGTGCTATTGATTTATGAAATAAAAATTAAAATGATGGTTACATTTTAAAGGTGTTGCCCAGGCCTAACGTTAGGCTGAACACACACAGAAATAAAAACGGAGCAGTGGAATGCAATAAAAGAAAAATTCCACTTGGACCAATGTTACTCTATGGGGCCGCTCCCATGAGCGAGTTTCTTAGCTCTAATTGGACTGAGAAAACAATAGCAGCATGCTGCAAGTGGATCCTATTAGTTTTCACTCGCACCCATACAAGTCTATGTGTGCGAGAGAAATATTGCATTGCACTCGCATTACACTGGTATAATGCGAGTGCAGAGCGATAGTCGCATCAGCTGACAATGGAGGAGATGGGGAGATTAATCCCTCCCTCTACTCCGCAGCGCCCGCTGTGCTGTGATCGTAGGATCGCACCACAGTGGCGTGACAGTCCAGCAGAGAGGGAGCTGAGTGTCGTACGACTGACTCGCAAAAATGCCCATGTGTCCCCAGCCTTATAATCAGACTTTTGAATCCGTAAAATGTGTGCACTGCACACTGTGAGGATTCTCCCATGCTGGGTAGTCATGTGACCATAAGTTTATAATTTGCAAGTGCCAAATAGATGTGCACAACGTTGATCAACAGAAGTGAATTGAGTAAAAGAGTTGACCCATCTAGTCAGAATGTGGTCGGAAGTATGTAAATTGTATACTTGCAGTCACATGATGTCCATTAATGCACCAGAGAATCCTCACAGTGTGCAAAGGTATCAATAGTTTGCAGTGACAGAGAGAATTCAAACCTGGACAACCCATTTTGTAAATTGAATTCAAATTATGGAAAAAAAAAATATATTTATGGTACTCCAAAGCAGGGTACAATGGAATGGTTATTGTTAGCACATCTGTACATATAATATAATACTATAATAATATACAGTATAATATCTGTAATGACCAGTTATTGCAGTGTGTAATACATGGGGCAGTTTATGTATCAGGATGCAGATATCCTATACGGCTTGTAACAGAGACTTCTAGAAACAAGCTGCATATGAAAACATATCAGCTCATCACATTTAGGCTATGTGCGCACTTTGTGTTTTTTCATGCGTTCCGCAGCATTTTCAACTGCAGCTTTTTAATGCCAAAATGCATGTGTTTTGTTTTCCAAGGAAAGTCTATGGGAAATAGGGCTTTCTTGTGCGCACTATGTTTTTGCCATTTTGGCAGCGTTTTGCTAACATTGAAGTCAATGAGAAGTTGCAAAACGCATTCTAAATCCAAATCTCAGCATTTTACATGCTTTTTGATGCAGAAATCATGCTTTTTGGACAAATTAAATGCATGCGTTTTTGATAAAATATTAATGGCATGATATGCCCCTTTACACACACACATAGTCCGACAAATACATTTATGAAAATCAATAAATAAATGTAATTTTATGCATAAATATTAGCACACAGTTATCATTTTAATAAAATAAGCCATTTTATGTATGATTTTAATCTTGATATTTGTTAACATTTTTTTTCCTTTTTTTTAGTGTTTGTATGTTTAAACTTTTTTTAGTAGTGTATTTATAGTCAAAACGCATCTGATTTTAAGCAGTGAAAAAGCTTGTAAATTGCGGTAAAAACGCAAGCGTATTTATAGCGTTTTTGTGGTCAAAACAAAATTTGACAAAGACAATTTATGCCAGAGGATGCAGTTAGAACTGCAACTACCTCGACGCAAAGTACGCACACAGCCTTACACTGGCCCTTAAGGGTACGTGCTCATGATCAGGAGTGCCAATTTTCTGAATGTAGCGTGTGTTTTTGCTGTGTTCTCCCACCCATAATCCTCGCATCTCCGCAAGTATAAATTGACATGCTGTGGCTTGGAAATCCGAGCCGCACGTCAGTTTAAGCAGCATTGAAGAGCCTTTCACTTGGCTTTTACTGTACAACACAGCGAACATACGCAGCATCAAAAACGCTAATCATGGGCATGAGCCCTTGGAGGGTAGAGACAGTGGATTCTGAGAGAAGATGCTGGGCACACATGTTGTGATGGCATGAAGCTGAGGAAGAAAACTGCTGTACCTGGACCTTCTTATCTCTTGCAAACTTAGAGCTTAACCCCTTCACTCCCAGGCGATTTTCCGTTTTTTGCTCCCCTTCTTCCGAGAGCTATAATTTTTTTATTTTTCCCTGAATATCGCCATATGAGGGCTTATTTTTTGAGGGACGAGTTGTACTTTTGGATGAAACCATTAGTTTTACCATATAGCGTACTGGAAAAATGGAAAAAAAATTCCAAGTGCGGTGAAGCTGCAAAAAAAGTGCAACTGTATGATTGTTTTTGGGATATTTTATTCACTGTTCACTATATGGTAAAACTAACATGTCAGTATGATGTCTCAGGTCGGTATGAGTTAGAAGGTTAAAAAAAACAAACAAAAGTTTGTCCAAAAGAAAAGTAGCGCTTTTGTCACCATTTTCTGAGACCCTGTAGTGTTCGGGATCTGGGGCTCAGTGACGGGTTATTTTTTGCATCTGGAGCTGACGTTTTTAATTATATATTTTTTGTGCAGTTGCGATGTATGGATCACCTGTTATTGCATTTTAAAAAAAAAACATTTGGCGACCAAAAAACATAATTTTGACATTTGGAAAAAATTTCCTCACCACACCATGTAGAGATCAGATTAATTGATTTTATGTTTTAATAGATTGGACATTTCTTAATGCGGCGATACCAAATATGTGTATTTTTTTAACTGTTTTATTTTCAATGGGGTGAATGGGGAATGATTTGAAGTTTTAGGTTTTTTTTATTTACTCATATTTTTAAAAACTATTTTTTACATTTTTTATATATTTTACTAGTCTCCCCTAGGAGACTTTATGGATCAACAGTCTGATTGCTTGTGCATTTCTACTTGATTACAGCTGCACAGCTCTGATCAGCAGAAATCCAGTGTTTTTGTGTCTGACAGGGTGTGGTGTGAGGTGTGTTTAGGATTTGGATGCTGATGGAGGCAGTACTATAAGTTGGGAACCCAGAACCATGGGGGGTTGAGTCCTGCACTAAGAGTAAAGAGCATGCAGTACCCTGCAACGACCTGACTGGTCCAGGGGCGTCACACTCACCAATAAAACATCAACTGGTGTTCGGCTCTGCTAAGCAGCACAGTCGTCATTTTGACAGCCCAAAAAAAGCTGAGTGCATATATATCATATCGAGGATACAGGCTGCTGACTGAGTATATTTACATATATATATATATATATATATATATATATATATATATATATATATATTATAGAGGATACAGACTGCTGGGTGCATATATATCATATTGAAGATACAGGCTGCTGGCTGAGTATACACACGTGGTCAAAATTGTTGGTACCCCTCGTTTAATGAAAGAAAAACCCACAATGGTCACAGAAATAACTTAAATCTGACAAACGTAATAAATAAAAAATCTATGAAAATGAACAAATGAAAGTCAGCATTGCTTTTCAACCATGCTTCCACGGAATTTTTTTAAAAAATAAAAAACTCACGAAATAGGCCGGGCAGAAATGATGGTTAGCTTAACTTAATATTTGGTTGCACAACCTTCTGAGGCAATCACTGCAATCAAACGATTCCTGTAACTGTCAATGAGAGTTCTGCACCTCTCGATAGGTATTTTGGCTCACTCCTCAAGAGAAAACTGCTCCAGTTGTCTTGTGTTTGAAGGCTGCCTTTTCAAGACGGCACAGCTTTTTCCAAAGAGGCTCAGTAGGATTTAGGTCAGGGATAATAGAAGGCCACTTCAGAATAGTCGAATGTTTTCCTCTTAGCCATTCTTGGACGTTTTTAGCTGTGTGTTTTGGGTCATTATCCTGTTGCAAGACCCATGACATGTGACTGAAACCAAGCTTTCTGACACTGAGCAGCACATTTCTCTCTATAATCCCTTGATAGTCTTGAAATTTAATTGTACCCTGCACAGATTCAAGACACCCTGTGCCAGATGCAGCAAAGCAGGCCCAAAACATAACAGAGCCTCCTCCATGTTTCACAGTAGGGACCATGTTCTTTTCTTGATATGCTTAATTTCTCCGTCTGTAAACATAGAGCTGATGTGCCTTGCTAAAAAGTTCAATTTTTGTCTTAACTGTCCATAGGACACTTTCCCAGAAGCTTTGTGGCTTCTCAATATGTGGTTTGGCAAATTCTAGTCTGGCTTTTTTATGAGTTTTTTTCAACAATGGTGTCCTCCTTGGTTGTCTCCCATGAAGACCACTTTGATTCAAACAAAGACGGATGGTGCAATCTGACACCGATGTTCCTTGACATTGAAGTTCACCTTTAATCTCTTTAGAAGTTTTTCTGGGCACTTTTGTTACCATTCGTATTATCCATCTCTTTAATTTGTCATCGATTTATCTCCTGCAGCCACGTCCAGGGAGGTTGTCTACAATCCCATGGATCTTAAATTTCTGAATAATATGTGCAACTGTAGTCACAGGAACATCAAGCTGCTTGGAAATGGTCTCATAACCTTTACCTTTAACATGCTTGTCTAAAATTTTCTTTCTAATCTCCTGAGACAACTCTTTCCTTTGCTTCCTATGGTCCATGTTGAGTGTGGTACACAACATGTCACCAAACAGCACAGTGAGTATCTGTAGCCATATATACATGCCCACTGACTGATTACAAGATTGTAGACACCTGTGATGCTAATTAGTGGACATACCTTGATTTAACATGTCCCGTTTGCTGCATTATTTTCAGGGGGTACCATCAATTCTGTCCAGGCCTGTTTCATGAGTTTTATTCTTTTTTAAATTCTCTGGAAGCATGATTGAAAAGCAATGTCTGACTTTCATTTGTTCATTTTCATAGATTTTTTATTTATTATTACTTTTGTCAGATTCAAGTTATTTCTGTGACCATTCTGGGTTTTTCTGTCACTAAACGAGGGGTACCAACAATTTTGACCACGTGAGTATATATAATATAGACGACAAAGGCTGCTGGCTGCATATATCATATATGTGTAATGTTATTGAGGATACAGGCCACTTACTGTGTGTGTATGTATGTGTGTATAAATATATTATATATATATATATATATATATATATATATATATATATATATATATACACACATATATACATACAGTGGAACCTTGGATTACGAGCATTATCCATTTCGGGAGTGTGCTCTTAAACCACGTTACTTTTATATCAAAGCACATTTTCCCATAGGAAATAATTGATACACAGAAAATTCGTTCCACAACCCAAAAATGTTTACAGTATTTATACAAATTTATTATAGTAATACAAAATAATGTACTGTATTCATATAATGTTATTACAGTATACTAATACAAAATCCAGTACAGTAAAAAACATAAAGCAAATTAAACTGCACTTTTGCTTACAACAGAATCGTTGGTGAATGGGGGGTACAATACAAGAACTGCACTGTACTGGTTAGCAGTAAAAAAGTACAATACTGTATCCACAAATGCAAATTGATAGACACGCTATATACCATATTTTTCGGACTATAAGGGCGGCTTTGCACGTTGCAACATCGCACATGCGATGTTGGTGGGGTCAAATTGAAAGTGACGCACATCCGGCGTCACTTTCGAGATCGTAGTGTGTAAATGCTAGATGATACGATTAACGAGCACAAAAGCGTCGTTATCGTATCATCGTTGCATGCTCCGACTTTTTCATAATTATGCTGCAGTGACAGGTACGATGTAGTTCCTCGATCCTGCGGCTGCACACATCGCTGTGTATAACGCCGCAGGAGCGAGGAACATCAGCTTACCTGCTGCCGGCGGGTATGCGGAAGGAAGGAGGTGGGCGGGATGTTTACATCCTGCTCATCTCCGCCCCTACGCCGATATTGGCCGCCTGCCGTGTGACGCCGCTATGACGCCGCACGACCTGCCCCCTTAGGAAGGAGGCGGGTCGCCGGCCAGAGCGACGGTCGCAGAGCAGGTGAGTGCATGTGAAGCTGGCGTAGCGATAATTTTCGCTACGCCAGCTATCACAAGATATCGTACTTGCAACGGGGGCGGGGACTATCGCGTGCGACATCGCAGCATCGGCTTGCCTTGTCGCAATGTGCAAAGCCCACCTAAGACGCACTTTTTTCCCCCCAAATGTTGGGGGAAAGTTGGGGGTGCGTCTTATGGTCTGAATATAGGCCTCAGCCAGGAATGAGGGTGCTGTGGTGGAGTGGGCCATCAGGGACACGAGCAGGCTGTAGCAGCGCCTGCTGTGACCACATGGTCCCGCTCATTACATATGCACGCCCATCCTCCCGCCCATCATCCCTCAGCACTGAAGCCGGTGCTGACAGGTGGGCGGGATGATGGGCGAGGGGTGCGCGAATAATTAACAGCCGGCCGTGATCACCCCTGGCAACTACAGCCTGGAGTGATCATGTGCGGCTGTATTGACTGCCCCAGCGCGGGGGGGCAGTGAATAAGTCCGGTACACTCACCGGCCACTTCCATACAGCATCGCGATCTCCTCCTGTCTGCCGGTCAGCTGACCTGTGTAGAGAGCGGTGAGCACAGCGATGACATCATTGCTGTGCATGTCACTAGTCTCCACGTAAGTCAGCTGACCCGCAGACTGGAGGACATCGCGATGCTTCAGGGAAGTGACCGGTGATAGCTCCACACAGATCAGCGGTGCTGCTGCCACCACAGACAGGAGGAGGAGCGATGCTGCATGGAGCGAGGAAAGGTGAGTATAAACGTTTATTGTTTTTTGTGTGATACAGGATACATACCATATAGCAGGATGAGGGTATATAGCAGGATGAGGGTATATAGCAGCATGGGGGTATATAGCAGCATGGGGGCATATTCCAGGAAGGCAGTATATAGCAGGATGAGGGCATATTCCAGGATGGCAGTATATAGCAGGATGAGGGCATATTCCAGGATGGCAGTATATAGCAGGATGAGGGCATATTCCAGGATGGCAGTATATAGCAAAATAGGGGCATATACCAGGATGGGGTACATTAGCAGAGAATTTGGGGACATTACCCCCATAACAGTGTCAGCAGCAATCCTCGCCCCATAACAGTGTGTCATGACCACATTTTTTGCTTTAAATTTTATTTTCCTATTTTCCTCCTGTAAAACCAGGGAGCGTCTTATGGTCCGGTGCATGTTGTAGTCCGAAAAATACGGTACTGTATATGTGTGCTATGGTATACTGTATACAGTAAGCAGTACATATGGACAGAAAGTTACCGCCAGAGTGGGTCAGACCACGGTGAAAGGACAGAACCGTAAGTGTGCACAATGGAAATTTGCTCTTATTGCAAATCATTGCTTTTAAACCAAGTTACAATTTTTTAAAAAGCTTTGCTTGTCTTGCAAAATGCTCTCAAACCAAGTTACTCTTAATCCAAGGTTCCACTGTAACATATATACACATATATATATGGCTCTGTATATATAACATAGAGGACACAGGCCGTTGGCTGGGTAGATACAGTATAATAGAGGGGATACTGATATATATATATATATATATATATATATATATATACACACACATTATAGAACATTTTTCCTATTAATTAAAGCTTTCCTGGCGGTGTAAGGTAGGGGTTAATTATCACTAATTTTAATGTACTAGGGTATAATAGGGAGGTAATAAATCTATTGTTAGTGTCTTTCTGCAGTGTATATAATACACACAGCTCCGCTATATGCCCATAGACATACACGGCTCTGCTACATGCAAATAGATTCATTAGACAGACATTAATAGGGCATTTCAAAACTTTTCGAAATTCTTATGAAAAAATATTCATCACATATTGACTTTAACCGCCGTACCCAATTTATTATATATTTTAAGAGCCAGAGTTGATCCATTTACCGACTCCAACTCCACAGCCCTAAGGAAAACGCTCCAGTTTTTTCAGTGCATTTTTGCCATGTTTGTGTGCCGCCCCGTGCTCGGCTGCAACCGAGCCGCTCGGATCCGGGCTCGCTGGTGGGTGGCTCGAGCGTCTCCGGACCCGGGGGCCCCTGCGGTCACTCCGATCTAAAAGGCGGGTTGGCGGTCTTGGGACGTAGGTGTACGGTTTTTTTTTCCGCAAAAAAAACACAAAAATGCACCCGCGGCAAAAATACGCATGCGTTTTTACCGCATTTTGCTGCGTTTTTGCTCACTGCGTTTTTATGTGTTTTTTGAACAATGTCATTAAAGATTGTTAAAAAAAAAAGGTCTGATGTCATTTCCTTCTTCAATATGTTCTTCATTCTCCACTAGTGTATGCAGGAGAGCAGACAACTGCAGAACTACAAGGCTCAGCATGATCAATCCAGGACTGTATGCTGGAGGGAGAGGCAGGGGGAGCATACTCCATCCACTAGTGTATGCAGGAGTGCAGACAGCAGCGGCAAAACTACAAGACTCAGCATGTTACACCCAGGACTGTATGCAGGAGAGCAGACAGCAGCTGCAGAACTACAGGGCTCAGCATGCTCCATCCACTAGTATATAAAAATATAGGGAAGCTCTTTTAATTATTTCATGAATTTCATAAAATAATTAAAAAAACATGACGTGGGCTTCGCCCAATTTTTGAGTCCAGCCAGGTACAACTAGGCAGCTGGGGATTGGAATCCGCAGTGCAGGGTGCCTAAGCTTTCTGGGCACCCCCGCTGCGAATTGCAGTCCGCAGCCGCCCCAGAAAATGGCGCTTTCATAGAAGCGCCATCTTCTGGCGCTGTATCCAACTCTTCCAGCTGAACTGATGTAGTGTGGCTCGCTGGGTAATAATGGGGGTAGGGCTAGCTGTATATTATCAACTGACCCTAAGCCCGAAATTCATGGTGCCACGCCAATATTAGACATGGCCACCATGAACTTCTAGTAAGATAAAAAAAAAACACAACACACAGAAAAATATTTTTATTAGAAATAAAACACAACACAATTAGTGACTCCATCTTTATTGAAATAAAGAACCCCCCCTCCGCAGTAATCCTGGGTCAAGGGTCCCGCGTCGTCCAATCCAGATCCAATGTCATCTGATTGGTTTGCTGGAAGGAAAATCGATCAGATGATGTGTCAGGTTCAAGGATGTGAATCACATCACACATCAGGCTGATTGTATAAACGCCGTTTATACAATCAGCTGATGCATCAGTGCAAAAAAAAACAAAACAAAACAAACTACTCACTACTGTGCAGACTCCCGTCCGATCACTGCAGGACCCGGCGGTAATCAGCTGATGCTGTCTCCTGACGGCATCAGCTGATAGTTTAAGCCGGCCGGGCTGTAAAAAGTCGGCCTCACCGCTGCACTTATACTGTCAGCTGATTCCGTCAGGTGACCGCATCAGCTGATCAGCGGCAGGTCCTGCAGCCATCGGACGTGTCTGGGTGTCTGCACACAGCCAGAGCAGGGGTGGCGGTACCGGGAGAGGAGCTGGGAGCGGACGTGTCCTGGGAGTCTGCAGACAGGTGAGTATGAGATTTTTTTTTCTACTGTTCACTTTTGATTTCGCAGCTGCTTCCACCTCCCGTCCGGACATGGCGCCGCATGGGAGCGGACATGGCACCGGACAGGAGGTGGAGGCAGCGGTGGCGGTACCGGGAGGATTCACGCTTCTGTGTTTACCAACAGAAGAAATCCTCTTCCTGTACATGTCACTGCACTACCCACCTCTTGCTTTTATAGCTGCGTTTTTAGTCATAGAAACGCACTAAAACGCAGCTATATTTGCAATTTGCGTTTTTCATTGCATTTTTGAACATCTCATTGAACTCAATAGGTGGAAAATGCAGTGAAAAACGCAAAAATAATTGACATGCTGCGTTTTTGTGGGCACCACAAAAACGCAGCTAAAAAAAAAACCGCAGTGTGCAGACAGCAAAAATGAAAACTCATAGGGTAAGTTCACACAGTACGTTTTTCGCGGCGCTTTTGCGCGTTTTTCGGGTGCGTTTTTGCTCAGAAAACTGCATGACTTTGCTTCCCCAGCAAAGTCTATGAGTTTTCATTTTTGCTGTCTGCACACAGCGGTTTTTTTTTTTTAGCTGTGTTTTTGTGGTGCCCACAAAAACGCAGCATGTCAATTATTTTTGCGTTTTTCACTGCGTTTTCCATCCATTGAGGTCAACGACATGTTCAAAAACGCAATGAAACAGCAAATTGCAAATATAGCTGAGTTTTAGTGCATTTTTATGACTAAAAACGCAGCTATAAACGCAAGGGGTTGGGTAGAAAAGTGACATGTACAGGAAGAGGATTCCTTCTGTCAGTAAACACAAAAGCGTGAATCCTCCCGGTACTGCCACCACTGCTTCAATTTCCCGCCCGGTGCCATGTCCGCTCCCATGCGGGAGGTGGAAGCGGCTGCTAAATCAAAAGTGAACAGTAGAAAAATGTCATACTCACCTGTCTTTAGACTCCCGGTGCGATGTCCGCTCCCTGCTCCTCTTCCTCTTCCTAGTACCGCCACCCCCGCTCTGGCTGTGTGCCGGCTCTCAGGCACGTACGATAGCTGCAGGACCTGGCGGTGATCACCCGATGCTGTCACCTGACGCATCAGCTGATCGTAAGTCTCGCGGTGACGCCGGCTTTTTACCGCCCGACCGGCTATCAGCTGATGCCGTCAGGAGGCTTCATCAGCTGATTACCGGCAGCTCCTGCAGCGGTCGGACGGGAGTCAGCACGGACGTGTGTAATTGTTTTTTTTTTTTTGCACTGATGCATCAGCCTAGACTGTACAGCGAGTGAGCGCCGAGTGACTGATTCCCCGGTGCTTGCAGTCAGTTCATGACAGCTGCAGACAGGCCGGGGTGATCTCCGGAGTTCAGATGAGAGCACCAGCGATCACCCCGGCCTGTCTGCAGCTGTCATGAACTGAACCACAAGTGCCGGGGAATCAATCACTCGGCGCTCGCTGTACAGTCTCGGCTGCACGCTGGAGCTCAGGTGAGAGCTCCGGAGTGCAGTGCAGGTACCTGAATCCAGGCCTGGCATTACTGGAGATTCCTCCGGTAGCCAGTCCAACGCTGCACAGAAGTGTGTGGGGTTTTTTTGGTTGTTTTTTTTTTTTTGCACTGATGCATCAGCTGATTGTATAAACAGCTTTTATACAATCAGCTGCTGTGTGATCCGATTCAGGCCCTTGAACCTGACACATCATCTGATCGCTTTGCCTTCCTGCAAACCGATCAGATGATATTGGATCCGGATTGGAGGGTGCAGGACCCTTGACCCAGGATTACTGCGGATGGGGGTTCTTTATTTCAATAAAGATGGAGTCACTAATTGTGTTGTGTTATATTTCTAATAAAAATATTTTTCTGTGTGTTATTTTTTTTTTTATCTTTACTATGGTGGCCATGTCTAATATTGGCGTGACACCATGAATTTCGGGCTTGGGGCCAGTTGATAATACACAGCTAGCCCTAACCCCATTATTACTCAGCGAGCCACCCGGCATCAGGGCAGCTGGAAGAGTAGGATACAGCTCCAGAAGATGGCGCTTCTATGAAAGCGGCATTTTCTGGGGTGGCTGCGGACTGCAATTCGCAGCGGGGGTGCCCAGAAAGCTCGGGCACACTGCACTGCGGATTCCAATCCCCAGCTGCCTAGTTGTACCTGGGTGGACTCAAAAATTGGGCAAAGCCCACATCATTTTTTTTTTTAAATATTTCATGAAATTCATGAAATAATTAAAAGAAAAAAAGGGCTTCCCTATATTTTTGGTTCCCAGCCGGGTACAAATAGGCAGCTGGGGGTTGGGGTCAGCCCGTACCTGCCTGCTGTACCCGACTAGCATACAAAAATATGGCGAAACCCACGTCATTTTTTTTGGGGGTGGGGGCAAAGAAATCCTGCATACAGTCCTGGAAGGAGGATGCTGAGCCTTGTAGTTCGGCAGCTGCTGTCTGCTCTCCTGCATACACTATTCGATGGAGCATGCTGAATCTTGTAGTTCTGCAGCTGCTGTCTGCTCTCCTGCATCCATTAGTGGATGGAGTATGCTGAGCCTTGTAGTTCTGCAGCTGTCTGTTCTTCTGCATACACTAGTGGAGAATGAAGAACATATTGAAGAAAGAAAATTACATCAGCCCTTTTTTCTTTTTTTTTTTCAACAATCTTTAATGGCAATGTTCACTGATAAAAAACGCATAAAAACGCATCGAGCAAAAACGCAGCAAAACGCAGCAAAAAAACGCAGCAAAAAAAGCGGTAAAAATGCATTTGTTTTTGCCGCGTGTTTTTGCCGCAGGTGCGTTTTTGTGCGTTTTTTGCGGCAAAAAATGCACAAAAACGCAGCGTCAGTGTGTAAACTTAGCCATAGACTTTGCTGAGGAAGCAAAGTCATGCAGTTTTCTGAGCAAAAACGCACCCAAAAAACGTGCAAAATCACCGCGAAAAATGCACTGTGTGCACATAGCCTTAAGATAGATGTACCTGTATTGTTTCACAAGTACATTGGTGCAATTGAACCTGTGCCCTGGATTAATTAAGGTGCCCCCCAATAAATCAAATCACCAAGAAGCAGAGGTTAAGTAAGTACACCCTGGCATCACAAACCCGTACTTTTTTTTTGTCACTGCCATGGCAGAGTGGTAACTTCGGCACAACATTGTATTACTTACTTATACACACATATATTTTTCACTGGATTTGTCACTGGAAAGTTAACACAAAATGATCTTTAATTGTTTTGCATATTTTCCACCGTGCCCTGTAGCTGAGTCTCCCTAGGAGCTACTGGTGGGCACAGACAGAAGAGGGTCCCTGTGCCAGAACAATATAAGGACGATGCTGAAGTTGGTTTCTTATTCGGGGCTGAAGTTGGTTTCTTATTCGTCAGTTTCTTATTCGGCAATTTAGTTTTTTCAGTTTTTTATGCATTTAACAACAAAAATAACACATCACAATAATAAAATACAATGCACTGATGTGCCCTAATATAAATACACTCAAAATCAGCTGCAAAAATTATAAAACTGGCATAAAAATGGGCATCAAAGTGGGCACCAAAGTATGTTAGTGAAAGGGTTAAATGGCTTTGGGCCACTGATCTCACACCAGAATTGCATATCTAGTGATGCCTCTAATCAAACTGAAGTGACTCCAGCCTGGCCCAAAGGGGTTCTGGGCATCAGAACTGGCATCAAAGTGGGCACACAGCCAATTTTCACAGATTTGAAAAAGTAACTGGTGTTTTTGAGGGGTTAAATGGCTTTGGGCCACTGATCTCACACCACACTTACATATCTGAATTTGATGTGTGGCATCACTAGGTCACTCCAGCCTGGCCCAAACAGGTTCTGGGCATCAGAACTGGCATCAAAGTGGGCAAAACCCCAGTTTTACATATTTGAATAAGTAACTGGTGTTATTGAGGGGTTAAATGGCTTTGGGCCACTGATCTCACACCACAGTTACATACCTAGTGATGCCACACATCAAATTTAGATCACTCCAGCCTGGCCCAAACAGGTTCTGGGCATCAGAACTGGCATCAAATTGGGCACACAGCCAATTTTCACAGATTTGAATAAGTAACTGGTGTTTTTGAGGGGTTAAATGGCTATGGGCCACTGATCTCACACCACATTTACATATCTAGTGATGCCGCACATCAAATTCAGATCACTCCAGCCTGGCCCAAACAGGTTCTGGGCATCAGAACTGGCATCAAAGTGGGCAAAACCCCAGTTTTACATATTTGAATAAGTAACTGGTGTTTTTGAGGGGTTAAATGGCTTTGGGCCACTGATCTCACACCACATTTACATACCTAGTGATGCCACACATCAAATTCAGATCACTCCAGCCTGGCCCAAACAGGTTCTGGGCATCAGAACTGGCATCAAAGTGTGCAAAACCCCAGTTTTACAGATTTGAATAAGTAACTGGTGTTTTTGAGGGGTTAAATGGCTTTGGGCCACTGATCTCACACCACATTTACATACCTAGTGATGCCACACATCAAATTCAGATCACTGCAGCCTGGCCCAAACAGGTTCTGGGCATCAGAACTGGCATCAAAGTGGGCACACAGCCAATTTGCACAGATTTGAATAAGTAACTGGTGTTTTTGAAGGGGTTAATTGGCTTTGGGCCACTGATCTCACACCACATTTACATACCTAGTGATGACAAACATCAAATTCAGATCACTCCAGCCTGGCCCAAACAGGTTCTGGGCATCAGAACTGGCATCAAAGTGTGCAAAACCCCAGTTTTACAGATTTGAATAAGTAACTGGTGTTTTTGAGGGGTTAAATGGCTTTGGGCCACTAATCTCACACCACATTTACATACCTAGTGATGCCATACATCAAATTCAGATCACTCCAGCCTGGCCCAAACAGGTTCTGGGCATCAGAACTGGCATCAAAGTGGGCACACAGCCAATTTTCACAGATTTGAATAAGTAACTGGTGTTTTTGAGGGGTTAAATGGCTTTGGGCCACTGATCTCACACCACACTTACATACCTAGTGATGCCACGCATCAAATTCAGATCACTCCAGCCTGGCCCAAACAGGTTCTGGGCATCAGAACTGGCATCAAAGTGTGCAAAACCCCAGTTTTACAGATTTGAATAAGTAACTGGTGTTTTTGAGGGGTTAAATGGCTTTGGGCCACTGATCTCACACCACATTTACATACCTAGTGATGCCACACATCAAATTCAGATCACTCCAGCCTGGCCCAAACAGGTTCTGGGCATCAGAACTGGCATCAAAGTGGGCACACAGCCAATTTTCACAGATTTGAATAAGTAACTGATGTTTGTGCAATTTTGGCCACTAAAAACGCTCCCGTGGTAAAAAAAACACATGCGTTTTTTGCAGCGATTTTGTTCCTGCTTTTTTTTAATGCATTGCATGGGTGAAAAACACTGGCAAAAATGCAGAAATAATTGATATGTTGTGTCGGGGGCGGGGGGTGGTTCCCCGTCATGGGGGCTGCTCGGGGAGATCGCGCTCGGATCCAGTGTCTTCTCCTCGGTGGCTTGAGCGGGCCGGACCCGAGCAGCGCTCCTCGCCAACGAGTGAAAAGGGGAGTTTGGTTTGTGGGGTGGATGTGTATAGACTTCGTGACGCCACCCACGGGTTGTGGTGATGGTGGGCACCACCGCTGCAGGTGACGGGTCTCCCGGGAGCGATGGCGGGGAGCAGCTAGGTGTTAACCCCTCCGTGGGTAGGGGCGGTGGGTCCCGGGGCCCGGTGAGAGAGGGAGAGAGAGGGAGAGTTCCGTAGCAGGTGTTTGCAGGGTGCAGTGTTGCGGTGCAGTGCGGTGGGGTGCCGGATGGCACTGGTGTACTCACTCAGATTGACAGAGTCTCTGGTAAACCAAACGGCTGGATGGACGGGGCCCGCAGCCGGCTGCGGTGTTCTCCCTGAATGGGATGATGGTGGCTGTCATTTCCCTGCACCTATGTGTTGTATCTTGACTGTGCTAGTGCGATAAGACCAGTGGCAAAAGGTAATGTAATCCTGTAAAAAACACCAGTTACTTACTCAAATCTGTGAAAACTGGGGTTTTACCCACTTTGATGCCAGTTCTGATGCCCAGAACCTGTTTGGGCCAGGCTGCAGTGATCTGAATTTGATGTGTGGCATCACTAGGTATGTAAATGTGGTGTGAGATCAGTGGCCCAAAGCCATTTAACCCCTCAAAAACACCAGTTACTTATTCAAATCTGTAAAACTTTGGTTTTGCCCACTTTGATGCCAGTTCTGATGCCCAGAACCTGTTTGGGCCAGGCTGGAGTGATCTGAATTTGATGTGTGGCATCACTAGGTATGTAAATGTGGTGTGAGATCAGTGGCCCAAAGCCATTGAACCCCTCAAAAACACCAGTTACTTATTCAAATCTGTAAAACTGGGTTTTTGCCCAATTTGATGCCAGTTCTGATGCCCAGAACCTGTTTGGGTCAGGCTGTAGTGATCTGAATTTGATGTGTGGCATCACTAGGTATGTAAATGTAGTGTGAGATCAGTGGCCCAAAGCCATTTAACCCCTCAAAAACACCAGTTACTTATTCAAATCTGTGAAAATTGGCTGTGTGCCCACTTTGATGCCAGTTCTGATGCCCAGAACCCCTTTGGGCCAGGCGGGAGTTACTTCAGTTTGATTAGAGGCATCACTAGATATGCAATTCTGGTGTTAGATCAGTGGCCCAAAGCCATTTAACCCTTTCACTAACATTCTTTGGTGCCCACTTTGATGCCCATTTTTTTGCCAGTTTTATAATTTTTGCAGCTGATTTTGAGTGTATTTATATTAGGGCACATCAGTGCATTGTATTTTATTATTGTCATGTGTTATTTTTGTTGTTAAATGCATAAAAAACTGAAAAAACTAAATTGCCGAATAAGAAACTGACGAATAGGAAACCAACTTCAGCCCCGAATAAGAAACTGGACGAATAAGAAACCAACTTCAGCCCCGAATAAGAAACTGGACGAATAAGAAACCAACTTCAGCATCGTAATATAAGGTCACTTTGCAGCCATCACCTCTTTATAGTGCACAACTCCCCCTGCTTTGGAGGTAGACGTGCCTCCTTACCTCATAAGCACCTCTGCGACCGCTCACGTTGTCCCAATGTTATGTCCGACCCTGCTAGCAGCTGCAGTTACAGGGAAAAGTCACTAACAGAGCTGAACGGTGAATGTGCAGCGGACTCAGCACCTCTGCTCTGCCAGGCTCATGATCATGTGATCACTAGCTATTGCCTGATGCTTCTATCTGCATTATTACTGGCTACGTGCTGTGTGTCCACAAAAGAGGAGACGAGTGGCGAACCAGCGCCTGGGTCTCCTCCTCTGGGAAGGCAGCGCAGTGAGAAGCAGGCCCATAGGGACTCGGAGAAAGCAGCCAGAACCGAGCACACACAGGCTCTGCTGCTGGGTGAGGTCGTGTCTGCTCTGGCTGCTGACTCAAATGGCTGCTTTCACACTACGTCTTTTTAACATGCGTCCTGAACGTTTTTTAACGCAGAAATGGATCCAGTGCAAATGCGTTTTCATTTCAATGCATTTGCAATGGACTCGCGTTAACATGCGTTTACCTGCGTTTGCGTGCATTATAGTAAGGATCCAGCGACTTGCAGTTTTTTAACATCTTTCAAAAACGCTACTTGTAGCGTTTTTGAGCTGCGTCCAACTTCTGCAAATTGCTGGATCCTGACTAAACAGTACGCAAACGCATGTGAACGCAGTCGTGCTGATAGGCAGGATCCTGCTTGCTCTACTGAGCATGCCCAGAAGCCAGCCTCCGTGATCAGTCCCTCTCTCTCCTCCCTCTCTCCCACCTGAGAGCTGCAGACACTCGTAACCAAGGTAAACATCGGGTAACCACTTATCTTAGTTACCCGATGTTTACGTTGGTAACGTGTGCAGGGAGCCCGGCCCCTAGCAGCTGCAGACGCTTGTAACCAAAGTAAATATCGGGTATCCAAGCAAGTATACCCAAGGTTTACCTTGGTTACGAGCCTCGCAGCTGTCAGATGCCGGCTCACAGTCTGGCACGTTTAGTTCCCCTCACTCCCGATCACATGACTCCAATGCCCGCCCCTAAACTTCCAGTGACAGGATCCTGCAAAGTAACACATGCGTTTGTGTTACACGTCGTGGCTCTCTTATTGCAAGGAATGAGGTGGTCCCCCATTCCTTGTCTGCCACGAGCCCTCCTGCTCAGCAGCGCCAAAGGTCTGGGAGACTGCAGTAGTTGCCTTCTCAGAGACACAGCAGAAGGGTGACACCTAGTGGTTCTCCCCTTGCAAGGAATGGAGCGGTCTCCCATCCCTTGCCTGCCACAAGCTCTCCTGCTCAGCATCACAGAGGCTCTGGGAGGTTGCGCAGTGTGCAAAGAATAGATGCTCAGGGAAGCAGCAAGACTTCCCATGTCTCTGCACATTGTGAAACCGGGGATCCTGCCTTTATGACCCAGAGGCAGGAAGATGAGCATGTGCTCCACGTGACGTCTTCTGATTCGCTCACTGATATCACACGGCCCGAGGACGAGGCTGGTGATGTGCTGAATCCTGACTGGCTGGGCCAGGACGTCATGAATCCTGATTGGGTCACGCCCGTCTCGCGCCCGCCCTTGGGTGGAGTTACACCTCCTTAAAAGCTCCCCCTGCCATCATGGCGGTGTGCGACCGTCCTTCTATGTTTGGATGTCTGGCAGCGTGCTGCCACGCCACTGCTCAGGCACTATTGTCTTTTGTGGGCTTTGCCCTTGCTGCTCAGGCAGCACCTAGTTTGCAGGTCTTGCCCCTGCCTTGCTTCTCCGGCAGTATCCCGATTAGCAGGCTGTGTTCCTGTCCCAGGTGAGCTCCTCGAGTCTCTGTCGGACTCACTTGGTTTCTGAAGCACATGTGCGTGGGCACCTCTGTGCTACCCCCGTGCCATATTCCTGTGACTCCCGCTGGCACACGTGTGTAGGCACCTCTGTGCGTCCCCGTGCAACAGGTACACCGTACGAGAAGCCCCGAGCCATACAACCCTCACGGGTTAGGGCGGACCGGTGTACATAGATCGTCTGTGACGTTCCAGACGATCACTAGCAGCAACCCGCTCACTCTTTCCTGACCATAGCAGCGGTCCCTTACACCGCACAGTGGACCTTGTCCGGCAGAAGCTGTCCATTTCCCATCTTGGCACGCTTCCCCGGGTCCCCCTCGTAACATTACGGTCGCGCCAAAGGTCTGGCTATGGCGGAAGAGCAGCAGCAGTTGCTGCGTTATGTGCAGCAGTTGGAGTCACGATTGGCAGCAGTGGAGCGGTCTTCCCCCGATAAGGCTGTTCTAGCAACAGTCGCCACCCAGGCGGCTACTCAGGCTGTGGAATTGTGCGGAAGGTCGCCTCGCCTTGCGCTCCCAGAGCGCTTCAGCGGGGACAGCTCTGAGTGCCGTGGTTTCATAAACCAGGTTACCACCTACTTGGAGTTGTCCGCGACTGATTACGCTACTGAGAAGGTGAAGGTAGCCTTCGTACAGTCCCTGCTCACAGGGAAAGCGCTAAAATGGTCCACCCCGTTGTGGGAGCGCGGAGATCGGGTGGTGAATCACCTTTCAGTTTATCTTGAGGCCATGAGAAAGGTGTTCCTCGGGCCTCAAGTCACCCACGACTCCGCGCTGCGGCTCCTACGCCTTCGGCAAAGGTCCACTTCAGTCGGGGACTTTGCAGTACAATTCAGGACACTCGACGCAGAGCTGGACTGGCCAGATAAAGTCCTGGTCCCTGTGTTCTGGGAGGGTCTGGCAGGGTTCGTCAAAGACGCACTGGCCATGCGTGACGTGCCGACCACCTTAGAGTCCAACCAGCCAGCGTTCACATGCGTTTGCGTGCTGTTTAGTCAGGATCCAGCAATTTGCAGAAGTTGGACGCAGCTCAAAAACGCTACAAGTAGCGTTTTTGAAAGATGTTAAAAAACTGCAAGTCGCTGGATCCTCACTATAACGCACGCAAACGCAGGTGAACGCATGTTAACGCGAGTCCATTGCAAATGCATTGAAATGAAAACGCATTTGCACTGGATCCGTTTCTGCGTTAAAAAAACGTTCAGGACGCATGATAAAAAGACGTAGTGTGAAAGCAGCCTAAGGCTGCTTTCACACTACGTCTTTTTAACATGCGTCCTGAACGTTTTTTTGCTGCAAAAGCGGATCCTGCTTTTACAGCAAAAAAAACGCATGCAAACGCATGTGTTACTTTGCAGGATCCTGTCACTGGATGTTTAGGGGTGGGCATTGGAGTCATGTGATCGGGAGTGATGGGAACTACACGTGCCAGACTGGGAGCCGGCTTCTTACAACTGCGGAGGTTCGTAACCAAGGTAAACATCGGGTATACTTGCTTGGATACCCGATATTTACTTTGGTTACAGGCGTCTGCAGCTGCTAGGGGCCGGGCTCCCTGCACACGTTGCCAACGTAAACATCGGGTAACTAAGATAAGTGGTTACCCGATATTTACCTTGGTTACGAGTGTCCACAGCTCTCAGGTGGAGGAGAGGGTGGGTGAGAGGCGGAGAGAGAGAGGGAGGGGGAGAGGGAGGAGAGAGACAGAGAGGGAGGAGAGAGACAGACTGATCATGGGGCTGGTTTCTGGGCATGCTCAGTAGAGCAAGCAGGATCCTGTCTATCAGCATGCCAGCGTTCACCTGCGCTTGCGCGCAGTATAGTCAGGGTCCAGCAATTTGCAGTATTTGGACGCAGCTCAAAAACGCTACAAGTAGCGTTTTTGAAAGATGTTAAAAAACTGCAACTCGCTGGATCCTCACTATAACGCACGCAAACGCAGGTGAACGCATGTTAACGCGAGTCCATTGCAAATGCATTGAAATGAAAACATATTTGCACTGGATCCGTTTTTGCGTTAAAAAAACGTAAAGCACGCATGTTAAAAAGACGTAGTGTGAAAGCAGCCTTAGGGGGGCAGAAGGGAGCATGGCTGGAGGTAAGGGAGGGGACATGGTGACTAGAGATGAGCCACCCCCCTAGCGTTCGAGTTTGGTTCGGTTCGTCGAACGGAGGCTCCGTTCGACAAACCATTCGAACCCCATTGAAAGCAATGGGAGACAAACATTAAAACACATTATACATGTACACATACAGTTAATAAACATTGCCATTACACTTACAGGTCCCCGCGTTGCGTCCTGCACTCTATCTCCTGTCGCTTTTCCTTCCGATAATCGCTGCGTCTTCACGGTAACCAGCACTGATGATAGGACCTTCAGTGACGTCAAAAAAAAAAAGCATGTGACCAGTCACGTGTCTATTATCTCATTGGCTACAGACTGGTCACATGGCTAGATGTCATGCTAGGTCCTGTCAGTGCATCTCTCCGGTACACGGTGATCGTTCCAGCATCTCAATGTACCGGCAAAATGCTCTGGCACATGGTCGGCCATGCATGTGGGCGCTTTTTACAGAGTCAGCCCACATGCAGGGACTCGCTGTCACAGCCGGTAAATAGCGGCATCGGGAATCACGTGATCGGAGCTCCATTGATATAGTAACGGTGGCAGCGGTGACGTCACCAGTTACAGCTCGCAGCCTCTGCTCACTCACTGAGTGATTAGACTGCCCGGGAGCAGCAGCGTATTCCTACCATGCAGTGCTGTCTGATGTACCAGAGCTGCATGGGTTGAAGGAGAAAGAAGAGCAGGATCGTGGAGGGCTGACAGGGAGTAATAAACATGGAGTCTCTAAGTGTGTCTGTGTATTTAATTCTATTAAAGTATTTTTTCTCTGTGTGGTGTCTTTTTTTTCTAACCCTTTATTGGAGATTCTTAATGGCCGGGTCAAACTTGCCTGACATTAAGAATCTCTGGCATAATATTAGCTAGTAAAACAAAGCTAGTATTAACCCATTATTACCCAGCGACCCACCCGTCACCAGGACAGCTGAAGAGTTGGATACAGCGCCAGATGATGGCGCTTCTATGAAAGCGCCATTTTCTGGGGCGGCTGCAGACTGCAATTCGCAGCAGAGGGGCCCAGAAAGCTCGGGCCAACCTGTGCTGCGGATTACAGTCCCCAGCTGCCTAGTTGTACCTGGCTGGACACAAAAATGGGGCTAAGCCTATGTCGGTTTTTTTTTTTTTATTTATTTCATGAAATAATTAAAAAAAAGGCTTCCCTATTTTTTTAGTTCCCAGGCGGGAACTAAATAGGCAGCTGGGGGGGTTGGGGGCAGCCGTACCTGCCTGCTGTACCTGGCTAGCAAACAAAAATATGGTGAAGCCCATGTCATTTTTTTTGGGGGGTGGGGGGGCAAAAAACTCCTGCATACAGTCCTGGAAGGAGGATGCTGAATCTTGTAGTTCTGCAGCTGCTGTCTGCTCTCCTGCATCCACTAGTGGATGGAGTATGCTGAGCCTTGTAGTTCTGCAGCTGTCTGCTCTCCTGCATACACTAGTGGAGAATGAAGAACATATTGAAGAAAGAAAATGACATCAGCCCTTTTTTCTTTTTTTTTTTTTCAACAATCTTTAATGGCAATGTTCACTGATAAAAAACGCATCGAGCAAAAACGCAGCGAAGGCGAAGCCCACAATTTTTTTGGGGGCAAAAAACTCCTGCATACAGTCCTGGAAGGAGTATGCTGAGCCTTGTAGTTCTGCAGCTGCTGTCTGCTCTCCTGCATACACTAGTGAATGGAGCATGCTGAGCCTCGTAGTTCTGCAGCTGCTGTCTGCTCTCCTCCATACAGACAGACAGCAGCTGCAGAACTACAAGGCTCAGCATACTCCATCCAGGACTGTATGCAGGAGTTTTTTGCCCCCAAAAAATTATGTGGGCTTCGCCATGTTTTTGTATACTAGCCAGGTACAGCAGGCAGCTACGGGCTGCCCCCAACCCCCAGCTGCCTATTTGTACCCGGCTGGGAACCAAAAATATAGGGAAGCCCTTTTTTTTTTTTAAATCATTTCATGAATTTCATGAAATAATTAAAAAAAAAAAAAATGATGTGGGCTTCACCCCATTTTTGTGTCCAGCCAGGTACAACTAGGCAGCTGGGGATTGGAATCCACAGCTCAGGGTGCCCAAGCTTTCTGGGCACCCCCACTGCGAATTGCAGTCCGCAGCCGCCCTACAAAATGGCACTTTCATAGAAGCGCCATCTTCTAGCGCAGTATCCAACTCTTCCAGCTGCCCTGGTGACGGGTGGCTCGCTGTGTAATAATGGGGTTAGGGCTAGCTGTATATATTCAACTGGCCCTAAGCCCGAAATTCATGATGTCACGCCAATATTAGACATGGCGATCATGAATTTCTAGTACAGATAAAAAAAAACACAACACAGAAAAATATTTTTATTAGAAATAAAACACAACACAATTAGTGACTCTATCGTTATTGAAATAAAGAACCCCCCTCCGCAGTAATCCTGGGTCAAGGGTCCCGCGCCATCCAATCCAGATCCAATATCATCCGACCGGTTTGCTGGAAGGCAAAGCAATCAGATGATGTGTCAGGTTCAAGGGCCTGAATCACATGACACAGCAGCTGATTGTATAAATGGTTTCTATACAATCAGCTAATGCGAAAAAAAAAAAACTACACACTTCTGTGCAGACTCCTGTCCGACAGCATCAGCTGATAGTAAAAAGCGGTGAGGGCGGTAAAAAAACGACCTCACCACTCGACTTCTAGTGTCAGCTGATCTTGTCAGGTGACCGCATCAGCTGATAATCACCAGGTCTGAGAGAGAGAGAGAAAAAGAAGAGAGAGAAGATAGAGAAAAGAGAAGAGAGCGAGGGGGAGAGAGGGGGGAGAGAGAAGGGAGAGAGGAGAGAGAGAAGAGAGAGAGGAGAGACAGAACAGAGAGAAGAGAGAGAGGAGAGAGAGAGAAGAGAGAGAAGAGACAGAGAGAGAGAGACTGAGCAAAAGAGAGAGAGAGAAAAAGAGAGAGACCAAAGTCATGGTGTTTCAGAAGAGGAACCAGAATAAAATAAACTCTCCCTCCTTCACATTAAATGGCACCACACTGGAGAAAACCAGCAGCTATACTTACCTCGGTCTGGAGCTAAGCAATAACGGGAGCCTCAAGCAAGCAGCAGAAGCCCTGAAAGGAAAAGCATGCAGAACCTTCTACGCCATCAGAAGACAACTGTACCACCTCAAACCACCTGTGAGAGTCTGGCTCAAGATATTTGACAGCGTCATCACCCCTATACTGCTATATGGCAGCGAGGTATGGGGCCCAGTGACCTACCCAGACCACACAAAGTGGGACTTCAGCCCAACCGAAGTCTTCCACATGGAGTTCTGTAAATATCTCCTCCAAGTCCATCGCAGCACTTCAAACATAGCCTGTCGGGCAGAGCTGGGCCGATCCCCCTTATGGTTCAGTATACACAAGAGGGCGCTATCACACCAGGCGCACATACAGAACAGCAAACCCAGCTCCTACCATCATAAAGCCCTGCTGAGCCAGAGCAAGCCAGGAACTGCGGCAGCCATTCCAGCCAAAGTCAGCAACACACCCTGACAAAAGCCCAAATAAAAGAGATCTCAGAGAGCCGCAAGATGCAATACATAGAAAAAACTGGAAGAGTGAATTAGAGAACTCCCAGAAACTCACCATCTACCGGTCACTGCGGAGGGACTACACTCTGGCCCCATATCTCGAGAGGCTACGCCACCCCAAAGACAGGCGGACCCTGAGCCTGTACAGACTGAGTGCCCACAGCCTAGAGGTGGAAACAGGGCGGCACCGACAGACATACAAGCCGCGAGAGAACAGACTGTGCCAGCACTGCCAGCAGGGGGCTCTGGAGAGGACGAGGCGCACTTCCTGCTGCACTGTGACATATAGCAGTGAGGGCCTCCCACTTCCAGAAATTTACCACCCATATCCCGGACTTTCCATCCATGGACAAGGACATGAAATTCCGCTTCCTACTGGGGGAAGAGGACTCAATGGTGGAGATCGCCGCCCAATATGTCACCACGTGTCATAAGCTGAGGGGAACATAAGGCCCCTAAATGGACTTTCAGAGCCCAAATTGTGCCCCAACTCCCCATAACCCTGATCCCCTCCAACCACACTTACTGTATTTCTCTTGCTTTGGCAACACTAATTGTATTTTGGTCCTGCCAATAAAGCATATTTGAATTTGAATTTGAGAGAGAGAGAAAAAGAGAGAGAGAGAGAAGGAGAGCGAGAGAGAGAGAGAGAGAAGAGAGAGAAAGAGAGAGAAAGGGAAAAAGAGATACTGAGAAAAAGAAAGAGAGAAAAAGAGAGAGAGGAAAGAGAGAAAAAGAGAGGAAAGAGAGAGGGAGAGAGAGAGAAAGAGAGAAGGAGAGAGAGAGAAAGAGAGAAAGAAAGAGAGAGGAAGAGAGAAAAAAAGAGGGACAGAGAGAGAAAGAGAAGAGAGCGGAGAGAGAGATAGAGAGAGAGAGGGGAAAAAGAGAGACTGAGAAAAAGAGAGAAAAGAGAGAGAGAAAAAAAGACAGAGAAAAAGAGAGAGAGTAAGAGAGAGAGAAAAAGAGAGAGGGAGAGAGAGAAGAGAGAAAGAGAGAGCGCGAAAAAGAGAAAAAGAGACTGAGAAACAGAGAGAAAAAAGAGAGAGAGAAAAAGAGAGAGCGAAAGAGAAAAAGAGAGAGAGAGGAGGGAGAGGAAGAGAGGAGAGAGAGAAAAAGAGAGAGAGGAGAGAGAGAGGGGGGAGAGAGAGGAGAGAGAGAGAAAGAGAGAGAGAGAAAGAGAGAGAATAAGAGAGAGAGAAGAGAGAGAGAGGGGGAAAGAGAAAAAGAGAGACTGAGGAAAAGAGAGAAAGAAAAAGAGAGAGAGAAAGAGGGAAAAAGAGAGAGAGAAAAAGAGAGAGAGAAAGAGAGAGAGAGAGGGAGAGAGAGAGAAGAGAGGGGGGAGAGAAAAAGAGAGACTGAGAAAAAGAGAGAGAGAAAGAGAGAAAAAGAGAAAGAAAGAGAGAGGGGGGGAAGAGAAACTGAGAAAGAGAGAAAGAGAAAAGGAGAGAATAAGAGGGAGAGAGAAAAAGAGAGAGAGAGAAAAATAGAGAGAGAGAGAAAAAAAGAGAGAGAGAGAGAGAGAAAGAGAGAGACACTGGACACTGAAGGAGCAGGTCACTGTAAGATGAGCTCCTGATTCAACCAGAGTTTATACCTTATAATGAGCAGATTGGAGGACATAATACGGAAATCTACAGATATGACGGAATACTAAGCACACCGGACAAACATTTTAAGGATTTTAAGCAATGACAAGAAAAATCACAAGAAAAATTAATACACAGATGGAAAAGCAGGACAAGATTGCCCAGTGGAAACCCAGCAAACAGACCTCCATCAAACCCTACCAGCACAGCGCATCCCCAAGGTAAGGGCTCCATGCCAATACACTGCTAAAATAAGAATTGATCATATATTACGCATTAGAAAATATAAAAGAAAGACCTTTAAAATGAAACAACATGGGGATTGCACTGTAGTCAATGCAGGAGACCTGGAGAAGACAACTGGAGCTAGCAGGGGGTCTGACACATTAGTGATAACCTTCCCTTAGGGGTGCTTCACACACAGCAAGATCGCTACCGAAATCGCTGCTACGGCACGGTTTTGGTGACGCAAGAGTGACCTCATTAGCGATCTCGCTGTGTGTGACACTGAGCAGCGATCTGGCCCCTGCTGCGAGATCGCTGCTCGTTACACACAGCCCTGGTTCGTTTTCTTCAAAGGCGCTCTCCCGCTGTGACACACAGATCGCTGTATGTGACAGCGAGAGAGTGACAAAATGAAGCGAGCAGGGAGCAGGAGCCGGCATCTGGCAGCCTGCGGTAAGCTGTAACCAGGGTAAACATTGGGTAACCAAGGTTGTTAATTAACCCGATGTGTACTGTAGCTAGGAGAGCAAGGAGCCAGCGCTAAGCAGTGTGTGCGGCTCCCTGCTCTCTGCACATGTAGCTGCAGTACACATCGGGTTAATTAACCCGATGTGTACTGTAGCTAGGAAAGCAAGGAGCCAGCGCAAAGCAGTGTGCGCGGCTCCCTGCTCTCGCGGTTATGATCGCTGCTTCGGCTGCTGTGTTTGACAGCTAAGCAGCGATCATAACAGCGACTTACAAGGTCGCTGTTACGTCACAGAAAATGGTGACGTAACAGCGACCTCGTTGTCGCTGTCGCTTAGTGTGAACCAGCCCTTAGAATGCCAGATCCAAGGAAGCTAGGAAAGCCATAAAACGGGACACTATCAAGAAAAACCCAGAGACACTACTAATAGACTTTAATGAACAGGGGGAAAAAACAAATCTGTTATTCTACTCAAGGCAACATGAAGCCTGGGACCAGACTCTCAGCAAACATTACAAGAACATCAAAAAACGGGGCATTAGCAGGAGCAAACAAATTAGAGTACTGGATGAGGAGGACCCTGAGACCTTTAATCTCTTCATAAATATTTATAGCAATGGAACTATTATGGTCCAAGGAACGGAACCAAAAATGGAGGAATTTCATCAACAATTCCAGCACATTAAAAACCAAGTGAAAACCCTAATGAAGGAAGGAAGCATATTCACAAGTGACCAGACCATAGCAGACAGAATCTCCATCCACCCCCCAGCCCCATCTACATCCCAATCATCACAACCCCCCAGGGATATACTCAGAGACTGCGTGTCCCAATTAGAAAGCAAGTTTATTCAATTCAAAGAAGAATTTCAAAGAAGTCAAGGTGAGAAAAATGCAAATGACCAACTGAGGGGAGAAATATCAAGGGTGAAAACAGACCTGTGGGAATTGCAAAGGTCACTTCAAGGGCTGCAAAAAGAAAACGCATACCTCAAAGAAGAAATATGCCAGCTAAAATCCTCAATCCTACAACAAAAACTAGAGAGGGCACCTCAAAGTATAAGCACTCCCCCAAAACAAATGCCTGCGCCAACTACCCTTGTGCCAGATATATCACAGACCTGCGACAACCTCAGCCAGACAGACTCTACACATAACCCCAGCAATAACAATACAGCCCCACCAGCACAGCAAATCAGGGTGTCCAACACCTCTGGACCCAACAACACAAAGGAAACCCCTACCATCAACCCCAGCAATGAAAATGCATCATCACAACAAACAAGGGCCAACCAACATGCAAAGACCCAACACACAGAAAACAAATGGCCCAAATAAAACACTGGATCCTGATATAGTCCTAATAATAGACTCAAACGGGAAATACCTGGACACTCAGAGACTGTTTCCGAGGGCTCGGGCCAAAAAAGTTCACTGCTCAACGATCCCACAAGCAGAGGAGGTGATCAGTAATCTATATTTCACAGAGCCCACACACCTCATACTACACACTGGCACAAATGATATCCACCAAGAGACAGTCACAAAGGACCTATCAAAACTCGCAATAGCAGCCCAGAAAAAATTCCCCAGAACCAAAATAATCCTATCTGCCCTGCTTCCAAGGAAAGATATACACCAACAAATAACCCAGCAAATCAACTCAGAGCTGGCCGCCAGTATTACCTCAGCACCAAACATACAGCTGGCAAGACACCCTGAAATAACGCTCCATCACCTCTATGATGACAAACACCTCAATAAACAAGGAGTCAGACATCTAGCAAAAGAGCTAAAGGACATGGTTCTAAACAGACCTCCAAGACCACAAGAAAGACACCCACCAAACAGATGGCAGCCCACAGAGACCCCCGGAGAGAGTCCACAGAGATGGCAGAAATACACAAGACCACATGCCCCACAATGGCAATACAAAGCAACAGAGGGCAACAACATGGCAGAAATAAGGACATTGCTCAACACATTGTGCAGCAAACTCTTGGGACACTACTAAAATATGACACCCAAACCCACCACTAAATTCGGTTATGTCCTATGAAAATCTATCCTTCCTCATTATAAGGTGTTTCAACTAAATATGACATCCTTAGTTATCAGCAGCTGGAACATTCAAGGATTGAATGCCTCAGCTTTTGGGTCCAAGACAAATGACCCAGACTTCAAACAAAGGCTAAAGAACATTGACATCCAGATCCTCCTGGAGACATGGGCTCGGGCAGAGGAGGATTCTCTCACACCCATGGGATACAAGGAATTTTCTGTCTTCGCCCAGAAAAACAAGAACACCAAACAGGGCCGCTGCTCAGGGGGCATACTAATATGGTACAAGGAGGAGATCCAAGAACATATCAAGGTAATAAAAAGAGGAGAAAGCCATATCTGGATGAGGATAAGTAGCTCCATCCTTACCTCTCAGCAGGACATCTACCTCTGCGCAGCCTACATCCCTCCATCAGAATCCCCATACTTTAAGTTGGACATCTACGAGGAACTTCAGAGGGAGGCTGCCCAATTCCAGTCCAAAGGTAAGGTGCTCATCTGTGGAGGCCAGGACAGGTACAGAGAAGGACTACCTGTCACCTGACGGAAACACATACGTCCTGGGAGATGAGCCCTTCTACAAAGACTCAGTACAGACAACAAGAAACAGCTATGGTAGAGTGGTGAATAAAAGCGGCAGAACACTGCTGAACCTGTGCCGGAGCTTGGGGCTGCATATAATGAACGGGCGCACCAGGGGGGATTCATTAGGGAGATTTACACTAAACTCCCACATGGGCAGCAGTGTAGTGGACTATGCCATAACAGACATAGACCCAGCAAACATAAATGCCTTCATTGTCACCCCCGACACCCACATGTCAGACCACAACTAGACACTGCTGTACTTGAGATCCACGGACAAGTCACCCACACAAAAGTCCCACTCGAGCTGTCTCCACAACTTGCCACCATCCTTCAAGTGGCCCAGTTAGCCATTGAATACACCAACATGACCAACAGAACAGAGATTAAAGAGCTGCTTGTAAACTTTCACATAAAATCCTATACATCAAACCAGCAAGGGGTCAACCTGGCAGTAAACAACTTCAATAACATCCTATATACCATGGCAGAGCTAGCAGACCTTAGAAGGACCAACTCCAAGAGACCTACAAATAAACAAGGCCAAAAATGGTTTGACAAAGAATGCAAGGCACTGCGCAACTCCCTAAGGATAGCCTCAAATCAAAAACACAGAGACCCGGACAAACAAGGAGCTAAGAGTGGTCCATGACACCCTACAGAGGCAATACAAGCGAACCCTCAAGGAGAAAAAACAAAAGCACATCTCCCACAAACTGCAGCAGCTCGAAGACTCCCTCCAGGACAACTCATTCTGGGAGACATGGAGCCATATCGGTACAAATCCCAAGCAAAGCACCCTCCACATTCAAAATGGCAACATCTGGCACAGCTACTTCAAGGGCCTCTACAAGAATATCCCAGAAGAAGATGTGGCGCCCTGGACAAGCCAGGGGCCACAGAGAACAACACCAACACACACCCACCACACTCCCGGTCAGGCACACCTAAGTCAGACAAAACCCTTGTTGCCTTCCTCCAGGGGCTGATGTCCACACCAGGGGGTGGGCCAGGCGGTTGGCCCCGCCCACCGAGGAGTTCACAGTCCTGGAGGCGGGAAAAGTAGACAGAACAGATCAGTTTGGGAGGAGAAAGTGAGAGGAAGGAAAGTGGCAAGTAGAGATGAGCGAACCGGTCGCGGTTCGGCTCGAGGTTGGTTCGCCGAACGGACCTCCCGTTCGAGTTCGGTTCGTCGAACGTTCGACGAACCGAACTCGAACTGCATAGGAAACAATGGCAGGCAATCACAAACACAGAAAAACACCTAGAAAACACCCTCAAAGGTGTCCAAAAGGTCACAAACAACTCACAACACATGGGAAAGTGACAAGGACATATACTCATGCGAAAACAAAAGAGCTGGACAAGGAAAAAGAGGAGGACACACAGATATATGAGTATATGCAAGGAAACATCGATTCCATTAATGTGCAACTTGAGCCCTGCTCATTCTTGGCTTCCAATCTTGATAAATTGCCTGAGCTCGCCACGTACGTCTTGGGGATCTTGTCGTGTCCTGCAGCCAGCGTTCTCTCGGAACCTGTCTTCAGTGCTGCTGTGGGTCTGCTGGCAGATAAGCACACGTGTCTGTCCACTGACAATGTGGACATGGCTCTCAGAGGACTTTTCTTCCCCTGGGTCAGCCAGGGGACGGGAAAGGCACGCGTATTTTTGAGAGTGCTTCATGCAAAGCATCTTTTTCTTTTTCAAAAGGGAGCTCAACCGATGCCAGTCAAGTGGGGTGTGTGTGGCCCAGTGAGTGGCAACGAGGGAGACTGTGGTTGGAGTCCCCTCGCTGTGTCTCTAAAAGAACCAAGATGAACAAGTCATGGCTCTCAGAGGACTTTTCTTCCCCTGGGTCAGCCAGGGGACGGGAAAGGCACGCGTATTTTTGAGAGTGCTTCATGCAAAGCATCTTTTTCTTTTTCAAAAGGGAGCTCAACCGATGCCAGTCAAGTGGGGTGTGTGTGGCCCAGTGAGTGGAAACGAGGGAGACTGTGGTTGGAGTCCCCTCGCTGTGTCTCTAAAAGAACCAAGATGAACAAGTCATGGCTCTCAGAGGACTTTTCTTCCCCTGGGTCAGCCAGGGGACGGGAAAGGCACGCGTATTTTTGAGAGTGCTTCATGCAAAGCATCTTTTTCTTTTTCAAAAGGGGGCTCAACCGATGCCAGTCAAGTGGGGTGTGTGTGGCCCAG
The DNA here is from genome assembly GCF_048569485.1 of Anomaloglossus baeobatrachus. Classification (NCBI taxonomy): domain Eukaryota; kingdom Metazoa; phylum Chordata; class Amphibia; order Anura; family Aromobatidae; genus Anomaloglossus; species Anomaloglossus baeobatrachus. The sequence continues at coordinate 302,426,318 of NC_134356.1, forward strand.
TGAGTGGAAACGAGGGAGACTGTGGTTGGAGTCCCCTCGCTGTGTCTCTAAAAGAACCAAGATGAACAAGTCATGGCTCTCAGAGGACTTTTCTTCCCCTGGGTCAGCCAGGGGACGGGAAAGGCACGCGTATTTTTGAGAGTGCTTCATGCAAAGCATCTTTTTCTTTTTCAAAAGGGAGCTCAACCGATGCCAGTCAAGTGGGGTGTGTGTGGCCCAGTGAGTGGCAACGAGGGAGACTGTGGTTGGAGTCCCCTCGCTGTGTCTCTAAAAGAACCAAGATGAACAAGTCATGGCTCTCAGAGGACTTTTCTTCCCCTGGGTCAGCCAGGGGACGGGAAAGGCACGCGTATTTTTGAGAGTGCTTCATGCAAAGCATCTTTTTCTTTTTCAAAAGGGAGCTCAACCGATGCCAGTCAAGTGGGGTGTGTGTGGCCCAGTGAGTGGAAACGAGGGAGACTGTGGTTGGAGTCCCCTCGCTGTGTCTCTAAAAGAACCAAGATGAACAAGTCATGGCTCTCAGAGGACTTTTCTTCCCCTGGGTCAGCCAGGGGACGGGAAAGGAACGCGTATTTTTGAGAGTGCTTCATGCAAAGCATCTTTTTCTTTTTCAAAAGGGAGCTCAACCGATGCCAGTCAAGTGGGGTGTGTGTGGCCCAGTGAGTGGAAACGAGGGAGACTGTGGTTGGAGTCCCCTCGCTGTGTCTCTAAAAGAACCAAGATGAACAAGTCATGGCTCTCAGAGGACTTTTCTTCCCCTGGGTCAGCCAGGGGACGGGAAAGGCACGCGTATTTTTGAGAGTGCTTCATGCAAAGCATCTTTTTCTTTTTCAAAAGGGAGCTCAACCGATGCCAGTCAAGTGGGGTGTGTGTGGCCCAGTGAGTGGCAACGAGGGAGACTGTGGTTGGAGTCCCCTCGCTGTGTCTCTAAAAGAACCAAGATGAACAAGTCATGGCTCTCAGAGGACTTTTCTTCCCCTGGGTCAGCCAGGGGACGGGAAAGGCACGCGTATTTTTGAGAGTGCTTCATGCAAAGCATCTTTTTCTTTTTCAAAAGGGAGCTCAACCGATGCCAGTCAAGTGGGGTGTGTGTGGCCCAGTGAGTGGAAACGAGGGAGACTGTGGTTGGAGTCCCCTCGCTGTGTCTCTAAAAGAACCAAGATGAACAAGTCATGGCTCTCAGAGGACTTTTCTTCCCCTGGGTCAGCCAGGGGATGGGAAAGGCACGCGTATTTTTGAGAGTGCTTCATGCAAAGCATCTTTTTCTTTTTCAAAAGGGAGCTCAACCGATGCCAGTCAAGTGGGGTGTGTGTGGCCCAGTGAGTGGAAACGAGGGAGACTGTGGTTGGAGTCCCCTCGCTGTGTTATACATGCTTTTAGAAGGGCATGACATGGCTTGGAGGTTGACTTTCATAAAATGCAAACTGTTGGCTACCAAAATGCTGCCTTTCCAACAACTGTGGTTATAGGCAATGAGGAACATACTGATGAAGATGAGACGCAGATACCCGATTGGGATGACAACTTAAATATTCGGTCAGGGCAAGAAGAGGCTCGGTCTGAGGGGGAGGGGAGTGCAAACACAACAATTGATGATGAAGTTCTAGATCCCACCTACTGTCAACCCCCAGTCAGGCACTCGAGGAGGTCAACAGAGGCGGTGGAGGAGGATGCAACCGACGACGAAATTACCTTGCGCCTTCCTGGACAGAGTCGGAGCACTGGTAGCACGTCTACAACTGCATCCTCAGCCACCACTCTGCCTATGAGCATTATTCGGGGTGCATCAACAGGTCGCATGGCCTCTAAGCCTTGCCTAGCCTGTTCCTTTTTTGACATAGAAAAAGATCGCCCAAATCATGTGATATGTAAAATTTGTCATGATTCTCTTAGTAGAGGTCAAAACCTCAGCAGTTTGACAACTTCTTCCATGAATCGTCACATGAATAAATATCATAGGTCCCGGTGGGAAGCTCACTGTGCTGCAATGCGGCCTAGCGGAGCGAACCATCCACCGCCCGCCCCTTCCAGTGCATCCGCGCGCTCTTCATCTTCTAGGACTGTGGGGACAGCTGTCACACCTGTTTTTCCACGCAAAACTTCCACCACTGTAACCGCAACAGGCAGTTTGCTTGGTAGGTCGTCAGTTGGTTTGGAAGGGGAAACAAGTGAGTGTGTACAGCTCTCTCAGACATCGATAGCACCTACGTTGGATGAAGGCAACATCATGTCTCCGCCTGCACTTTCCTCACAAACCTGCATTTTTCCAGGGACACCCTACTCAACACCGTCTACACACAGCAGCCAGATCTCTGTCCCTCAGATGTGGTCAAATAAAAGGCCACTTCCTCCGACCCATGACAAAGCTAAGAGGTTGACTCTATCCCTCTGTAAGCTGTTGGCTACCGAAATGCTGCCTTGCCGCCTAGTTGACACACAGGATTTTAGAGACCTTATGTCTGTCGCTGTGCCCCAGTACCAGATGCCTAGTCGCCACTACTTCTCTAAGAAAGGTGTGCCCGCGCTACACCAGCATGTCGCACACAACATCACCGCTTCCTTGAGAAACTCTGTGTGTGAACGGGTGCATTTCACCACCGATACTTGGACCAGTAAGCATGGACAGGGACGTTACATGTCGCTGACTGGGCACTGGGTAACTATGTTGATAGATGGTGAAGGGTCTGCTGCACAAGTCTTGCCGTCCCCACGACTTGTGTGTCAATCCTCTGTCTGTCCAAGTTCCGCCACTGCTTCTGCATCCTCCACCTCATCTGGGTCCTCCACCTCCGCCCCAAGCCTGCCTGGTCAGGCCACCAGCGTTCTCACTGCGCAGAAGGAATCACGCACCCCTCATTACTATGCTGGCAGCAGAGCGCAACGGCATCAGGCGGTCTTTAGCTTGACATGTCTTGGGAATAAGAGTCACACAGCTGAGGAGTTGTGGTCAGCTCTGCGGTCCGAGTTTAATAAATGGTTGTCTCCACTCAACCTGCAGCCTGGTAAGGCCGTGTGCGACAATGCTGCAAACCTGGGTGCGGCCCTTCGCCTGGGCAAGGTGACACACGTGCCTTGTATGGCTCACGTGTTGAACCTTGTTGTCCAGCAATTTTTAACACACTATCCCGGCCTAGATGGCCTTCTGACCAGGGCACGTAAACTGTCTGCAGTGCTCACTTCCGCCGTTCAACCGCCGCAGCTGAGCGACTTGCATCGCTCCAGAAGTCTTTCGGCCTGCCGGTTCATCGCCTGAAATGCGATGTGGCGACACGCTGGAATTCAACTCTCCACATGTTACAGCGACTGTGGCAGCACCGGCGAGCCCTGGTGCAATACGTCATGATGTATAGCCTGGGCCAACGAGATGCAGAAGTGGGGCAGATCACCCTGATGGAGTGATCTCAGATCAAGGACCTATGCACCGTTCTGCACAGTTTCGACATGGCGACGAATATGTTTAGCGCTGACAATGCCATTATCAGCATGACGATTACAGTCATTTACATGCTGGAGCACACGCTAAACACTATTCGGAGTCAGGGGGTGGGACAACAGGAAGGGGAGGAACTACAGGAGGATTCATATGCGCAAGACACAACAACATCACCAAGGTCCAGACGTTCATCATCACCAACGCGGCAGGCATGGGACCATGGGGGACAGGGATCAACAAGGGCGCATGGTAGCAGGCGAGATGTTGAGGAAGGTGCAGGAGGACATGAAGATATGGATGACGAACTGTCCATGGACATGGAAGACTCAGCGGATGAGGGAGACCTTGGTCAAAATTCAGTTGAAAGAGGTTGGGGGGAGATGTCAGAGGAAGAAAGAACGGTTAGCACCTCTATGCCACAAACACAGCGTGGACTTGGTCCGCATGGCTGCGCAAGACACATGAGTGCCTTCTTGTTGCACTACCTCCAACATGACCCTCGGATTGTCAAAATTAGAAGTGATGATGACTACTGGCTTGCCACACTATTAGATCCCCGGGACAAGTCCAAATTTTGTGACATAATTCCACCCATAGAAAGGGACGCACGTATGCTGGAGTATCAGCATAAGCTGTTACTCGATCTTAGCTCGGCTTTTACACCAAACAACCGTGCAGGTGAAGGGAGTGATTCTCCCAGTTGTAACTTGACAAACATGGGACGGCATCGTCATCTTCAACAGTCTACCCGTACCAGTAGGACCGTATCTGGTGCTGGTAACAGCAATTTTATGGAATATTTTCATAATTTTTTTAGACCCTCCTTTGCAAGGCCACCAGAGACAACAAGTCTGACACATAGTCAACGGATGGAGAGGATGATACAGGAGTATCTCCAAATGAACATCGATGCAATGACTTTGCAAATGGAGCCTTGCTCCTTTTGGGCTTCAAATCTAGAAAAATTGACAGAGCTCTCCAGTTACGCCTTGGAGATTTTGTCGTGTGCAGCTGCCAGCGTTGTCTCTGAACGTGTCTTCTTCAGTGCTGCTGGGTGTGTGCTGACAGATAAGCGCACGCGTCTGTCCAGTGACAATGTGGACACACTGACGTTCATCAAAATGAACAAGTCATGGATCCAGAAGGAATTTACTACCCCTGTGTCATCCTGGGGAGAGTAAATGCTTGTGGATTTGGAATGTGCTTGATGCAAATCAAAACATCCTGTTTGCAACTAGGGCACAAGTGCTGCCACTGATGGGGTGTCTGTGTGCCCAATGTTGGGAAAAAAGGTAGACTCCGCTTGGAGTAACCCTTGCTTGATGTGTTTTTTAAAAATGATACAAGATGAACAGATCTGAAGGCAAGATGAAGGCAACATCATGTCTCCGCCTGCACTTTTCTCACAAACCTGCATTTTTCCAGGGACACCCTACTCAACACCGTCTACAGACAGCAGCCAGATCTCTTTCCCTCAGATGTGGTCAAATAAAAGGCCACTTACTGCGACCCATGACAAAGCTAAGTGGTTGACTCTATCCCTCTGTAAGCTGTTGGCTACCGAAATGCTGCCTTTACGCGTAGTGGACACACAGGATTTTACAGACCTTATGTCTGTCGCTGTGCCCCAGTACCACATGCCCAATCACCACTGCTTCTCCAAGAAAAGCATGCCCGCGCTACACCAGCATGTCGCACACAACATCACCACTTCCTTGAGAAAATCTGTGTGCGACAGGGTGCATTTCAACACAGATACTTGGACCAGTAAGCATAGACAGGGTCATTACATGTCACTGACTGGGCACTGGCAAACTATGGTGAGAGATGGAGAAGGGTCTGCTGTACAAGTCTTGCCGTCCCCACGAGTTGTTTCAATCCTTGTTCTGTATGTAGAAGTTAATACACTGCTTCTGCCTCTTCAACCTCGTGTGGGTCCTCTACCTTGGCGCAAACCCTGTGTGGTCAGGCCACCCTTCCTTGCAACTGCGCACAAGGACTACCACACACCTCCTTACTATGCTGGCAGCAGAGCTCAATGCCATCAGGCGGTCAAAGCTTTACTTTGAAATGTATGGGAAATGTGAGTCACACCGCTATTACAGAGAATAGTAGTCAGGCAGGGTCAAAACATTAATTGAGGAACAGGAACAGAATGGGACGGCCAGGAAAGAATCAGAAAACAATCAGAGTTGAAATGCGTATCGGCCAACAAGGTACATAAACAGCAAGCAGGAAAAGTAGTCAGGTAACAAGCACACAAAATCATAAAACTGAACTGTGGGTAAAATTAACCAGAGGTTCATAGCTATGTCTGGCAGTGGTCTGCAGACAGGATGGGCATAAAAAAGGGTGTGGTGTCTTCCCATTGGTTGTAGCTGAATGATGGTATTTCATCTGTGAGATACCCACCAGCTACATTCAGCCAGAGATTCTGCATCTGTCAAGGTAATGCAGCCCAGTGGGTGAGCATAACCTGCGTCCACCTGCGCCGCTGGCATCGACTACTCTCACATCATCAGCACTATTCATGAAAGGAACACGTTGTCACCTGGCAACCGGAGTACAAATTGACGGAGCGGACTACGTTGGTGACTTAACAGCCGTGTGCGGCAATGATGCAAACCTGGCTGCGGGCCATCCTCAGGGCAATGTGACACACGTGCCTTTTAGGGCTCACGTGTTGAACCGAATTCGCCAGCAATTTTTAAAACACCATCACGGCCTACATGGCCTTGTGCAGTGGGCACGCTCGCTATGTGCTCACTTCCATCGTGCGCACACAGCAGCTCAACAACTTTCATCACTCCGGAAGTCTTAGGGTCTGGCAGTTAAACGCCGTAAATGCGATGTTTCGACACGCAGGAATTGGAATCTGCACATGTTGCAGCGTGTGTGGCAGCACCGCAGAGCCCTGCTGAAATACGGTAAGACATATAGCCTGGGATAACTTGATCCAGAGGTGGTGCAGATCACGCTGCTGGAGTGGTGTCAGATCAAGGACCTATGCACCCTGCTACACAGTTTTGAAATGTCGACGAAGATGTTTAGCACTGGCAATGTCATTCTCAGCGTAACAATTCTGGTCATCTACATGATGGAGCACACTGTAATTATTATTCTGAGTCAGGTGTTGGGACAAGAGGAAGGGGAGGAAGTACAGGAGGAGTCATATGCGGAAGGGATAACAAGATCTACGAGGTCCAGATGGTCAGCGGCACCTATGCGGCATTCATGGTGAGGGAGAGGGATTAACAAGGGCGCATAGTATCAGCAAAAAGTGTTGATGAAAGTGCAGGAGCCCATGAAGAAATGGAGGACGAACTGGCGATGGGCATGGAAGACTCAGCAGATGAGTGAGAGCTTGCTCACATTTCGGTTGTGCGAGGTTGTGGGTAGAGGGCAGAGGAAGGATGCACGATTCTCACCTCTCTGCCACCAACACACCAAGGACTTGGTCCTCCTGGATGCACAAGACACATGAGCGCCTTCTTGCTGCACTACCTACATGACCCTCGGATTGTATGAATTTGAACTAATCCTGAATACTGGGTTGCCACACTGTTAGATCCCCGGTACAAGACAAAATTTGGCGAACTAATTCCTGCCATAGAAATAGACGCACGTATACAGGAGTATCTGCAGAATGTGGTACGCAATCTTAGATCTACTTGTCCACTAAACACCAGTGCTGCACAGAGTGAATCTCAACGCTTTGTCATGGATAGGAGGAAATGGTCTTTTACTTGTCCACATCGGAGGGACCGAGGGATGGCTGCTGTGCTGAGATGGCGTTGAGTACGGTGTCCCTGCACAGTTGCACTTTTGGTCATATCCCAAAATGAGTTGAAAAAGGACAGATGCTGTTGGAAAGGGGAACAGGTGTGTTGGAAAGGGGAAAAAAGTTTTGGTCCGTGGATTTGGTGGTTAAGCAACTGTAACATTTGCTGAAGAAACAACATCTGTTACAGTGGGACTGGCAGATTTGGATAAAGTGGTATATAATCTGTGACCGCTATATAACGAAAATTAATAAGAAAAGAAAGAGAAAGGTATATATCCCCATCAGCAGTCAGTGTCCACCGTGCTCCCAGTTGGAAAAGGAGAGGTTGGCAACTTGAAGGTTTGGTGGAGGATACAGAGCTGTGTGGCTATGAAACTAATAGTAGCCTGAACCGAGTTAGACGCCATTCGGATCTGGAGACTGTGAGCCCTGTTAGCGTCACAGGGTCCACATGCCCACCCAGCCCAGGAACTCCCTGTTAACAACACAGGGGCCATTGAGTACGCTGACCGTGTGCGTAGGGGCCACACCTGTGGACAGCAGGCGCATCAGCAGCAGCAGGCCTGTTAATGCCACTGGGCTGCACAAGCAGGACTGTTAGGACAGGAGCTGGTCTTAACCGTTCTGCGTTACCAACTGTGGTGGTGGCCTGCATCCACCACCCGATCCCTGCCTACCTCTGGCCTAAAGCCGCAATGGGTTCAACACATGGAGGTGTGCTCTTTCGGAGCATAATAGAAGACTGCGCACCTCCTTGTTGGCTCCAGCCCCTTTTATAACCTGGGTCCGCCCCAAACCAGGGTGAACCACAATGCACCTCCTGGAGACAAAAGTAGAGTGACACGTCATGAGTGGCATAACTAGCGTCCTATTTGGAAACGCAACTTCAATGATGACCTCATGGCTGCCATGACCCAAACACCTCACCAGTCATCGTCTGAGCATCAATAATGCGGTGACAAGTCATAGGTGTGGGCCTCTGCAAGCCATTTGGGAGGACACCTGATGCCCTGTGGTCTATATGGGACCCCCACATCAGGGCCAGGGCCAAAGAGTTCATTACCGGACCTAGTCTCTGATGCAGGAAGTGCCTGAGCATGCTCAGTAGCATGAAATACAGTCTCTGAAAAAAGACTATCAGCTTTAGCATGGTGTCTATGCCCAAAACAGGACTTAGACCCGGCACGGAATGCAAGCACCTGTGCAAAGAGGCTTTTCACACTTAGTGTGGGAGCATGCGCTGTATCCCGAAATGAAAACTTAGCGTCAGGAATGGCACAGTCAGGCTGAGCATACTCACTAGGCGAAACACTGTAATTATGCTGCAGCTGGGGTACATCGGCACACGCATGCGCACTAGCTGCCTCTCCACACTTAGACGTGGAGGGGAAATTTGTCTTGGAGATGCTGTCTATGAACAGAAGGAAAAGCTAAAGGAAGCCTGACTTTCTATCCCTCCGAATTATGAAATGCAGCAATGAATTCCATGAGTTTGCTATAACATTAGCGTAGCAAAATGTGCATGAGGGTGTGATGTAGAGGTGCTAGAAATAGCTTGTCACCAGTGGGGCACTAATGGAATACAACAGCCAGTTCTATGATGCCACAAAATGGCAGTATTTTGTGCTATCATTATAGCTTATTAAAAACAGAGCACGAGGTTGTCATGCAGAGGTGCTGCACATAGATTTGCAGTAGTGTGAATTGACAAAAGTACAATAGCCACGTTTAGGATACAACTAGGTACAGTGAGTGTTTGCTAGTAAAATTGCTTAGTTTAAAAAAGTTGTAGTGTGCAATGCAGGCAGACGTGCTATGCAAATGTCTTTGCACTAGTGGGACTATAGCAAAGTCCAATAGCCACGTATAGGATGCCACTAGGTACACTGAGTGTGTGCTAGTATAATGGCTTCGTTATAATTTGTTGGAGTGTGCAACGCAGGCAGATGCGCTCTGCAAATGTCTTGGCACTAGTGGGACTATAGCAAAGTCCAATAGCCACGTATAGGATGCCACTAGGTACACTGTGTGTTTGCTAGTATAATGGATGAGTTTAAAAAAGATAGAGTGTGCAATGCAGGCAGACGTGCTGCAAATAACGTTCCAATACTGTGAATTGACAAAAGTACAATAGCCACGTTTAGGATACAACTAGGTACAGTGAGTGTTTGCTAGTATAATGGCTTCGTTATAATTAGTTGGAGTGTGCAACGCAGGCAGATGCGCTCTGCAAATGTCTTGGCACTAGTGGGACTATAGCAAAGTCCAATAGCCACGTATAGGATGCCACTAGGTACACTGACTGTTTGGTAGTATAATGGCTGAGTTTAAAAAAGTTAGAGTGTGCAATGCAGGCAGACGTGCTGCAAATAACGTTCCAATACTGTGAATTGACAAAAGTACAATAGCCACGTTTAGGATGCCACTAGGTACACTGACTGTTTGCTAGTATAATGGCTGAGTTTAAAAAAGTTAGAGTGTGCAATGCAGGCAGACGTGCTGCAAATAACGTTCCAATACTGTGAATTGACAAAAGTACAATAGCCACGTTTAGGATGCCACTAGGTACACTGACTGTTTGCTAGTATAATGGCTGAGTTTAAAAAAGTTAGAGTGTGCAATGCAGGCAGACGTGCTGCAAATAACGTTCCAATACTGTGAATTGACAAAAGTACAATAGCCACGTATAGGATGCCACTAGGTACACTGACTGTTTGCTAGTATAATGGCTGAGTTTAAAAAAGTTAGAGTGTGCAATGCAGGCAGACGTGCTGCAAATAACGTTCCAATACTGTGAATTGACAAAAGTACAATAGCCACGTTTAGGATGCCACTAGGTACACTGACTGTTTGCTAGTATAATGGCTGAGTTTAAAAAAGTTAGAGTGTGCAATGCAGGCAGACGTGCTGCAAATAACGTTCCAATACTGTGAATTGACAAAAGTACAATAGCCACGTTTAGGATGCCACTAGGTACACTGACTGTTTGCTAGTATAATGGCTGAGTTTAAAAAAGTTAGAGTGTGCAATGCAGGCAGACGTGCTGCAAATAACGTTCCAATACTGTGAATTGACAAAAGTACAATAGCCACGTTTAGGATGCCACTAGGTACACTGACTGTTTGGTAGTATAATGGCTGAGTTTAAAAAAGTTAGAGTGTGCAATGCAGGCAGACGTGCTGCAAATAACGTTCCAATACTGTGAATTGACAAAAGTACAATAGCCACGTTTAGGATGCCACTAGGTACACTGACTGTTTGGTAGTATAATGGCTGAGTTTAAAAAAGTTAGAGTGTGCAATGCAGGCAGACGTGCTGCAAATAACGTTCCAATACTGTGAATTGACAAAAGTACAATAGCCACGTTTAGGATACAACTAGGTACAGTGAGTGTTTGCTAGTATAATGGCTGAGTTTAAAAAAGTTAGAGTGTGCAATGCAGGCAGACGTGCTGCAAATAACGTTCCAATACTGTGAATTGACAAAAGTACAATAGCCACGTTTAGGATGCCACTAGGTACAGTGAGTGTTTGCTAGTATAATGGCTGAGTTTAAAAAAGTTAGAGTGTGCAATGCAGGCAGACGTGCTGCAAATAACGTTCCAATACTGTGAATTGACAAAAGTACAATAGCCACGTTTAGGATGCCACTAGGTACACTGACTGTTTGCTAGTATAATGGCTGAGTTTAAAAAAGTTAGAGTGTGCAATGCAGGCAGACGTGCTGCAAATAACGTTCCAATACTGTGAATTGACAAAAGTACAATAGCCACGTTTAGGATGCCACTAGGTACACTGACTGTTTGCTAGTATAATGGCTGAGTTTAAAAAACTTGGAGTGTGCAATGCAGGCAGATGTGCTCTGCAAATGTCTTGGCACTAGTGGGACTATAGCAAAGTCCAATAGCCACGTATAGGATGCCACTAGGTACACTGAGTGTGTGCTAGTATAATGGCTTCGTTATAATTAGTTGGAGTGTGCAACGCAGGCAGATGCGCTCTGCAAATGTCTTGGCACTAGTGGGACTATAGCAAAGTCCAATAGCCACGTATAGGATGCCACTAGGTACACTGAGTGTTTGCTAGTATAATGGCTTCGTTATAATTTGTTGGAGTGTGCAACGCAGGCAGATGCGCTCTGCAAATGTCTTGGCACTAGTGGGACTATAGCAAAGTCCAATAGCCACGTATAGGATGCCACTAGGTACACTGAGTGTTTGCTAGTATAATGGCTTCGTTATAATTAGTTGGAGTGTGCAACGCAGGCAGATGCGCTCTGCAAATGTCTTGGCACTAGTGGGACTATAGCAAAGTCCAATAGCCACGTATAGGATGCCACTAGGTACACTGAGTGTGTGCTAGTATAATGGCTTAGTTATAATTCGTTGGAGTGTGCAACGCAGGCAGACGTGCTGCAAATGTCTTGGCACTAGTGGGACTATAGCAAAGTCCAATAGCCACGTATAGGATGCCACTAGGTACACTGAGTGTTTGCTAGTATAATGGCTTCGTTATAATTTGTTGGAGTGTGCAACGCAGGCAGATGCGCTCTGCAAATGTCTTGGCCCTAGTGGGACTATAGCAAAGTCCAATAGCCACGTATAGGATGCCACTAGGTACACTGAGTGTTTGCTAGTATAATGGCTGAGTTTAAAAAACTTGGAGTGTGCAATGCAGGCAGATGTGCTCTGCTAATGTCTTTGCACTAGTGGGACTATAGCAAAGTCCAATAGCCACGTATAGGATGCCACTAGGTACACTGAGTGTTTGCTAGTAAAATTGCTTAGTTTAAAAAACTTGGAGTGTGCAATGCAGGCAGATGTGCTCTGCAAATGTCTTTGCACTAGTGGGACTATAGCAAAGTCCAATAGCCACAGATAGGATGCCACTAGGTACACTGAGTGTTTGCTAGTATAATGGCTTAGTTAGAATGAGTTGGAGTGTGCAGAGGACAAGAGGGTACAGTGGCAGGATTGTGGTGCTCTGGGTAGAGGAATGGAAGCCTGCCTTTCTATTCCCTCCTAATGGTGAAATGCAGGGAGGAAATCCCTGACCTGGGCTACACAGACGCTGTTGCTGTTTGCAGGACCTGTCACCTATGGCTCTCTGACCCTGCCGGTACGAGCCCTTAAAAGGACTGCTAGAATGTGCTCTCCCTAAGCTGTCTAACGCTGTGTATGCAGCGCATACAGCTGTATCGGCGATAGGACAAAGGACGGAACTGCGACAGTGATGTCTGACACCAAAGACGCAGAAGGCAGATAATGGCGATCGTGAAGAAAATGTCCGGTTTTATAATGCAGGGACATGTGACATGCAGATCCTATCACACATGCCGTTGCTTCTCTGCCTCAAAGTCCACTTAGGTGTGTGTGTGTCTGTGATTGGCTGACATGCTGGCCAGCCCCACAAGACGCGCGCGCTTAGGGAAGGAAGACAAGAAAAAAAAAAAAAAAAATGGCGATCGCCATTATAGAAACAGCAGTGATCTGAAGGCGCTGTTCACGCACACTATACACTGAAATGTGATAATAGTTTGATTCACAGAGTGACTTACACTATTACAGCAGAAACCAAGCTAAGATTTAGCTGTTTTTTGGCTGCTAGAACCGTTCTCGAACGTTTCTAGAACTATCGAGCTTTTGCAAAAAGCTCGAGTTCTAGTTCGATCTAGAACATGCCCCAAAATCACTCGAGCCTAGAACTGGAGAACCACGAACCACGAACCGCGCTCAACTCTAGTGGCAAGTGAGCAGACTGAAGTTGGTCCGGGTGTGTGGCCCGGACAGATCAGCAAGGTTGGCAGACGGTGGTGACCGTCTGCAGGAGTTGCCTATCGGAGTTTACCGTAAGGACCGTGGACGGGCGGTGGCCCGGCGGTACCGGACCGGTACACAAAGAGAAGTCAGCACCATCTGGCAGGGGCTTACGGACCCCGGCAAGGCTAGGAGTCGCCGTGAATTTGCCAAATTCGTTAGCGAGGGGAACCTCCTGGGTTTCCCAGCAGCCAAGTCCCAGCAGAAGGCAAAGGTCCAACCGAGAGAGGGAAACACAGTCACCGCCAAGGCTGAAGTTCCCAGGGCCAGAGCCTGCGGGCAAAAGGGGCTCCTTCGGCTCCCATCCAGGCTGGGGAGCGGATTACCGGTGGGAACCCATTGGAACCGTTTACAGTACACAGGTGCAGGGAAAGGCAGTCACCATCAACCTGCCGGGAGAAACAACACCGCAGCCGTCTGTGGGACCCGTCCATCCAGCCGTGTGTTTTACCGAGAACTGTGTCCTCATCATTGGCTGAGTGAGTACCACCGTGCCGTGCGGCACAGTGCTGCCCCCGCGACCCTGCACCTCATCAGGCCCCGTAACCTGCCTGCCATCCATCCCTACCCCCATCACCGGGCCCCGGGACAACCAACCCCCCTACCCACAGAGGGGAGAACTAATAACGAAGCTGCTCCCTGTCACCGCTCCCGGGCTCCCCGTCTAGAGCAGCGGTGGTGTCACCAATATCACCACAACCGTGGGTGGCGTCACGGACAATAACCTAATCCCCACAATCAATCCCCACCCTTTTCACTCAAGGGCGAGGAGCGCCGCTCGAGTCCCCGGGATCTGGCCCACCGCTCGAGCTACCACCGAGCAGCGGCAGCCGCAGCAGCAGCGGCCGGACCCGAACAGTGGGAGAGCGCAGCGTCCCCTCCTCCGCCCGCGACAATTTGGCGTCACGAACAGGATCCTACCGTTCTACCAACTGGTGGAAGTGCGCCTTGTGTAACCGCCGGAGGTGTCCAGCCGAAAAATTTGTGAAGCCGCCATTTTGGGCGCGAAAAATTCCCGCTCGAGCGTCTCCTCGAGTAGTGGAGGCGCGAAGGCCAAAACCCCGCCCCTGTAGAGGAAGAGCCGGAAAGAGACTAAGGGGGACGGAAACAAGATGTCTGCGCCCGACGGAGCCGCTGGAAGAGCGGCGGACGCAGCCGTGGGAGCACCCGTAGATGGGAATGGGCCTGCCCAGGTCCCGGCCGCACTGGCGGGGGGCGCCGCGGCCACAGCTCTCGCTAAGGTGATGCCGTTCTCTTTGCCCTATGTGCCCGGAGCTGCCTGGCTACCGCAGTACGATGGGAAACCTGATGCCTTGCAGGTTTTCTGAAAAAAACTTAGTCCGCTACTAGAACTGTACCCCCTGACTGATAAGCAACGTGCAGCGCTAGTGCTGGGGCAGCTAACCGGCGCGGCTGAGCAAGAGGCGGAGACCTGGGCCGAGGGGGACCGGTCCTCTGTGGCCATCATATTTGAAAAGCTGCAGACTGCATTTGAGACCCATACCGAGGCAGAGTTGCGGATGCAGTTCTATCAATGCTGGCAACGGCCCGCAGACAGCATTCGGGACTATGCGCCTGCAAACCGCACTCCGCACCCTGAAGCGGGTGGACACCATCAACAGTGTGGACAGTAACAAAATGTTAAGTGAGCAGTTTGTGCAGGGGATGAGGTCCTCAGTGGACCGCAAACAGCTTCGGCTGTGGGCCCTAGAACCCTGACGTGGACTTTGCTGTACTAAAGGAACGGGCCATCAAAGCTCTGCAACCCCCCCGCATTTGAAGCTCCTGAGCCAGCCCCGTGGCCAGTTGAGACTGCTCCCGTTGTGGTGGCCCCTACTCCACCAGCACCTCCAGTGCCTGCAGCCCCAAGCAGAACGATGGAAGAGCTCGCTGCTCAAGTTCACCGCATGGATGGGGACCTCGCTAAGATCCTCGCCGCACTCCAGCCTCCGACCAGATCCCAGGCCCCGGTGAAGATGCAGCTCGCCGACAGCCCTGAGGACGTCCCCTGGATGCAGCGGAGAAGGGCCAATGACTCACGGAATGGACCCCCAATCTGTTACAGGTGCAGCAAACCCGGCCACTACTCCCGACGGTGTCCGTTAAACGAGCAATCCCTGGGGCCACAAGCCAATCCTCAGGAGTAGAACCCCATAGCCCCCCACACTGGCGGGACCGGTACATTGGGGCCCGGCCCATCATCCCCGTGGCTGTGGACGGCATACCGGTGATGTCTCTCCTGGACACTGGATCACAGGTAACCACCATACCATACACACTGTATCAACGGTATTGGGGAAAAGACGAGCTGGCTCCCCCAGATGCCAGTATAACACTGATTGCTGCTGATGGGCTCCCATTGACCCAAGTGGGGTACAAGCAAGTGGCCATGACTGTGGGACGAGCTGAACTGCAACACCAGGGTATGATTGTGATAATGAATGAACCCAGTGATCATAAACCGAAGGTAGTCCTAGGGACTAACGTGATGGAGCACTGTATGAGTGATGTGCTGACCCTACTGCAGCAGCTGGCCGCTATGGCGGCGGGGAGCCGACAGAGGGCTGTGCAGCGTGAGATCCGAGCCCTGATGTACCGCCAACATGTGAACTCGACAGGAGGAGAGATTGGTGGGGTGAGAGTGATGGATGTTGCCCCTTTGATTGTGCCTCCCAGGAGCGAGATGATGATTTGGTGTAGGGCAGCGGTAGGGCCCCAGGGGCGTGACTACCCCGCCATGATAGAGCCCAGGCCCTCTGAACACTGGCCCACAGTAATGGCCGCCCGAGGGGTGGTAGATGTAAAGAAGGGGAGAGTGCCCGAGAGTGCCCATGAGGGTGCTGAACTGCGGGGAGGAAGAAGTCAGGCTTCCCCGGTATGCTACCCTTGCCAAGTTGTTCACCTTGGATCCCCACACCATCCACGAGGCCATTCCCCCAACCTCACCACCTACTGCCAGCACTCACCCATCCCAAGAGGAGTTAGACGAGTGGTGTCGACAGCTACACGTAGGCACTGACGAAACCCCGACACATCACAAAGAAGGGGTATACCGGGTGGTACGGGAGTATGAGCGAGTTTTTAGCAAACATCCCCTAGACTTTGGGCAGATTAAAGGGGTCCAACACCATATCCCCACCGGCGAGTACCCCCCTATCAAAGAAAGGTACAGGTCTATTCCCCCTGCACACTACCAATGTGCCAAGGACATGTTGAGGAACATGAAGGAGGCAGGGGTTATTAGGGACAGCTGTAGTCCCTGGGCCGCCCCATTGGTACTGGTTAAGAAGAAGGATGGCACCATGCAGATGTGTGTGGATTACCGAAAAATTAACCAGATAACACATAAGGACGCTTACCCTCTGCCCCGCATTGAGGAATCTCTGGCTGCGCTGAGAACCGCTAATTACTTTTCCACCCTTGTCCTCACCAGTGGGTACTGGCAGGTGGCTGTGGCACCAGAAGACCGAGAGAGGACTGCATTTGCTACCCCTATGGGACTCTGCGAGTTTAATAGCATGCCGTTCGGGCTATGCAATGCCCCTGGAACCTTCCAACGGCTAATGGAATGCTGTCTGGGGCATCTAAACTTTGAGACTGTCCTGCTGTACCTGGATGATGTGATTGTGTACTCCCAGACATATGAAGCCCACCTGGAGCACCTAGCTGAGGTGTTCGCGTCCCTTGCCAAATATGGGATGAAGTTGAAGCCCTCAAAGTGTCATCTGCTGAAATCCAGAGTGCAGTACCTAGGGCATGTGGTCGGTGCAGAGGGTGTCGCCCCTGACCCTGAGAAAATCACCGCCATTCAGGACTGGCCGAGGCCGACCACGGTGAAGGAGGTGAGGCAGTTCCTGGGCCTGGTGGGGTATTACCGTCGCTTCATCAAGGGGTACACGAAGATGGCTGCCCCCATGCAAGACCTCCTCGTGGGACAGAGCAAAGGTGGTAGACCCCTGGGAGCCCCATTGGTGTGGGAAGAAAGGCATGAGGAATCCTTCCGCCAGCTGAGAGCGGCCCTGACTGGAGAAGAAATCCTAGCGTACCCTGATTACAGCCACCCCTTCATCCTCTACACCGATGCCAGCAATGTAGGCTTAGGGGCAGTCCTATCCCAGGTCCAAGACGGAAAAGAAAAAGTGATTGCTTATGCCAGCCGGAAGCTCCGACCGACTGAGAGGAACCCTGAGAACTACAGCTCTTTCAAGCTTGAACTCCTGGCACTGGTGTGGGCTATCACCGAGCGGTTTCACAATTACCTGGCAGCAGCTAAGTTTACCGCTTTCATGGATAATAACCCGCTGACCCACCTGGACACAGCCAAGCTGGGCGCGTTGGAACAGCGGTGGGTGGCTAGGCTAGCCAACTACGATTTCACCATCAAGTAGAGGCCGGCCGTGCCAACGTTAATGCCGATGCACTCTCTCGGATGCCCCACCTGTTGGAAGAAGGGCCCGGGGATGACGACCTCGAAGAGATTGAGTTGCCTGCATTTCATCGGCCACTGACTGAGAAGGTGCATGTCCATCAACAACGGGTAAACCTGGACCCGCTGCCCAGTCAGGAGTGGCAAGAAGCCCAGGACCAGGCACCCGCTGTCCGCCTAGTCAAGATCTTGGTGGAACAAGGCGCTTCTGGGATAGACCCTGCCGCCCCAGCCGAAGCCCAACGCCTGTAGCGAGAACGGACCCGGCTGTATCTACACCAGGGGAAGTTGTACCGTGTACTGATTAACCCGAAGACCCATGAGAAGATCCGCCAGTTGGTGATTCCCCAAGCTAACGTGCCCACCGTACTGCAAGCATACCATGATGGTGCTGGACACTTCGGATGGAAGAAACTAGAGATGCTGCTGAGAGAGTGGTTCTATTGGAGTGGAATGCGGGAATCTGTAGAGGCTTTGTGCCTAGAGTGTGGCCCTTGCACGCTGAGAAGGAAGGACGAGGCCAGCCAGAAGGCGCCCCTACACCCGATCGTTACACATCAACCGCTGGAGCTGGTTGCCCTGGACCATGTAAAGCTCACCCCCAGCCGAAGTAGGTACACCTACGCTCTAACCATTGTAGACCACTATTCAAGGTTCATGGTGGTTGTCCCAGTCAAAGATCTAACTGGCCGTACCGCCGCTAGAGCGTTCCAGGTTTATTTCTGCCGACCACATGGATACCCTGAGAAGGTACTTTCTGACCAAGGCCCGGCCTTTGAAGCGGAGGTGTTCCATGAATTTTGTCAGTTGTTCGGCTGCAAGAAGATCCGGACCACGCCTTACCATGCCCAAACCAACGGCATGTGTGAAAAGATGAACCACCTGGTCCTGGGCCTCCTCAAGACGTTGCCGCTAGAAGAGCGGAACCTGTGGCCGGAGAAGCTACCTGACTTGGTCGATATGTACAACAATATCCCTTCCAAATCAACGAAATGCACCCCAGCATACCTGATGAGGGCTCGCCCCGACCGGCTACCGGTGGATCTGGACATGGAATTGGAAGCCCCAGAAGCACTCCCTTCGACAGCTGAATGGGACACTCAGCGGAGGGTGTAGTACTGACAGATTCAGGAATATGTTGAGAAGAACTTGAGTCGGAGTCGGGAACAACAGGAGCAGCGCTTCAACCAGAAGGCGTCTGCTGGCCCTTTCCAGCCTGGAGATGTAGTGCTGAAGCGAAAGAGGAGGACCCACAAGCTGCATGATCAATGGGAGCAAACCCCATATGTCATACAGCCCACAGGGTGGGAAGATGGGAATGCCTACCAGATCAGTCGTGACCAAGGGGGCACTTTGGCCACGGTTTCCCGGGACCATCTGAAGAGGTGCCCACCAGCATTGAGGGCAGCGGCTGAAGCCCAGGTTCCTAGACCGGTGGAGAAGGCAGAAGAGGTAATCCACACCGTGATGGGTGACTTTCCAGCAGACTGGCCTACACAGAATGGCGCGGTGATTCTTCCGGTGATACTGTTCCCACAACCTGTGGATGAAGAAGTGATGGAAGTGGTCGACCATGAACCAGTGCCCAGGGATGAACCTGTACCCAGCTCCCCTATGCCTCCGCCTGCCCCACACGATAGCCGGGAAGAGGAACTGATTGTTCCCTCTGCCCCACTGCCTGTCCCCACTGACACTGGACCCCGGAGGTCCACTCGTCCCAACCTAGGTAGACCCCCACTTAGGTACAGGGAAACTACTCTTTAAAGGGGGAAAAATTGGTGTGTGTTAAAAGTACCGTTTAAATGAATGATAAGAGTGATCAACCGAAGTTCACCTGATTTACTGCTACTGTGATTGAGACCGGTCGTTGCCGGCACCGTTGTCCCCGTGGGGACTATCTTAAAGTTTAGCATAAGGAACTCCTTATGGACAAGCCTGAGAACTAGCAAGGCAACCACGAACTTGTGGCTTGTAAATAATTTTGTTTGTGGCTTTCACCGTTACCGCCTCCGGAGAGGCAGATTGGAGGAAGGGCCCGCAGTGAAGCAGGCTGGGGCCCAGCCACCACCGGAACCGGTGGCGATCCTCTGGGGGTTTCAGGGGTTCCCAATGGACGTGGGTCCCCTGAAAAGGACAGAACCCGCTCGGGCAACTTGTGCTGGACTGGGGTCAAAGGGGTGCTGCCTGTTTGCTTAGGGGCAGCATCAGGGCCAGGTTGCTTGGGTGGGAGAGAGCGGAAGCCGTAACCGTTTGCAATGTTTAAATAAGAGTACCTCCCGATGTGGGAAGATGTTATTTTACTTGTAATCCCTGTTTTACCGTTTATCTTTTCAGTTGTGAAAATAAAACCGGTGATGGACGGGCAGCCCGCGGACGGTCCGCATTTTACTAAGGGGGAATGTGGCGCCCTGGACAAGCCAGGGGCCACAGAGAACAACACCAACACACCCCACACTCCCGGTCAGGCACATTTAAGTCAGACAAAACCCTTGTTGCCTTCCTCCAGGGGCTGATGTCCACACCAGGGGGTGGGCCAAGCGGTTGGCCCCGCCCACCGAGGAGTTCACAGTCCTGGAGGCAGGAAAAGTAGACAGAACAGATCAGTTTGGGAGGAGAAAGTGAGAGGAAGGAAAGTGGCAAGTGAGCAGACTGAAGTTGGTCCGGGTGTGTGGCCCGGACAGATCAGTAAGGTTGGCAGACGGTGGTGACCGTCTGCAGGAGTGGCCTATCGGAGTTTACCGTAAGGACCGTGGACGGGCGGTGGCCCGGCGGTACCGGACCGGTACACAAAGAGAAGTCAGCACCATCTGGCAGGGGCTTACGGACCCCGGCAAGGCTAGGAGTCGTTGTGAATTTGCCAAATTCGTTAGCGAGGGGAACCTCCTGGGTTTCCCAGCAGCCAAGTCCCAACAGAAGGCAAAGGTCCAACCGAGGGAAACACAGTCACCGCCAAGGCTGAAGTTCCCAGGGCCAGAGCCTGCGGGCAAAAGGGGCTCCTTCGACTCCCATCCAGGCTGGGGAGCGGGTTACCGGTGGGAACCCATTGGAACCGTTTACAGTACACAGGTGCAGGGAAAGGCAGTCACCATCAACCTGCCGGGAGAAACAACACCGCAGCCGTCTGTGGGACCCGTCCATCCAGCCGTGTGTTTTACCGAGAACTGTGTCCTCATCATTGGCGCTGAGTGAGTACCACCGTGCCGTGCGGCACAGCGCTGCCCCCGCGACCCTGCACCTTACCAGGCGCCGTAACCCACAGAGGGGAGAACTAACAACGAAGCTGCTTCCTGTCACCGCTCCCGGGCTCCCCGTCTAGAGCAGCGGTGGTGTCACCAATATCACCACAACCGTGGGTGGCGTCACGGACAATAACCAAATCCCCACAATCAATCCCCACCATTTTCACTCACGGGCGAGGAGCGCCGCTCGAGTCCCCAGGATCCGGCCCACCGCTCGAGCCACCACCGAGCAGCGGCAGCCGCAGCAGCAGTGGCCGGACCCGAGCAGTGGGAGAGCGCAGAGTCCCCTCCTCCGCCCGCGACAAAGACCTAACCCCAGAACAAGAACATCTAATGACTAAACTGAGGGACATGGAGGAGACAATCAAGGACTTTCAAAATCCTCTAGACATACCAATCAGTGTGCTGGAAATAAAAGACAGAATCAAACTGCTAAAATGGAAGAAGGCCGCGGGCAGTGACGGCATCCTGCCTGAGATGATCAAATACAGTTCCCCAGATATACATGCAGCATTGGCAAAACTATTAACTCACGTCCTGAGTGCCGGCTACTTCCCTCAAAGCTGGAATCAAGCTCTCATAACGCCCATCTACAAGAATGGAGACCGATATGATCCAGCAAACTACAGAGGGATCTGTGTCAACAGCATTCTGGGAAAACTGTTTAACAGCATCATTAATAAAAGGATTATCGCCTTCCTCACCCAGGGTGACGTCCTGTCACGCTCCCCGTGTCCCAGCACCACTCCTTACCCACTGATCCAGTCCACATGTCCACTGGTCATGGCTGCCGCTCCCGCTCTTGCTCCCCAGAGTCCTGTTCCTGGTCTCAGGAGTCTGATTCTGACTAATGTTCTGTATAGGACCGGGCCGCACCCGCTCACCTGGTCTTCTAGCCCCAGCACTGCTGCAACAGGAAATGACCTGAGGCTGTGCTGAGTATATAAGACTGGCCTCTCCATGTGGGTGGCGCCTGATCATCGCTTGTGTTTCTATGCCTTGTCTTGTGAACTAAGTGCTCAGGTCTTTGTTCCTGCTTCCTATTACTGCCTTAAAGTACGCTGTGACCTTAGTGACCTGGTCCTGTCTTTGCTTCCTGATACCTGCACCTGTTCCTGCCACGTTAGTGCTTCAGCTACCGTGTACCCTGCCCTCCAGGTGGGGTGCTCGGTCCAGTGGATCCACCTCCTGGGCCTACCAGTCCTCCCCGGCCCTCACACGTCCTCAGCAGAAGCCAAGCTGGGTTCATGCCAAACCACCGCACCACCGATCACATCTACACCCTACAAAGCCTCATCAAGACCCACGTCCACGGCAAAAAACAGGGGAAAATATTTGCATGTTTCGTGGACTTCAAAAAGGCATTTGACTCAGTGTGGCATCTAGACCTGTTCCTGAAACTTCTGGAAAGCGGAATAGGTGGCAGAACCTACGACGTGATCAAGAGATCATACTCTGAGAACCGATGCAGCGTGAAGGTGAACGGGAAGTGGACGGCTTTCTTCTGACAGGGCCGTGGGGTCAGACAGGGCTGCAGCCTGAGCCCAACCCTATTCAAGATCTATATAAATGGACTAGCAGCAGCTCTAGAGTCCTCCCCCACTCCAGGTCTCAGTCTGCATGACCGAGAGGTGAAGTTCCTGCTGTACGCAGACGACCTCCTGCTACTCTCCCCAACCGAGAAAGGCCTCCAAGATAGCCTGGCAGTACTGGAAACATTCAGCACCACATGGGCGCTTCCCATCATTCAAAAGAAGACCAAAGTCATGGTATTTCAGAAGAGGAACCAGAATAAAATAAACAGAGAGGGAGAGAGGCGAGAGAGAGAGAAAAAGAGAGAGAGGAGAGAGAGAGGGGGAGAGAGAGAGGAGAGAGAGAGGGGGGAGAGAGAGAGAAAGAGAGAGAGAAAAAGGGAGAGAGAGAAGAGAGAGAAGAGAGAGGGGGAAGAGAAAAAGAAAGACAGAAAAAGAGAAAAAAAAGAGACAGAGAGAGAAAAAGGGAAAAAGAAAGAGAGAGAAAGAGAAAAAGTGAGAGAGAGAAACAGAGAGAGAGAGAAAGAAAGGGAGAGGAAAAAAGAAAAAGAAAGAGAGAGAGGAGAGAGAGAGAGAGGGTGGAGAGAAAAAGAGAGACTGAGAAAAAGAGAGAGAGAAAGTGAGAAAGAGAGAAAAAGAGAAAGAACGAAAGAGAGAGAGAAGAGAGAGAGAGGGAGGAAAAGAGAAAAAAAGAGACTGAGAAAGAGAGAGAGAAAAGGAGAGAATAAGAGGGAGAGAGAAAAAGAGAGAGAAAAATAGAGAGAGAGAAAAAGAGAGAGAGACAAAGAGAGAGAGAAAAAGAGAGAGGGAACGAGAGGGAGAGAGAGAAAGAGAGAGAGAGAGAAAGAGAGAAAGAAAGAGAGAGAAAAAGAGAGAGAGGGGGAGAGAGAGAGAGGGAAAAAGAGAAAAAGAGAGACTGAGAAAAAGAGAGAGAGAGAAAAAGAGAGAGAGAGAAAGAGAGAGAGAAAGAGAAAGAGAGAATGAGAGAGAGAAAGAAGAGAGAGAGGAGAGAGCAATGCAGCCTCATTCCATGAACTGCTCCGATTTTAGAGGTGTGACCCGCGGCTCACAGCTGATGTCCGGCTCCTCCCCTACGTGCATTATTAAATTAAATTATAATTATAAATAAATAATAATTATAATTTAAAATAAATTAAATTTTTTACTGGGACGGCCGGGCCTTGAACTCGTGAACTAATGCTTCTTAGGCAAGAGCTCACCATTGAGCCACTGTCTCTAAGGCTGGAAACACACTTATGTGTGTAAAATCGGTAAGAGTTGCATGATAAAAAGTCGGACGATTTTAGTTCACGTTAAGATCAGTGTGCAATGCAACTGCACTGCGATCCTGGATATTTTCTCATGATTGCAGTGCGTGTGCAATGCGTGTTTGATGCTTATGGGATCCGTTTTTACTATGTCATCTGCCATTCAGCTCTGCTACATGGCCGCTGACAGCAGACACAGACAGAGCCGCAGGATCTGAATGAAGTCGGATGAACTTCACCCGACTTCATTGTCATCCTGCGGCTCTGTCTGTGTGGCATGGCCCCTGATTTTCGGTCACCAGTATAGGTCTCGCCGGTGACCGCAAATCCCCTGAGTGACCGAATTGAGCCACGCGATCAACGGTGCCGTCACTGAGGTTACCCGTGGCCACTGAAGAAGTCCTCCCGCTGAGATCTGTGGCCGCGGGTAACCTGAGTGGCTTCATCGCTGATAGCGTGACTCACTTCAGTTGCTGCGTGGAGCTCACAGAGAGCGGTCGTGGTCTGTGACTGCTCTCTGTCAGCTTCCGATGTAGCAGAGCTGACAGCGTCGATTGACCTCTGTTGATTACGTCGGACATGGAAGGGTATTTGGGGACTTGAATAAAGTGGTGAAAAAGGGTTGGGTTTTTTTGTTATTTATTTGAAATAAAGGATTTTTTGGTGTATGTCTTCATTTTCTTAAACTTACAGGTTAATCATGGAAGGTATCTCGGGGAGACACCTGCCATGATTAATCTAGGACTTAGTGGCAGCTATGGGCTGCTGCCATTAACTCCTTATTACCTCGATTGCCACCACACCAGGGCTTTTCGGGATGGCCGGGTTCAGTCCCGGGACTGTCGCATCTAATGGATGCAGCTATTCCTGGCGGCTGCTGGCTGATATTTTTACGGTGGTTGGCTCCCCATAACGTGGGGCTCCCCATCCTGACAATACCAGCCTTCAGCCATGTGGTTTTACCCTGGCTGGTATTAAAATTGGGGGGAACCGCACGCCGTTTTTTTAAAATTATTTATTTATTTATTTTACTGCATGATATAGACCCGCCCACCGGCAGCTGTGATTGGTTGCAGTGTGATAGCTGTCACTCATCATGGGGTCGTGTCTGACTGCAACCAATCATAGGCGCCGGTGGGCGGGTAAATCAGGGAATACGAGACTGAATAATGAGCGGCCGGCTTTTTCAAAAGAGGAGAAGCCGCCGGAGCAGTGTGAACGCCACCCAGCGCCGCGCTGGTGATCAAGGATTGGTGAGTATGAGAGGGGGGGAAAGGAATAGACCGACATGGACAGAGAGAGAGACCAACAGAGAGAGAGACTGACAGAGATAGAGATTGACCGACATTGTGAGACCTCATTCATTTCCAGTGTTTTGTGAAACATGCGATAAATGTACTTAGAAAAACGAATGTCACTAGGATGGTGTGAGTGCCGGTCCGCGTGACATCCGTATATTTACCCACTCCCATACAGTTGCATTGGAGAGACTCGTGCGAGAAACTCTCCAAAACGCAGCATGCTGCGAGTTTTTTCTCAGTCCCATTTGGACTGAGAAAAAAACAGCAGATGGGAGCTGCCTCATTGATTAACATGTGTCCGAGTGCAATGCGAGAATTTCTCGCATTACACTATGAGAGAAAATCGCAAGTGAGAAGCCGGCCTAATGGGAAACATAGGCCGATTTGGTAATCTTGACGTCTGCATTGCAGAGTGAAGACCGGTGACAGCGCGGCTTACTGCAGGTGCTACGTGGAGAGGACACAGATTGCTCCCTGTCATCTTCATGTAGCAGAGCTGACAATGTCATGTGGGTTACTTCAGACCTGGATTGTTGTTTGGGGATTAATAAAGAGGTAAATGAGGTGTTTTTTGTCTTTTATTCCAAATAAAGGATTTTTCGCTGTGTGTGTTTCTTTACTTTCACTTACAGTTTAATCATGGAAGGTGTATCGGGGAGACACCTGTCATGATTAACTCCTTATTACCCCGATTGCCACCGCACCAGAGCAATTCGGGATGAGCTGGGTAGAGTCCCGGGACTGCCTCATCTAATGGATGCTGCAATTCTGGGTGGCTGCTAACTGATATTGTTAGGGTGATGGGCTCCCCATAATGTGGCGCTGCCCATCCTGACAATACCAGCCTCCAGCCCTATAGCTTTATCCTAGTGAGTCTGGTATGGAAGTCTGAGGGGACATCTTTTGAAAACCGTATTACTGTATGACCGGCTCACAGGGACCACAAGTGTATTATCTAAACGGCTGCTCCTGCTGCAGTTACTAATTAGGACTGTGTTTTGCAACTCCTACCCATATATAGAAGATTATCCGTTTTCTGGGATGAGTTCAATTATCTGTGCGCACCTCTAAGGTTGGCTGCTTTGCTGATTGAGGGGGTCATATTACAAATTGTCCCCTAAGTGGCAACGGTGTCATTGTGTGCCCAAGTACATTAAGACGACCATCCAGACAAGAAATCCTGTGGACTCTAGGATCAAAATATTCCTGGCATTAGCCCTGTGACCAATGGGACCACATATACTCCGATATCAAAATAAGGAACCTACCAAGCAACTGTCTTCAAGCCCCTGATGAGCCCTACACTACTAAGATGTTAATGGGCGAAACGCGTTGGGCAATTTCGTAAAGAGGGCAACTTTGTTTTATTGGATAATCCTTATTACTAATTGTGTCTCAAAATATATTGAGCATTAATATTGTGCTGAATAAACCTTGAACAGCACAAGTACTTAAATTGTAATTTACAGCTAACTATTTGAGCACACTGACAGAATTGACGAATCGGACGACGACCCCTAAGCCCCACCCCATAACCTCTTTATAGTAATAACAACTTTAAATCATCCTTGACTGTGCACTATGTTCACTGTGGTGAAAAGATCTTAAGGATTTCTATCTAATAGATGGGGTGCACTACTCTCGCATAGGGAGGGCGATCTTTAGGGATCTAGTCGTCGTGGAACGGCGGCGTCATCGACTTAGGACGCCGACCCCCGTATGGTAGGAAGGAAACAAGATAGGGATACCCTCCTTATTTCCTTCTTACATACCCTTTTAATGAATTTATGTATGTTTGTTAATTATTAAATAAAAATTATTTTTAATCAAAGTAGTAAGACAATCAGGTTTGCATATAATACCTACTTTCATGACCCCTTTGGTATTTAATTCAGGATCCTGTAGAGAGCACCTCGTGACTACCGAACCACCCGCTACCATTAGGTCGGTAGGGTCCTCAGGGAATACAGAGGGGCCGGGTTTACCGACACCTTATGAGGCCTACAGGGATGTCTTTTCAAAAAGGGCGGCAGATACTCTTCCTCCCCACCGGCCATATGATTGCCGAATAGACCTGAAGCCAGGCTCCGAGCCCCCTAGGGGCAGAGTGTATCCCCTCTCTGCGCCAGAGACGGAGGCTATGTCCAAATATATTCAGGACAGCCTGGCGAAGGGGTTCATTCGCAAGTCTATTTCACCGGCTGGTGCAGGGTTCTTTTTTGTGCAGAAGAAGGAAGGGGATCTGCGCCCCTGTATCGATTACAGGGGATTAAATGCAATCACGATCAAGAACAAATACCCTTTGCCCCTCATTACTGAGCTATTTGATCGATTCCGCGGGGCAAAGGTCTTCACAAAGCTGGATCTACGCGGGGCGTATAATCTAGTGCGAGTCCGAAAGGGCGATGAGTGGAAGACCGCCTTTAACACCAGGGACGGTCACTACGAGTATCTAGTAATGCCCTTCGGACTCTGCAATGCCCCCGCCGTATTTCAAGACTTTGTGAATGACATTTTCCGGGATTTGTATCTTTCCGTGGTTGCATACCTGGATGACATTCTTATCTTCTCCCCCGATCTTACCACCCATCGGAGGGATGTCATTCGAGTACTTAAGAGGCTCCGTACCCATTCGCTATATGCTAAGCTGGAAAAGTGCGTTTTTGAATGGGAATCCTTGCCGTTCCTGGGGTACATCGTGTCCAGTCAGGGGTTAGCAATGGATCCGGGGAAGTTGGAGACAGTGATGAACTGGCCTGAGCCCCGCTCGCTGAAGGCGATCCAGCGATTCTTGGGGTTTATCAATTATTATCGCCAGTTCATTCCCAACTTCTCGACGGTGGCAGCACCCATCATTGCCCTTACCCGCAAGGGCGCTAATCCCAAAGCATGGACACGAGAAACGGTAGAGGCATTTCACACTCTCAAAACTCACTTCTCCAGAGCTCCCATCCTTCATCGTCCAGACATCTCCAAACCCTTCCTACTGGAGGTAGACGCCTCTTCGGTCGGTGCAGGTGCAGTCCTGTACCAGAAAAACGAACGAGGAAGGAAGCATCCTTGTCTCTTTTTCTCCAAGACCTTTTCTCCGGCCGAGAGGAACTACTCCATAGGGGATAGGGAGTTACTGGCGATGAAACTAGCATTCCAGGAATGGCGGCATCTCCTGGAGGGTGCGAAGCATCCATTTGAGGTATTTTCTGACCACAAAAACCTCACATACCTCCAGACAGCACAACGCCTGAACCCAAGGCAGGCCCGTTGGTCTTTATTCTTCTCCCGGTTCCGCTTTATTATCCGCCACCTGGCCGGTGAGAAGAACGTACGGGCCGATGCCTTGTCACGCTGTATGGTTGTGTTGGAGGAGGACGAGGAGGAGCCTCGTCTTATACTACCCCCGGACAGCTTGAGGATGGTCACTCCCACTTCTTTGGACCAGGTGCCACCTGGCAAGACCCTCGTTCCCCCTGAACTACGGAACGAGGTGCTATCGTGGGCCCATGCCTCCAAGGTTGGGGGCCACTTCGGGGTCAAAAGGACCAGAGACCTGGTGACCAGGCATTATTGGTGGCCGAGACTACCCCAGGACATACAGGAGTATGTGGGAGCCTGTATGTCGTGTGCTCGGAATAAGCCGTCCCGGCAGAGACCGGCAGGTCTTCTTCACCCACTGCCAGTGCCGGATCATCCCTGGGAAGTGGGAGGGATGGACTTCCTGGGAGATCTGCCCAAGTCAGCAGGGCACAGGGTCGTATGGGTCATCACAGACCACTTCTCTAAAATGGTCCACTTGGTGCCTCTCCCACGACTCCCGACGTCACGTGCTCTCGCCACCTTGTTCATTCGGCATGTATTTAGGTTGCATGGCATGCCTGACAAGGTGGTGAGCGACCGGGGTCCCCAGTTTGCGTCTCGCTTTTGGAGAGAGCTCTGTTAGCTCCTGCAGATAGAGCTGAACATCTCCTCCGCATACCATCCCGAGACCAATGGACTAGTGGAGAGGACTAATCAGACCTTGGTAACTTACCTCCGCCATTTTATCTCCGCGCACCACGACAACTGGGCTAACCTCCTTCCTTGGGCCGAATTTGCCATTAACAATTCGGTCCATGAATCCTCTGGCCAGACTCCGTTCCTACTCAATAACGGACAACATCCCAGAATCCCGGTTCCGATGCCCATTACGTCACCCGATACTAGAGTGGAGGATTGGGCGACCAAGGCCCGGGAGATCTGGGATGACACCCAAGAGGCTCTTAAACGGGCTAAAGACCGGATGGTGACAACGGCTGATGTTCGCCGCCGCCCTGCACCATCCTTCGCCCCTGGTGACCTAGTATGGCTGTCCTCTAAGAATGTTAACCTACGGGTACAGGCAGCCAAATTCACCCCTAGGTATCTGGGTCCGTTTAAAGTACTACAGCAGGTAAACCCAGTGGCATATCGACTCCAGCTCCCTCCACGCTGGGCTATAGCCAACACCTTTCACGTGTCCCTCCTGAAACCCGTACGACTTAATAAATTCTCGGGGTCCCTGCCGGCTCAAACCGACTCCCCGTCCGACGACCCTGAGGTGGCAAAACTTGTGGAGACAAAAGTCATACAGGGCAAGAGGTACTACCTCGTGGAGTGGGCCGGCCATGGTCCGGAGCATAGATCCTGGGAGTTGGAGGATCATATCCGCGCCCCGGGTTTGATAGCGGCCTTCGAGCACGGACAGGGGGGGGGGGCTAGACAGGGGGGTAATGTTACATCTCGTGGCTCTCCTGAGGCAAGGACTGAGGCAGTCTCCCATTGCTTGCCTGCCACGAGCACTCCTGCTCAGCAGCGCCGAAGGTCTGCCAGACTGCGCAGTGTGCAGGAGATACCTTCTCAGAGAGGCAGCAGAAGAGTGACACCTAGTGGTTCTCCTGTTACAAGGAGTGAAGCGGTCTCCCATTCCTGGCCTGCCGCAGACCCTCCTGCTCAGCGGCCCCGAAGGTCTGCGAGGCTGCGCAATGTGCAGTGGTTTACTGCTCAGGGAAGCAGTGAGATTCCCGTTATCTCTGCACATTGTGAAACCGAGGATCCCGCCTCTATTTCCCAGAGGCAGGAGGGTGAGCATGTGCAATGCGTGGTGGGTCCTGATTCACTCACTGACGTCACACGGCTTGATGACAAGGCTGGTGACGTGGTGAATCCTGACTGGCCAGGCTGGGACGTCGTGGACCCTGATTGGGTCAAGTCCGTCATCTCCGCCTCGCGCCCGCCCTCGGGTGGAGCTGCACCTCCTTAAAAGCTCCCCCTGCCATCATGGCGGCGCGCGACCGTCCTTCTATGTTTGGATGTCTGGCAGCGTGCTGCCACGCCACTGCTCAGGCATTACAGTCTCTTGTGGGCTTGGCCCTTGCTGCTTAGGCAGTACCTCGTTTGCAGGCCGTGTTACTGCCTTGCTGCTCCGGCAGTATCCCCTTCAACAGGCCGTGTTCCTGTCCCAGGTGAGCTCCTCAAGTCTCCACCGGACTCACCTGGTTATTGAAAGCACACGTGCGTGGGCACCTCTGTGCTACCCTCGTGCCATATTCTCGTGACTTCCACTGGCACACGTGCGTGGGCACCTCTGTGCTTCCCCGTGCAACAGGTACACCGAGCCGTGAGATCCGTGCCATACAACCCTCACGGGTTAGGGCAGATCGGTGTACATAGATCGTCTGTGACATTCCAGACGATCGCTAGCAGCAACCCGCTCACTCTTCACCCACCATAGCGGCGGTCCCTTACACCGCACAGTGGACCTTGACCGGCGGAAGCTGTCCATTTCCCATCTTGGCACGCTTCCCCGGGTCCCCCTCGTAACAGGGCACGGTATTGTCGTGGAGGACAGCCGGTGGACTTGTACCATCACCGGGCTGGGACCAGGACACAGCAGGGTCAGGGAGTAGCTTCAGGCAACCTGACAATTCACCCGACGAGATTGGAGCCTTCAAGATCTGCTCTCCACGCGCTCCAAAATCGGGGTACTAGCGCAACGAGGGTGATAGGACTTTCCACTAAAACGGTCCAGGAAATCCCAAGCATGAACCCTGAGCGCAAGCTCCCTCAGTTAGCCACACTGGGGTGCGGGACCCAACTAGTTTCAAGCTATAGGGGCCAACTAAGAAAAGAACAAGGTGCCAAGGGAAAGGTAACAGATCATCAGGCAACACCAGCAGAAACGGGACCCAAACCTGCTCCCCCTCAGCGGCAATGGTGTCCAGAACTTTGGTTTACTACGTTGTCGGTGTCAGCATTATTGGACTGCGTGAGTATGCAAGTGACCCTTACTTTCCCAACGGCACATCCCTGTCACCATCACCGAGTCCCGGGGCATTCCCCCCTACCTGTGGAGGAGTTAAACACCTGGCTGCCCACTCCATCACCACCGGGTACTCCCCAGCTGTAGCGGTGGTACTCCACCTTACCACACACCACGGGTGGCATAACGAACTGTAAATACACCATCCCCTGTAAATATCCCCTTAATTTGAGTGGCTGCACGACCCCCGGGTCAGGAAGCCCCTCGAGCCACCGCGGATCCAGATCCGAGCAGGCCGGCTGCTGACATGGGGGCGGCACAGATGTTTCTCTTGGCAACACAGCTTTGGATAGGAGAAAACAGCACAAACTAGGGACAGTGAACCTACAATTTAGGTTTTGCTCACTTGGGGGGTTGTGTCAGACGTGATAACACAAAAACCCATCCACACAGCATACCAATAAAAAATGACACAAACTACAGAGTATTTTTGGATAAATGGCTGTGTTGTTTTTTTTATTAAAATCAATCAAAATCAATTTAAAATACAAGCACCATAAAAACTCCAAAAGACTTATTTTAAATTCCATTTTATCCAGGTAAAAACCATAATCCACCCAGAGCCTCTGGCGATTTTACCTCAAAAGGATACTAATACCAAATTAGTTTCCTTCCATACAACAAAATAGCCATTTTTCAATTATCCCCTGTAGCTACAAGTTAAAAATATCAATGCCGATATCTTATAGATGTACTCATCAGCTCTATACAAACCATGCTTAAAACCTTCTAAATCCAAGTGCCTGAAAGAAAAATCACCTAAAGAATTTAAAAATGTATCCATAGATCTATTCACTCTCTTTCTGATTTTTTTCAAAAAAGGAAAATTCGACTTAATACCATACCAATCTAGGAACGATTTCGGAAAAAACTACCGAAGCTGCAGGAAATAAATTTTTAACCAAATTAATATCCCTCTCAGATGAAAAAGAAAATTCAAAGTTTTAACTTTCCCCACATCATTACCTCCCAATGAACAATTACAAATCCAGTAGAGGAGTTCTTCTTTAACTCAGACAGGAGCTGGTCCCACTTCATACCTCTACAAGTAAACCAAAAAACATTGACATGTTCAATAGGAAAAGATAAGTTATCTGTATAACTCCGAACTGAAGCCCTCTTCTGAGCCCAGTATACAAAAGAGTGCCCAATAATCCAAACGATCAGGGATTCTGAAAATAAAAGTAATTAATTAGACAACAAATTAGGCCTTACATAAATTTTATAATGGCCAGAAGTCCACCTCCCCAACTTCATAATTTTACTTTTTCCTAAACCCAACTGTAGCAGCTCTGATGTGAAAAGAGAACGACGAGATCCGCAAATCACCTATACCTAGACTACCCAAACACCGTTTTAACAAAGTATTAAATTGAAATTTGGTAGCCGGACTACCAGAGGAATGGACAAATAAAGGACCAGGAAACAAAGGGCGAACTGAACTGAAAGTCACTGCCTAAAGTTATTAACCTGACATACCTGAGAACCGACAATGTGTGACAGCTTAACCCAATGACCTTTAGCCTGCTGATACGTTTTTGAACTAGAAATAAAAATCAAACAATGAGATCGAAAAACACTAACATCCCTTACAGGGAACCTGTCACCAGTTTGGGCATCTGCGGCAATCACTAGTGGGCTCTTATATACAGCATTCTAACATGCTGTATATAAGAACTCAGGCTGCTGTGTAGAACGTAAAAAATGACTTTATAATACTTACCTAAATGGACAGTTCAGTGCAGTTGGGTCAGATGGGTGGCTCCATTCTCCAGGTGCAGTGCCTCCTCTTTTGGCCATCTTTGTCTTCCTTCTTCTGAAGCCGGGGTGCAGGACACTTCCTACGTCATGCAGACGCAGCGGCATTGAGGTCAGGGCAGATCAAAGTATTGTACTGTGCCTGCGCAGGACTTCAATGCCGGTGCGTGTGCATGATGTAGGGCGCTTCATGCACCCCGGCTTCAGAAGATGGAGGACGAAGATGGCCAAAAGAGGAGGCGCCGCACCCGGAGAACGAAGAAACCAATCTGACCCATCTGCACCGAACTGACCGTTTAGGTAAGTCATAAAGTAATTTTTTCGTTCTACACCGCGGTCTTGGCTATTATATACAGCATGTTAGAATGCTGTATATAAGAGCCTACTGGTGATTGCCGCAGCTTATAGTCACCAAATCTGGTGACAAGTTCCCTTTAACATTAATCCACCAACTTTACCCTTGCTAGGGGAAATCAATTCACTAAAATGGAGTGCCGCAAAAAATACTAATCTTTTGCACCATCTCATTAATTAGCCCTTGTAAATGAACCAATTTTTCACTGGAAAGATTGCATTCCATAGTCAAAGAATCGATGGTAATCACTAAGAATTCTATTTTCTGACAAGGAAAAACTGTTTTCTCATTGGCTGCAGGGACCCCAAAATAATCCATAAAATGCAAAAAATTGTGTAACAACTGCAGAGCCAAAAAAAACCCCCAAAAAACGACGTGGGTCCCCCCTATTTTTTATAGCCAGCACGGGTAAAGCAGACGGCTGCAGCCTGCAGACCACAGCTGGCAGCTTTACCTTGGCTGGAAATACAAAACAGAGGGCACCAAAAGCTATTATTTTAAATTAAATAAATAATTTAAAACAAAAACGTGGGGTCCCCCCAAATTGGATCACCAGCCAAGGTAAAGCAGACAGCTGTGGTCTGGTATTCTCAGACTAGGGAGGTCCGCGGTTCTTGGACCCTCCTCAGCCTACGAATTGCAGGCAGCAGACGCCCCAGAAGTGGCGCATCCATTTGATGTGCCAATCCTGGTGCTTTTACCCAGCTCATCCTGATGCCCTGGTGCGGTGGCAAATGGGGTAATATATGGGGTTGATACCAGATGTGTAATGTCACCTGGCATTATGAGCTGGGGTTTTTGATGGCATGGCATCTATCAGATACCAGACATAACTAACCCAGTCAGTAATAAAAAAAAGAAAATAGACGACAAACAAATTTTTATTTGAAAAAACACTCCCCAATACATTCCTTCTTTCACCAATTTATTGAAAAGAAAAAACAAATCCGAGTTCGGCATAATCCAATAAGGGGGTCCCACGACGATCCATACTCACTGTCCCAGTCAATGAAGAACAGAATGTTCCCCATTGGGTGGGAGAGCAGTGCAGTGACCTGAGCTAACATCAATAGGTCAGCCCAGGTCACTGCAGGGCATGACCAGTGCTGACTTCAGGAGATAAGTGAGGGACATTACCCGCGGTGATGGAAGCTGCTGCACTCCTGACGTCAGCGCTGGTCACTGACTTCTATGCCGCTTTCTCTCATCACCTATCACAAGCGGCCCATGACTTCACTGCTACTCATAGTCTTGGGCCGCCCGCGAGAGACGATGTGAGAACGCGGCTGTGTGTGACAAGCGCTGACATCAGGAGTTCATCACCGCAGGTAATGAACTTTACTAACCTCCTGACGGCAGCGCTCATCATCCCCGCGGCTACTCGCATTGCAGTGCGGACATATGCTGACACACTGCAGTGCAGGCATATGCTGACATTGCAGTGCAGGCATATACTGACACACTGCAGTGCGGGCATATGCTGACATTGCAGTGCGGGCATATACTGACACACTGCAGTGCGGGCATATGCTGGCATTGCAGTGCGGGCATCTGCTGACACTGCAGTGCGGGCAAATGCTGACATTGCAGTGCGGCCAGACGCTGACACACTGCAGTGTGGGCAGGTGCTGACATTGCAGTACGGGCAAATACTGACACGCTGCAGTGCGAGCAGCCGCAGGGCTGGAACAGGAGCAGTACACAGACTGCACGGGCACCCGACGGAGGTTACATGGAAGTGCTTCCGTGCGGCTTCCGCGGATTTCGCGGGCCCATTGACTTGTATTGAGTCACGGTCCATTATTACGGAACACAATAGAACATGTTCCATAATAACGGAACGGACATACGGCATCCGATCTGTTTTTTTTGTAGGAGCTGTGATACCAATGTGATATGACTGAAGAATGAGTGTGATTAGATAGGAATCCTAATCAAAAGATAGTGATCACAGGTGTTATTTGATCCATCCAAAACTCAGTATCAGAGAGGATTCCTCTGGTGGACCCGATTTCACCATGATGAAGAGTACATGTTAAGTAGGTCTTGAACAAACCACTATTATGAGGAAGGAACGCTTGCAGCTCAACATATGCAGGAAACCGTGGTTAGTTAGAAACATGTGTAGGAAACTGGCGATGTAAAATTCACGGCTCATTGCAACATATGCAGGAAATCAGTGGTCAGCCAGTGGTTAGCTAGCAACATGTGTAGGAAGCTACTGGTGCCCACAACAGCGTATGGTCAGGTTACATGACCATGACTCAGCAATCACATGCTGGTCACCAATTGCAATACTCAGTGCACACGACGTAAACGTTTGGTATAAAAATACAGGGCTCGCTTAGTGAGATAGGGACATTTCCAGGACGCTCAAAGTGGACGCACTGCGCCTGTGATGCAGAGGCCGGGTTGTTTTTCTTCTCACTAATCGAGTACCTCCGATGAGGAAGGAATGCTACAACATACGGTAATGTTGATGCATATTTCTGTTATTGTATAAGATTCTATGACTATAAAGAAGTTGTCATGCTCCCAGTGTCCCAGCACCACTCCTTACCCACTGATCCGGTCGCCTCATCCCAGCACAGCTCCTTAACCACTGGTCCAGTCCATGTGTCCACCGGTCATGGCTGCCGCTCCCGCTCATGCTCTCCTGTGTCCTGCTTCTGGTCTTATGAGTCTGACTCTTAGTCTTAGCCACATGTTTCTGTATAGGACCGGGCCACGTCCACTCTCCTGATCTTATAGGACCAGCACACCTGCAGCAGGAAATGACTAGAGATGAGCGAACCGGTCCCGGTTCGGCTCGAGGTCGGTTCGCCGAACGGAGGCCCCGTTCGAGTTCGGTTCGTCGAACGTTCGACGAACCGAACTCGAACCACATAGGAAACAATGGCAGGCATTCAAAAACACATAAAAACACCTAGAAAACACCCTCAAAGGTGTCCAAAAGGTGACAAACAACTCACAACACAACACAAACACATGGGAAAGTGACAAGGACATATACTCATGCGAAAACAAAAGAGCAGGACAAGGAAAAAGAGGAGACACAGATATAGGCATGTCACGCCCTTCTAAAATCATGTAAAACACCGCAAGGTGACTCCAAGCGGAGTCTCCCTTTTTTCCAAAAATTGGGCCACACAGACACTCACCCCTTCAGTGGCAGCACTTGTGCCCCAGTTGTACACTTCACAGGTAGATTTGCATCGAGCACATTCAAAAATACGCCATACTTAACCATCCCCAGGATGACACCGGGGTAGGTAGCAAAGTCTTTCCTGATCCCAGCTCTGTTCATCTTGGCTCCTTTTAAAAAACACAGCAAGCAAGGGTTACTCCAAGCGGAGTCTCCCTTTTTTCCAAAAATTGGGCCCCACACACACCCACCCCTTCAGTGGCAGCAGTTGTGCCCCAGTTGTACACTTCACAGCTAGATTTGCATCAAGCACATTCAAAAATACGCCATAATTAACCTTCCCCAGGATGACCCCGGGTTAGGTAGCAAAGTCTTTCCTGATCCCAGCTCTGTTCATCTTGGCTCCTTTTAAAAAACACAGCAAGCAAGGGTTACTCCAAGCGGAGTCTCCCTTTTTTCCAAAAATTGGGCCCCACACACACCCACCCCTTCAGTGGCAGCAGTTGTGCCCCAGTTGTACACTTCACAGCTAGATTTGCATCAAGCACATTCAAAAATACGCCATAATTAACCTTCCCCAGGATGACCCCGGGTTAGGTAGCAAAGTCTTTCCTGATCCCAGCTCTGTTCATCTTGGCTCCTTTTAAAAAACACAGCAAGCAAGGGTTACTCCAAGCGGAGTCTCCCTTTTTTCCAAAAATTGGGCCCCACACACACCCACCCCTTCAGTGGCAGCAGTTGTGCCCCAGTTGT
The DNA here is from genome assembly GCF_048569485.1 of Anomaloglossus baeobatrachus. Taxonomy (NCBI): domain Eukaryota; kingdom Metazoa; phylum Chordata; class Amphibia; order Anura; family Aromobatidae; genus Anomaloglossus; species Anomaloglossus baeobatrachus. The sequence continues at coordinate 302,463,461 of NC_134356.1, forward strand.
ACACTTCACAGCTAGATTTGCATCAAGCACATTCAAAATACGCCATAATTAACCGTCCCCAGGATGACCCCGGGTTAGGTAGCAAAGTCTTTCCTGATCCCAGCTCTGTTCATCTTGGCTCCTTTTAAAAAACACAGCAAGCAAGGGTTACTCCAAGCGGAGTCTCCCTTTTTTTCAAAAATTGGGCCCCACACACACCCACCCCTTTTAGTGGCAGCAGTTGTGCCCCAGTTGTACACTTCACAGCTAGATTTGCATCGAGCACATTCAAAAATACGCCATAATTAACCGTCCCCAGGATGACATCGGGGTAGGTAGATAATGTCTTTGCTGAACCATGACTTGTTCATCTTGGCTCCTTTTAAAAAACACAGCAAGCAAGGGTTACTCCAAGCGGAGTCTCCCTTTTTTCCAAAAATTGGGCCCCACACACACCCACCCCTTCAGTGGCAGCAGTTGTGTCCCAGTTGTACACTTCACAGCTAGATTTGCATCAAGCACATTCAAAAATACGCCATAATTAACCGTCCCCAGGATGACCCCGGGTTAGGTAGCAAAGTCATTCCTGATCCCAGCTCTGTTCATCTTGGCTCCTTTTAAAAAACACAGCAAGCAAGGGTTACTCCAAGCAGAGTCTCCCTTTTTTGTAAAAATTGGGCCCCACACACACCCACCCCTTCAGTGGCAGCAGTTGTGCCCCAGTTGTACACTTCACAGCTAGATTTGCATCAAGCACATTCAAAATACGCCATAATTAACCGTCCCCAGGATGACCCCGGGTTAGGTAGCAAAGTCTTTCCTGATCCCAGCTCTGTTCATCTTGGCTCCTTTTAAAAAACACAGCAAGCAAGGGTTACTCCAAGCGGAGTCTCCCTTTTTTCCAAAAATTGGGCCCCACACACACCCACCCCTTTTAGTGGCAGCAGTTGTGCCCCAGTTGTACACTTCACAGCTAGATTTGCATCGAGCACATTCAAAAATACGCCATAATTAACCGTCCCCAGGATGACATCGGGGTAGGTAGATAAAGTCTTTGCTGAACCATGACTTGTTCATCTTGGCTCCTTTTAAAAAACACAGCAAGCAAGGGTTACTCCAAGCGGAGTCTCCCTTTTTTCCAAAAATTGGGCCCCACACACACCCACCCCTTCAGTGGCAGCAGTTGTGCCCCAGTTGTACACTTCACAGCTAGATTTGCATCAAGCACATTCAAAAATACGCCATAATTAACCGTCCCCAGGATGACCCCGGGTTAGGTAGCAAAGTCTTTCCTGATCCCAGCTCTGATCATCTTGGCTCCTTTTAAAAAACACAGCAAGCAAGGGTTACTCCAAGCGGAGTCTCCCTTTTTTCCAAAAATTGGGCCCCCCACACACCCACCCCTTCAGTGGCAGCAGTTGTGCCCCAGTTGTACACTTCACAGCTAGATTTGCATTGAGCACATTCAAAAATACGCCATAATTAACCGTCCCCAGGATGACACCGGGGTAGGTAGATAAAGTCTTTGCTGAACCATGACTGGTTCATCTTGGATCATTTTTAAAAACAATGTAAGCAAGGGTTACTCCAAGCGGAGTCTCCCTTTTTTCAAAAAATTGGGCCCCACACACACCCACCCCTTTCAGTGGCAGCACTTGTGCCCTAGTTGCAAACAGGATGTTTTGATTTGCATCAAGCACATTCCAAATCCACAAGCATTTACTCTCCCCAGGATGACACAGGGGTAGTAAATTCCTTCTGGATCCATGACTTGTTCATTTTGATGAACGTCAGTCTGTCCACATTGTCACTGGACAGACGTGTGCGCTTATCTGTCAGCACACACCCAGCAGCACTGAAGACACGTTCAGAGACAACGCTGGCAGCTGGACACGACAAAATCTCCAAGGCGTAACTGGATAGCTCTGGCCATTTTTCTAGATTTGAAGCCCAAAATGAGCAAGGCTCCATTTGCAAAGTCATGGCATCGATGTTCATTTGGAGATACTCCTGTATCATCCTCTCCAGCCATTGACTATGTGTCAGACTTGTTGTCTCTGGTGGCCTTGCAAAGGAGGGTCTAAAAAAATTATGAAAAGATTCCATAAAATTGCTGTTACCAGCACCAGATACGGTCCTACTGGTACGGGTAGACTGTTGAAGATGACGAGACCGTCCCATGTTTGGCAAGTTACAACTGGGAGAAACACTCCCTGCACCTGCACGGTTGTTTGGTGGAAAAGCCGAGCTAAGATCGAGTAACAGCTTCTGCTGATACTCCTGCATACGTGCGTCCCTTTCTATGGCTGGAATTATGTCACAAAATTTGGACTTGTACCGGGGATCTAATAGTGTGGCAATCCAGTAGTCATCATCACTTCTAATTTTGACAATACGAGGGTCATGTTGGAGGTAGTGCAACAAGAAGGCACTCATGTGTCTTGCGCAGCCATGCGGACCAAGTCCACGCTGTGTTTGTGGCATAGAGGTGCTAACCGTTTTTTCTTCCTCTGACATCTCCCCCCAACCTCTTTCAACAGAAATTTGACCAAGGTCTCCCTCATCCGCTGAGTCTTCCATGTCCATGGACAGTTCGTCCTCCATTTCTTCATGTTCTCCTGCACCTTCCTAAACATTTAGCCTGCTATCATGCGCCCTTGTTGATCCCTGTCCCCCATGGTCCCATGCCTGCCGCGTTGGTGATGATGAACGTCTGGACCTTGGTGATGTTGTTGTCCCTTGCGCATATGAATCCTCCTGTAGTTCCTCCCCTTCCTGTTGTCCCACCCCCTGACTCCGAATAGTGTTTAGCGTGTGCTCCAGCATGTAAATGACTGGAATTGTCATGGTGATAATGGCATTGTCAGCGCTAAACATATTCGTCGCCATGTCGAAATGTCGAAACTGTGCAGAAGGGTGCATAGGTCCTTGATCTGAGACCACTCCATCAGGGTGATCTGCCCCACCTCTGCATCTCGTTGGCCCAAGCTATACGTCATGACGTATTGCACCAGGGCTTGGCGGTGCTGCCACAGTCGCTGTAACATGTGGAGAGTTGAATTCCAGCGTGTCGCCACATCGCATTTCAGGCGATGAACCGGCAGGCCGAAAGACTTCTGGAGCGATGCAAGTCGCTCAGCTGCGGCGCTTGAACGGCGGAAGTGAGCAGACAGTTTTCGTGCCCTGTTCAGAAGGCCATCTAGGCCGAGATAGTGTGTTAAAAATTGTAAAAAAAGCAACAATAAGAGGATAATGTCCTCCAAAAATCAAGTATTACTCACAGCAAGTTGGGCTGCAGTGTGTACATCGCCCTGGCCAAAAACTGATGCTCTAGCAGGATACAGCTAAACCCCCACTAAGTGGAGGCTTCACAGGTGCAGGAGAAGCAGATCACACACACACCTTCATGGAATGGAGGGGAGGTGACTGCTAGATGATAAAACTGCACACAAGTGGCTTGCATAGAGCGCTGTTCACATGCAGATGACACAGTCACAAACCCGCAGCCTATTAGGTAACGCCCTTCTATTAGATCAGGCGGGCTGCCAAGCCGTACTCCACTGTATATCATGCACGGACAGACACTCTACAATGCAAGGCCCAACATGTGTCATCTGCATGTGAACAGCGCTCTATGCAAGCCACTTGTGTGCAGTTTTATCATCTAGCAGTCACCTCCCCTCCATTCCATGAAGGTGTGTGTGTGATCTGCTTCTCCTGCACCTGTGATGCCTCCACTTAGTGGGGGTTTAGCTGTATCCTGCTAGAGCATCAGTTTTTGGCCAGGGCGATGTACACACTGCAGCCCAACTTGCTGTGAGTAATACTTGATTTTTGGAGGACATTATCCTCTTATTGTTGCTTTTTTTATATTTAGTGTAGGGACCTACAGACATGAGGTCCCTTGACGAGGGTGTAGGCTTACGTTTTATGGCCATAAATACCAACAAAAACCTCATATTTTTTTGTTTGTACAGGATACAGCCAGGCCCCTTTCTGTTGGGCCTTGCATTGTAGAGTGTCTGTCCGTGCATGATATACAGTGGAGTACGGCTTGGCAGCCCGCCTGATCTAATAGAAGGGCATTACCTAATAGGCTGCGGGTTTGTGACTGTGTCATCTGCATGTGAACAGCGCTCTATGCAAGCCACTTGTGTGCAGTTTTATCATCTAGCAGTCACCTCCCCTCCATTCCATGAAGGTGTGTGTGTGATCTGCTTCTCCTGCACCTGTGAAGCCTCCACTTAGTGGGGGTTTAGCTGTATCCTGCTAGAGCATCAGTTTTTGGCCAGGGCGATGTACACACTGCAGCCCAACTTGCTGTGAGTAATACTTGATTTTTGGAGGACATTATCCTCTTATTGTTGCTTTTTTTATATTTAGTGTAGGGACCTACAGACATGAGGTCCCTTGACGAGGGTGTAGGCTTACGTTTTATGGCCATAAATACCAACAAAAACCTCATATTTTTTTGTTTGTACAGGATACAGCCAGGCCCCTTTCTGTTGGGCCTTGCATTGTAGAGTGTCTGTCTGTGCATGATATACAGTGGAGTACGGCTTGGCAGCCCGCCTGATCTAATAGAAGGGCATTACCTAATAGGCTGCGGGTTTGTGACTGTGTCATCTGCATGTGAACAGCGCTCTATGCAAGCCACTTGTGTGCAGTTTTATCATCTAGCAGTCACCTCCCCTCCATTCCATGAAGGTGTGTGTGTGATCTGCTTCTCCTGCACCTGTGAAGCCTCCACTTAGTGGGGGTTTAGCTGTATCCTGCTAGAGCATCAGTTTTTGGCCAGGGCGATGTACACACTGCAGCCCAACTTGCTGTGAGTAATACTTGATTTTTGGAGGACATTATCCTCTTATTGTTGCTTTTTTTATATTTAGTGTAGGGACCTACAGACATGAGGTCCCTTGACGAGGGTGTAGGCTTACGTTTTATGGCCATAAATACCAACAAAAACCTCATATTTTTTTGTTTGTACAGGATACAGCCAGGCCCCTTTCTGTTGGGCCTTGCATTGTAGAGTGTCTGTCCGTGCATGATATACAGTGGAGTACGGCTTGGCAGCCCGCCTGATCTAATAGAAGGGCGTTACCTAATAGGCTGCGGGTTTGTGACTGTGTCATCTGCATGTGAACAGCGCTCTATGCAAGCCACTTGTGTGCAGTTTTATCATCTAGCAGTCACCTCCCCTCCATTCCATGAAGGTGTGTGTGTGATCTGCTTCTCCTGCACCTGTGAAGCCTCCACTTAGTGGGGGTTTAGCTGTATCCTGCTAGAGCATCAGTTTTTGGCCAGGGCGATGTACACACTGCAGCCCAACTTGCTGTGAGTAATACTTGATTTTTGGAGGACATTATCCTCTTATTGTTGCTTTTTTTATATTTAGTGTAGGGACCTACAGACATGAGGTCCCTTGACGAGGGTGTAGGCTTACGTTTTATGGCCATAAATACCAACAAAAACCTCATATTTTTTTGTTTGTACAGGATACAGCCAGGCCCCTTTCTGTTGGGCCTTGCATTGTAGAGTGTCTGTCCGTGCATGATATACAGTGGAGTACGGCTTGGCAGCCCGCCTGATCTAATAGAAGGGCGTTACCTAATAGGCTGCGGGTTTGTGACTGTGTCATCTGCATGTGAACAGCGCTCTATGCAAGCCACTTGTGTGCAGTTTTATCATCTAGCAGTCACCTCCCCTCCATTCCATGAAGGTGTGTGTGTGATCTGCTTCTCCTGCACCTGTGAAGCCTCCACTTAGTGGGGGTTTAGCTGTATCCTGCTAGAGCATCAGTTTTTGGCCAGGGCGATGTACACACTGCAGCCCAACTTGCTGTGAGTAATACTTGATTTTTGGAGGACATTATCCTCTTATTGTTGCTTTTTTTATATTTAGTGTAGGGACCTACAGACATGAGGTCCCTTGACGAGGGTGTAGGCTTACGTTTTATGGCCATAAATACCAACAAAAACCTCATATTTTTTTGTTTGTACAGGATACAGCCAGGCCCCTTTCTGTTGGGCCTTGCATTGTAGAGTGTCTGTCCGTGCATGATATACAGTGGAGTACGGCTTGGCAGCCCGCCTGATCTAATAGAAGGGCGTTACCTAATAGGCTGCGGGTTTGTGACTGTGTCATCTGCATGTGAACAGCGCTCTATGCAAGCCACTTGTGTGCAGTTTTATCATCTAGCAGTCACCTCCCCTCCATTCCATGAAGGTGTGTGTGTGATCTGCTTCTCCTGCACCTGTGAAGCCTCCACTTAGTGGGGGTTTAGCTGTATCCTGCTAGAGCATCAGTTTTTGGCCAGGGCGATGTACACACTGCAGCCCAACTTGCTGTGTGTTAAAAATTGCTGGACAACAAGGTTCAACACGTGAGCCATACAAGGCCCGTGTGTCACCTTGCCCAGGCGAAGGGCCGCACCCAGGTTTGCAGCATTGTCGCACACGGCCTTACCAGGCTGCAGGTTGAGCGGAGACAACCATTTATTAAACTCGGACCGCAGAGCTGACCACAACTCCTCAGCTGTGTGACTCTTATTCCCAAGACATGTCAAGCTAAAGACCGCCTGATGCCGTTGCGCTCTGCTGCCAGCATAGTAATAAGGCGTGCGTGATTCCTTCTGCGCAGTGAGAACGCTGGTGGCCTGACCAGGCAGGCTTGGGGCGGAGGTGGAGGACCCAGATGAGGTGGAGGAGGCAGAAGCAGTGGCGGAACTTGGACAGACAGAGGATTGACACACAAGTCGTGGGGACGGCAAGACTTGTGCAGCAGACCCTTCAACATCTATCACCATAGTTACCCAGTGCCCAGTCAGCGACATGTAACGTCCCTGTCCATGCTTACTGATCCAAGTATCGGTGGTGAAATGCACCCGTTCACACACAGAGTTTCTCAAGGAAGCGGTGATGTTGTGTGTGACATGCTGGTGTAGCGTGGGCACACCTTTCTTAGAGAAGTAGTGGCGACTAGGCATCTGGTACTGGGGCACAGCGACAGACATAAGGTCTCTAAAATCCTGTGTGTCCACTAGGCGGAAAGGCAGCATTTCGGTAGCCAAGAGCTTACAGAGGGATAGAGTCAATCTCTTAGCTTTGTCATGGGCCTTTTATTTGACCACATCTGAGGGACAGAGATCTGGCTGCTGTGTGTAGACGGTGTTGAGTAGGGTGTCCCTGGAAAAATGCAGGTTTGTGAGGAAAGTGCAGGCGGAGACATGATGTTGCCTTCATCCAACGTTGGTGCTATCGATGTCTGAGAGAGCTGTACACACTCACTTGTTTCCTTTTTCAAACCAACTGACGACCTACCAAGCAAAGTGCCTGTTGCGGTTACAGTGGTGGAAGTTGTGCATGGAAAAACAGGTGTGACAGCTGTCCCCACAGTCCTAGAAGATGAAGAGCGCGCGGATGCACTGGAAGGGGCAGGCGGTGGATGGTTCGCTCCGCTAGGCCGCATTGCAGCAAGGTGAGCTTCCCACTGGGACATATGATATTTATTCATGTGACGATTCATGGAAGAAGTTGTCAAACTGCTGAGGTTTTGACCTCTACTAATAGAACCATGACAAATTTTACAGATCACATAATTTGGGCGATCTTTTGCTATGTCAAAAAAGGACCAGGCTAGGCAAGGCTTAGAGGGCATGCGACCTGTTGATCCACCCTGACTAGTGCTCAGAGGCAGAGTGGTGGCTGAGGATGCAGTTGTAGATGTGCTACCAGTACTCCGACTCTGTCCAGGAAGGCGCAAGGTAACTTCGTCATCAGTTGCATCCTCCTCCACCACCTCTGTTGACCTCCTCGAGTGCCTGACTGTGGGTTGACAGTAGGTGGGATCTAGAACTTCATCATCAATTGTTGTGTTTGCACTCTTCTCCCTTTCAGACCGAGCCTCTTCTTGCCCTGACCGAATATTTAAGTTGTCATCCCAATCGGGTATCTGCGTCTCATCTTCATCAGTATGTTCCTCATTGTCTATAACCACAGGTGTTACAGTTTGTGACAAAGGGTCAACATTTTGCTCAGAAACTTGGTCCTCACGGCCTGAATCAGAGTCACAAAGGTTCTGGGCATCACTGCAGACCATTTCATGTTCTGTACTCACTGTAGCTTGGGAGCAGACCTCTGATTCCCAGGCTATAGTGTGACTGAACAGCTCTGCAGACTCAGCCATCTCAGTTCCACCATACTGTGCAGGGCTGATGGAGACTTCAGAGCTGGGAGAAAGCAAGTTTGATTGGGATGACAACTCAGAGGACTGCTCTTTTTTGGATGCGGTACTTGAAGTGGCTGAGAGGACACTTGTTGGACCACTTGAGATCCATTCAAGCATTTTCCTTTTTTGGCCATCATCTACCTTTGTTCCTGTTGTTTGTGTCCGTAAAAAAGGGAGCACATCGGATTGTCCACGGTAAGTAGTAGACATCTTACTTTTGCTGGTAGATGGTCTATCTTCAGCAGATGATAATGGAGCTTTGCCACCTTCCCCACGGACAAAACCTTTTTTTCCTTTTCCACCACGCCTCTTCCCCTTTCCACCAGCATCTGTCATTTTGCCACTCATGTTGATTGCGACAAGATTGTGCACTGAAAATGTGGTAGTAAAAATTGAGAGGTGGTGTAGATTGCAGCGGTGGTCTAGCTTTATTAACAGCAGAAGAATAAAGAATAAATATCCCTGACAATGCAACTACGGCCCTTAAACTGGCAGCATAAATTGCTAGTATAATGGATTAGTAACTATGAGTTGGAGTGTGCAATGCAGGCAGATGTGCTGCAAATATCTTTGCACTAGTGGGACTAGACAAAAGTCCAATAGCCACGTTTAGGATGCCACTAGGTACACTGAGTGTTTGCTAGTATAATGGCTTAGTTATAATGAGTTGGAGTGTGCAATGCAGGCAGACGTGCTGCAAATGTGTTTGCACTAGTGTGACTAGACAAAAATCCAATAGCCACGTTTAGGATGCCACTAGGTACACTGAGTGTTTGCTAGTATAATGGCTTAGTTATAATGAGTTGGAGTGTGCAATGCAGGCAGACGTGCTGCAAATATCTTTGCACTAGTGGGACTAGACAAAAGTCCAATAGCCACGTTTAGGATGCCACTAGGTACACTGAGTGTTTGCTAGTATAATGGCTTAGTTATAATGAGTTGGAGTGTGCAATGCAGGCAGACGTGCTGCAAATGTGTTTGCACTAGTGGGACTAGACAAAAGTCCAATAGCCACGTTTAGGATGCCACTAGGTACACTGAGTGTTTGCTAGTATAATGGCTTAGTTATAATGAGTTGGAGTGTGCAATGCAGGCAGACGTGCTGCAAATATCTTTGCACTAGTGGGACTAGACAAAAGTCCAATAGCCACGCTTAGGATGCCACTAGGTACACTGAGTGTTTGCTAGTATAATGGCTTAGTTATAATGAGTTGGAGTGAGCAATGCAGGCAGACGTGCTGCAAATGTCTTTGCACTAGTGGGACTAGACAAAAGTCCAATAGCCACGTTTAGGATGCCACTAGGTACACTGAGTGTTTGCTAGTATAATGGCTTAGTTATAATGAGTTGGAGTGTGCAATGCAGGCAGACGTGCTGCAAATATCTTTGCACTAGTGGGACTAGACAAAAGTCCAATAGCCACGTTTAGGATGCCACTAGGTACACTGAGTGTTTGCTAGTATAATGGCTTAGTTATAATGAGTTAGAGTGTGCAATACAGGCAGACGTGCTGCAAATATCTTTGCACTAGTGGGACTAGACAAAAGTCCAATAGCCACGTTTAGGATGCCACTAGGTACACTGAGTGTTTGCTAGTATAATGGCTTAGTTATAATGAGTTGGAGTGTGCAATGCAGGCAGACGTGCTGCAAATGTCTTTGCACTAGTGGGACTAGACAAAAGTCCAATAGCCACGTTTAGGATGCCACTAGGTACACTGAGTGTTTGCTAGTATAATGGCTTAGTTATAATGAGTTGGAGTGTGCAATGCAGGCAGACGTGCTGCAAATACCTTTGCACTAGTGGGACTAGACAAAAGTCCAATAGCCACGTTTAGGATGCCACTAGGTACACTGAGTGTTTGCTAGTATAATGGCTTAGTTATAATGAGTTGGAGTGTGCAATGCAGGCAGACGTGCTGCAAATATCTTTGCACTAGTGGGACTAGACAAAAGTCCAATAGCCACGTTTAGGATGCCACTAGGTACACTGAGTGTTTGCTAGTATAATGGCTTAGTTATAATGAGTTAGAGTGTGCAATACAGGCAGACGTGCTGCAAATATCTTTGCACTAGTGGGACTAGACAAAAGTCCAATAGCCACGTTTAGGATGCCACTAGGTACACTGAGTGTTTGCTAGTATAATGGCTTAGTTATAATGAGTTGGAGTGTGCAATGCAGGCAGACGTGCTGCAAATGTCTTTGCACTAGTGGGACTAGACAAAAGTCCAATAGCCACGTTTAGGATGCCACTAGGTACACTGAGTGTTTGCTAGTATAATGGCTTAGTTATAATGAGTTGGAGTGTGCAATGCAGGCAGACGTGCTGCAAATACCTTTGCACTAGTGGGACTAGACAAAAGTCCAATAGCCACGTTTAGGATGCCACTAGGTACACTGAGTGTTTGCTAGTATAATGGCTTAGTTATAATGAGTTGGAGTGTGCAATGCAGGCAGACGTGCTGCAAATATCTTTGCACTAGTGGGACTAGACAAAAGTCCAATAGCCACGTTTAGGATGCCACTAGGTACACTGAGTGTTTGCTAGTATAATGGCTTAGTTATAATGAGTTGGAGTGTGCAATGCAGGCAGACGTGCTGCAAATGTCTTTGCACTAGTGGGACTAGACAAAAGTCCAATAGCCACGTTTAGGATGCCACTAGGTACACTGAGTGTTTGCTAGTATAATGGCTTAGTTATAATGAGTTGGAGTGTGCAATGCAGGCAGACGTGCTGCAAATGTCTTTGCACTAGTGTGACTAGACAAAAGTCCAATAGCCACGTTTAGGATGCCACTAGGTTCACTCAGTGTTTACTAGTATAATGGCTTAGTTATAATGAGTTGGAGTGTGCAATGCAGGCAGACGTGCTGCAAATATCTTTGCACTAGTGGGACTAGACAAAAATCCAATAGCCACGCTTAGGATGCCACTAGGTACACTGAGTGTTTGCTAGTATAATGGCTTAGTTATAATGAGTTGGAGTGTGCAATGCAGGCAGACGTGCTGCAAATATCTTTGCACTAGTGGGACTAGACAAAAGTCCAATAGCCACGTTTAGGATGCCACTAGGTACACTGAGTGTTTGCTAGTATAATGGCTTAGTTATAATGAGTTGGAGTGTGCAATGCAGGCAGACGTGCTGCAAATGTCTTTGCACTAGTGGGACTAGACAAAAGTCCAATAGCCACGTTTAGGATGCCACTAGGTACACTGAGTGTTTGCTAGTATAATGGCTTAGTTATAATGAGTTGGAGTGTGCAATGCAGGCAGACGTGCTGCAAATGTCTTTGCACTAGTGTGACTAGACAAAAGTCCAATAGCCACGTTTAGGATGCCACTAGGTTCACTCAGTGTTTACTAGTATAATGGCTTAGTTATAATGAGTTGGAGTGTGCAATGCAGGCAGACGTGCTGCAAATATCTTTGCACTAGTGGGACTAGACAAAAATCCAATAGCCACGCTTAGGATGCCACTAGGTACACTGAGTGTTTGCTAGTATAATGGCTTAGTTATAATGAGCTGGAGTGTGCAGAGGACAGGAGGGTACAGTGCCAGGGTTGTGGGGCTCTGGGTAGAGGAAAGGAAGCCTGCCTTTCTATTCCCTCCCAATGGGGAAATGCAGCGACGAAATCCCTGACCTTAGCTACACAGACGCTGTCTCTGTTTTCAGGACCTGTCACCTATGGCTCTGACCCTGCCGGTACGAGCCCTTAAAAGGACTTATAGAAAGTGCTATCCCTAAGCTGTCCAGCGCTGTGTATGGAGCGCATACAGCACTGTCGGCGATAGGACAAAGGACGGAGCTGCGCCAGTGATGTCTGACACCAAGGACGCAGAAGGCAGATAATGGCGTGCTGGAGGAAAATGTCCGGTTTTATAATGCAGGGACATGTGACATGGACATCCTATCACACATGCCGTTGCTTCTCTGGCTAAAAGTCCACTTAGCTGTGTGTGTGTCTGGGATTGGCTGACATGCTGGCCCGCCCCACAAGACGCGCGCGCTTAGGGAAGGAAGACAAGGAAAAAAAAAAAAAATGGCGATCGCCATTATACAAACAGCAGTGATCTGAAGGCGCTGTTCACGCACACTATACACTGAAATTTCATAATAGTGTGAGTCACAGAGTGACTTACACTATTATAGCGGAAAGCCAGCTAGGAATTAGCTGTTTTTCTGCTGCTAGAACCATTATCGAATGTTTCTAGAACTATCGAGCTTTTGCAAAAAGCTCGAGTTCTAGTTCGATCTAGAACAGGCCCCAAAATCACTCGAGCCTAGAAATGGAGAACCTCGAACCTAGAACCGCGCTCAACTCTAGAAATGACATGAGGCTGTGCTGGGTATATAAGACTGGCCTTTCCATATGGGCGGGGCCTAATCAACGTGTCTTGTAGCATAGTCTTATGAGCTAGGTGCTCAGGCCCCCTGGTGCCGTGTCCTGTAGACTTCTTGTCTTTGTTCCCTGGTACCTGTGCCTGTTTCCTTTACTGTCCTAAAGAACTCCGTGACCCTAATGACCTGGTTATACCTGTCCCTGCCACGCCAGTGCTCCGGCTGCCGTGTACCCTGCCCTCTGGTGGTGTGCATGGTCCAGTGGATTTACCTCCTGGGCCTACCAGTCCTCCCAGCCCTGACAGTTTGATCAGGCCATGGATCCCGCTGGAGCACAAACATCAGAGCTGGCTGAGCTGCGCCAGGAGCTGGCGCAACAGCGCGAATCCCGAAACCGGATGCTGAAGTTCCTGATGTCCGTGGACCACCGGTTGTACATGTTGCAGACCGCCGCCTCGTCTCAGTCCACGCAGCAACCAGTCTCCAGGTTCAAACCAGTTTCCTCCACGGCCTCGCAACTTTGTCTCGCTGCTCCGCCTCGCTATGCGGGGGACCCCAAGACCTGACGAGGCTTCCTGAGCCAGTGCTCCCTGCACTTCCGGTTACTCCCGCATTTGTTCGTCTCAGACCAGGCTAAAGTGGCGTTCCTGATGTCACACTTGGAAGGCGAAGTTCTAGCCTGGATTAACCCCCTGTAGGAGAATGAGGATCCGATGACCACCGACATCCGGGAATTCCTGCAAGCTTTCCGAAGTACCTTTGATGAACCCGGACGTACTACCACAGTGACCTCTTCGCTCCTCCGGGTACGCCAAGGGACCCTGACCGTCGGCCAATACGCTATCCAGTTCCGCACGCTCGCCTCTGAGCTGGGCTGGAACAATGAGGCCTTGACGGCGGCCTTTTGGGAAGGACTCTCTGGCCGCATCAAAGACGAACTAGCCGGCCGTGACGTTCCCCGAACTTTGGACGCTGTGATATCCTTAGCCACCCGGATTGACCTCCGTTTCCAATAGCGAACCAAAGAGGTATTTCGGGAAAAGCAACCACCCCATCACGCCTTGTCCCCACAGAGGCCTACCGCTCCCTCGCCCCTGCCTTCCTGTGATGTGTTTCCAGAACCCATGCAAGTTGACCAACTGAACCAAGCCAAGCAACGCCGTGCAGAACAGCTCGCCCGGGGCCTGTGTTTCTATTGCGGAGACGGTTCACATATGCTCCGTTCTAGCCCGGAGAAACCAGGTAGACCCCAGGTCCAAGGGATGGTGGGAACCGCCACCCTTGGCACCGGAATCCCCTCCGTTCCAGTTACGCAGACTGTCCAGGTGACAACGGAGAAGACCAGGTTCACAGCAGAGGCCCACATCGATTCTGGGGCAGCGGGTAATTTCATACACCAGTCTGCAGTGAACCGATACCAGGTACCTGTGATCCCGCTTGCCAAGCCCCTCTAGTTCACCTCCGTGGACGGTAAACTGCTATACGAACCTGTCCGGTATACCACTGAACCCGTGAGACTCCAGGTTGGCACTTTGCATACTGAGACTATTACCTTCTATGTCATCCCAAGAATGGCTCCTGAGCTCCTGCTGGGTCTGCCCTGGCTTCAACTCCATGACCCTGCCATTAGTTGGTGCTCTGGCGCTATTATTCGCTGGGGGCCCTTGTGTCATGACCACTGCCTACAGCCTGTTCCTCGGCCCCTGTCACCTGAACCTGTTATGCCGCAGGAAGAAGAAGAGGCGACAACGCAGTCAAGTGTCGTACCACAACGCCTGTCACTTGTGCCTGTGTTGCCACCGGAACTAGAAGAAGAGACGACGCAGTCCAGTGTCATTCCACTGTCCCTGGCAATTGAGACTTTGATACCACCGACTTCTGATGATGAGACAATGTCTGATACCCACTCCGAGACGCCCGATCCGGTCGTCCACGATTCCCGTCCTGCTTCTGCCCGTCCGCCTCCTCTTTCTGTTGCCACTGCCAAGGGTTCTTCGGCTAAGCATGGTGTGGTCAAGAAGGTGGCACGGGGTCAGCAGTCCTTTCATTCCTTTGTGCTGGGTTATGGTCCGGAGACTTGGCCCGGGGTGCCCCGGGGGTACTTTGCACGGAGAGGGGGGCATAAAGAGGGGGGTACTGTCACGCTCCCGGTGTCTCAGCACCACTCCTTACCCACTGATCCGGTTGCCCATCCCGGCACCGCTCCTTAACCACTGATCCAGTCCACGTGTCCCCCGGTTATGGCTGCCGCTCCCGCTCGTGCTTTCCTGTGTCCTGCTCCTGGTCTTATGAGTCTGACTCTCAGTCTTAGCCACATGTTTCTGTATAGGACCGGGCCACGCCCACTCTCCTGGTCTTATAGGACCAGCACACCTGCAGCAGGAAATGACATGAGGCTGTGCTGGGTATATAAGACTGGCCTTTCCATATGGACGGGGCCTAATTAACGTGTCTTGTAGCATAGTCTTATGAGCTAGGTGCTCAGGCCCCCTGGTGCCATGTCCTGTAGACTTCTTGTCTTTGTTCCCTGGTACCTGTGCCTGTTTCCTTTAATGTCCTAAAGAACTCCGTGACCCTGGTGACTTGGTTATACCTATCCCTGCCACACCAGTGGTCCGACTGCCGTGTACCCTGCCCTCCGGTGGGATGCATGGTCCAGTGGATCCACCTCCTGGGCCTACCAGTCCTCCCGGCCCTGACAGTAGTGCTAATGCCTATGTACCATTGATTATTCATGTGCTATTAAAATAAATAATATCTTGCTATAAAGAATCTTAGTATTCGTGCCTGATTAGGATATCAGTGAGCGCTTCATAAGTACTGGCTTTCAGCCCCTTTTTAGGAGAATTTAGCAAGACAGGATAGGATGCACGCGGAAGTGTTTTCGTGTGACATCCGATCCAACACAAAAGACATTGAAAAGATGGTCATGTCCGTGGGTCCGCAAAAAAACAGGAACTGACCAGGACAAACGGAACGATCATGTGAATCCACCCTTAGGGTAGGATAGATGGTGAATCACCCTAAAAGATGTGGCCTCTTTCTTTGGAATAATCCCTAAATGGAAAATTCTAAAGTTATCAAACGGAGGAGAAGAAAAAGGACCCACTAATCTACCTAGCGACAACTCAATGTGACTAATGACAAATTGTTTATGCGGCCTAAGGCGGGCTTTGCACGTTGCGACATCGGTAACAATGTGTTACCGATGCAGCAGCGATAGTCCCGCCCCCGTCGCACGTGCGATATCTAGTGAAAGCTGCCGTACAGATTATTATCGCTACGGCAGCTTCACACGCACATACCTGCCGTGCAACGTCCCTTTGGCCGGTGACCCGCCTCCTTCCTTAGGGGGGCGAGTCGTGCGGCGTCACAGCGATGTCACACGGCAAGCGGCCAATTGAAGCGGAGGGGCGGAGATGAGCAGGATGTAAACATCCCACCTCCGTCCTTCTCATTGCAGCCGGCGGCAGGTAAGGTGATGTTCCTTGCTCCTGCGGCTTCACACACAGCGATGTGTGCTGCCGCTGGAGCTAGGAACAACATCGTACCTTTCGCACCATCGGCATTATGGAAATGTCGGAGGCTGCAGCGATGATACGATAACGACGCTTTTGCGCTCGTTCATCGTATCAAAAAGGTTTTACACGTTGCGATATCGACTGCGATGCCGGATGTGCATCACTTTCGATTTGACCCCATCGCCATCGCACATGCAATGTCGCAACGTGCAAAGCCGCCCTAGGAGAAACCAAATTATTAACCAACTGCAAGTGACACCCTTGACCATTGAACGTGGGAACAAAAAAATCCATATTTAAAACCATTAATTACTGTACTGGCTTGCTCCTTGACGGGGTACCGCTCTAACCAAAGAAACATTTTTTCTTAAATCACTGGAGTCCGTGCTTTTGAGAAAAAGCTCCCTTGCATTATTACTCTGCTTACCGACTTGATTGTTCCTCTTGAAACTTCTAAAAGCTGGATGCATCCCACCATAGGAAGCACTCGTGTTTAAACCTACAATTGCTGATTAGATGTCTGCCCCATTAAATTATTCCTTTGTGGCAACATAAGGTTAAGTCACATATCCACAACTTTGTCACACCATTTCATTGTAGAGTGCACTGCCATCTTTTGATGGAACGACTTGTCATATGATAGCCACGCTACCTCACCAAAGTTACGGTATGCCTCCAAAATTGCATCGATGTGCTGAAAAAGGTCGCAACAATCACTAGGGAACCTTTTACCCAACACAGTTGCATATATGGAAAAAGCCTGAAGCCAATTGTGAAATGACTTAAAAATCTTTTTCTTGTCACCATCACTTTCACTCTTGGCATCAGGACCCCCAATACGGACCTGCTCTTTGCCAGCAGGAAGCAGGGACAATAAATCTATGTATTCCTTCCTCCAAATCCTCTCTTTAACACTATTACTTAGATGAAAACCTAAGGGGGGAGGCCTGGGATGTTAAGGCTTCCTTGAAACAAGTTTGAGGAATGCCACTAAAGCTGTGAACCTTCTAGCGACAAGGTGCTTGTGTGGGCGCTTGTGAAAAAACTGACCTGCCCTCTATCTGTATGTAATCGGTGCACACCCTGTATATTAATTCCCTAACGCTGCCCATACTTCCTACACCAAAAGCATTAGATAAAGGGGGTCTGATATCTCATCAGTCCTTCGTGGGCTGTCCAGCATTCTGGCGTGAGGCTCCTGCCGCTCAGCGATGGTGATCAGTCATTCTCTTGAAACAGGCTCTGGACCTCCTGTAGCCTTGCCGCTGTTGCTGGATGTATCCTCAGATGACCAGGCCTGCAGTACCACCGTCACATCGAGTAAGCTCTTTTGCAGCGGCAGCGGTATATTACAGCCTAGCGGCAGGTCTCCGCTGACCGAGGGCCCAGCACTTCCTGCTTCCCCTCGGACACTGGAAGTTGGACGCAGCTCTTTTGCACAGGTGGGCGCATCTGGATGACGCGGCCGCTGAGAATCCCGCAATTGAATGCCAGGATCTTGTGATGCTGCAGTGACTGCACACGATTATCTCAAGCAACCTATCCTCTTGATGCTTCGGTCCCGCTCTCGCGATGCTGCTGATGGCTTCTTCACCACTCCTGCAATGCAGGTTCCTGCCAACTACTGACCGGATCTTCTCACCGAAGCTGGCAGTAAATAGGCTTCTCTCCTCTTCCTACTCCTCCGTAAGCTGCAAGGCACTTACTCCGCTGCACCAACTGGACCTCCACCTCTGGGCTCTGCTACTTCTTCAGCTAGGTGGCTAACAAGTACATCCATAGATCTTGCCCCTCTGAAGCAATTCATCATCCACTCCATCCCGTCTTCTTCACCGGCTCTTCTGATAAGCTGCTGCAGAAGTCCGTCCATCAGAAAAACTTCTTGTCCGTCAGCTGGGAATGACACAGCTGACAACTTACCAGCCTTAAATATCCCTTTTCCTGTACTTATTTTTAAAAGAACCAATTACTAGCGGGAAAAAGACCGCGCAGTAAGCTGATTGATTAAAGCAGCTTACCTGTGTTACCAGGCAATAATGTAGTATCATTACGTGTAAGATACCATATGAGGGTTTGTGCCATCATGAAATCCCTAAGCTAAGCGCTAATGGGATTATTCACAACCACTGTGAAAAACCATGGAAAAATAGCTGCATATCCAGTAACGAGGATACTTTGTGATAGCCAGTAGGAGTGGAGAGGATTAATTGCCGCGCTGCTGTACAATAAAAATTAGTGCTTTTATCTTCAAGATGTGACTTTATTCTATGAGTTTTGGTGTAACCTCCTTCATCACAATCATCACTAGAGATGAGCGAACCGGTTGTGGCCCGGCTCGAGTTCGGTTCGTCGAACGGAGGTCCCGTTCAAGTTCGGTTCGTCGAACGTTCGACGAACCAAACTCGAACCTATAGGATATAATGGGAGGCAATCACAAACACATAAAAATGCATGATAAATGTACACAAACAGTTAATAAACATTGCCATAACACTTACCGGTCCCCGCGATCCCTCTTGCACTCTGTCTCCTGCCGCTATTCCATCCGATGATCGCTGAATCCTCCCGGTGACCAGCACTGCCAGCAGTGATGCAGGACCTATCGTGACATCAAAATAGCCATGTGACCAGTCACGTGGCTATTATCTCATTGGCTACAGACTGGTCACATGACTATGACGCGTCATGTAGGACCTGCGAGTGCATCTCTCCGGTACACGGTGCACATGCTCTAGCACACGGTCGACTCCCTGTTCCGTTAGGGACCGGCTGGCTAGCATACAAAAATATGGCAAAGCCCACGTCATTTTTTTGGTGGGCAAAAAACTTCTGCATACAGTCCTGGATGGATATATCAAGTAGTCTACAGACAATTGTTAGCGCTTGACCCCAATAACCATTAAATCTGCAGCTAGGTTTGTAGGCAAAAAATCCCCTTTAATTTGCCTGGAATCAGAAATGAATTTTAATTGAGATTTTTTAACATAAAAAATCCCCAATAAACCAGCGCTGATAAGAGGTTTTTTAATTAATATTTTATACTTTTTATTGCTATCCTTGTTTTAGACACAAATTTATTCAAAACAATTCACACAATAGAACAAGGAAAAAGAAAGAAGAATAAACCACATATGGTAGAAATAAAAATAAAAGTAAAAATAAAGAATAAGTAATTGATAGTGCAGCAAACAGATACCAGGTGTCTGGTTGCAGTACCCCGGCCGGTAGTAGAACAATTATTAAATCTAGTATAGTATATTATGTGATGCTTCAAGGCATATGATATTTAATGCCAATTGAAACTATCACTGCAATATGATTTTTCAGATACCTGAGAGTTTTTTTCAATCCATAAGCAAAAAGGTTTTTAATAGAGGCTTAAATTATAAGCAGCAATTTCAGCGTTCCAAGTGCCTTTAAATGAATTTGAAGAAACTGCACTTCAGGATTGTAGTGAGGATGAGGTGCCCCAGCTCATCAAGTGTTCCAATAGGAGTTTACCTCATCCTCACTACAATCCTGAAGTGCAGTTTCTTCAAATTCATTTAAAGGCACTTGGAACGCTGAAATTGCTGCCTGAACTTGACTGCAGGTAAACTCCTATTAGAACACTTGATGAGCTGGGGCACCACATCCTCACTACAATCCTGAAGTGCAGTTTCTTCAAATTCATTTAAAGGCACTTGGAACGCTGAAATTGCTGCCTGAACTTGACTGCAGGTAAACTCCTATTAGAACACTTGATGAGCTGGGGCACCACATCCTCACTACAATCCTGAAGTGCAGTTTCTTCAAATTCATTTAAAGGCACTTGGAACGCTGAAATTGCTGCCTGAACTTGACTATTTGTACCCGGCTGGGAACCAAAAATAAAGGGAAGCCTTTTTTTTATTATTTCATGAATTTCATGAAATAATTAGAAAACAAATGACGTAGGCTTCGCCCCATTTTTGTGTCCAGCCGGTTACAACTAGGCAGCTGGGGATTGGAATCCGCAGCACAGGTTGGCCTGAGCTTTCTGGGCCCCACTGCTGCGAATTGCAGTCTGCAGCCGCCTCAGAACATGGCACTTTTCATAGAAGCGCCATCTTCGGGCGCTGTATCCAACTTTTCCAGCACCTGCCTGCTATACCTGGCTAGCATACAAAAATATGGCGAAGCTCACGTCCTTTTTTTGTAGTTTTTTGGCAAAAAAAATGAAAAATGCTTCCCTGGATTTTACATTGCCAGTGAAGGTAACACCAAGCAGTGGGGGTTAGCAGCCAGTAGCTGCTTGGATTACCCTTAGCTAGCAATACAAAAAATGCAGTGGGAGCCCATATATATTTTTTCTAATTATTTATTTAAATAACTAAAAACAAAATGGGCTTCCCTGTATTTTGATTGCTGGACATCACAGTGCTGTAAAAATAAATCTTTAAAAAAAATGACTTAGCGCGCCGCGGTATTTTTGATTCTCAGCGCAGATAAAGCAGAGAGCTATGGGTTGCCACCCCATCTGCCTGCCGTTACCTTGGTTGGCAATCAAAATACAGGGAAGCCAATTAATTTTTTCTATTTAAAAAATAGTTAAAAAAAATGACGTTGGGTCCCCCCATTTTTGATAGCCAGCTAGGGTAAAGCAGATGGCTATAGCCTGAAAACCACAGCTGGCAGCTTTACCGTGGTTGGGGATCCAATGTGGAGGTCCCCCCAGGCTCTTTTTTTATAATTATTTTATAAATATTAATAATTACACAAAAAAGTAGGGTCCCGTCCAAATTGGATCACCAGCCAAGGTAAAGCGGACAGCTGTGGTCTGGTATTCTCAGGGTGGGAAGGTCCATAGTTATTGGGCCTTCACAGCCTAAAAATAGCAGGCCGCAGGCACCCCAGACGTGGCGCATCCACTAGATGCGCCAATCCTGGCGCTTCACCCCAGCTCATCCCGTGCCCTGGTGCAGTGGCAAACGGGGTAATAAATCGGGTTGATACTAGCTGTAAGGTCACCTGACATCAAGCCCAGCAGTTTGTGATGTTATGGCGTCTATTAGATACCCAACATCATAAACTGTCAGTACTAACAAAAAAAAATCGGCAAAAGAAATTTATTTGAAAAAACAGTCCCCAAAACATTTCCTCTTTTACCAATTTCTTGTAAGAAAAAAAATAAAGGGGTCCCACGACGACTCTGAACCGTCTAGAATATGGGGGGGAGACACTCAGGGAACGTATCCCCCATTTTCTAGGAGTGCAGACCCTTCATGTGAGGAGTGTGGGTGCAATGAATCTGCACTCACTCTCCCCGGGTCCACAGCAGCAGAGTCCATGTCATAATGGTTGCTACCAAAGCTGCAATGCCCTGCTCATGAGGTAAGGGCATGCCTAATCAGGAGAACTATTCTACATTTCCAAATATTGGTATTTGCTGATAATATTGCTATTCCACCTACTATATATTGGGGATAGGATCTTGGAGATGGAATACCCCTTTAAGTCCAGTTATCCAGCTGAATGAATACTTAACAACAGAGCTCGCTATTTAGATGTGTTTTCTTGTGGCGTATAACGGACTCTCATGTTTGGTAGTCGTTCAGCAGGGAAACTATAAAAGCAAATCCCTCCATTTGGAAATGTAGTATATAGCTCTCCTGATCAATTATGTTCCTTACCTCATGAGCAGGGCATTGCAGTAATAATAATAATTTATTCATTTATATAGCGTTATTAATTCCATAGCGCTGTATGTCTTTGGAGTGTGGGAGGAAACCCATGCAAACACGGGGAGAACATACAAACTCCTTGCAGATGGTGTCCTTGGTGAGAATTGAACCCAGGACCTCAGCGCTGCAAGACTGCAGTGCTAACCACTGAGCCACCATGCCACCCATTTAGCTTACAGATGCATAACCACCACTCACTGTGTCTGAACACAGGAAGCTGAGCTGACAGCCGCTCTGTGCATGCGGCAGCGTCTATTGTGAAGGAGAGGGCCGTGGGAGGATCAACGCTGCACAGGTACCGTGGGACACCGGGGAACACCGGTGGGGTTATACGGGGTGACCTGGCAGGGCCTGGGGAGGAGTTTTCTGTCACATGTGTCATGGCACATGCGACAGAAATCAGAGGAGTAGGGTGAATGCGGCCAGCGCGCTGCTGTGCGCGCGGCCATCTTGGATTTCTGGGAGGGCATCAGGGGGGGCACTTTGGCGACACCGGGGGACCGGAGGGAACCGAGGAGGAGATTTATTATGTTTGTTCATGCCAGATGGGAGATAAATAATTTTTTACCGGCGCTGTCATTTACTGTAACGTAATCATGGTGTACGGTGTATACCTGTGATCACGTGAGCGGGGACCGGAAAATCCGTCCTGAATCATGATCTCCAGGGTCTCAGCTAGCCCTGAAACCCCGGAGATTTACTGACGCTGGGGGGCGTTATTCACTTATTTCTGCCTGCTGTTTATAAACGGCAGATCAGAATAAGGCTACATTAACACGACCGATCCATTTTTGCGGTCTGCAAAAAACAGTCCGTTTTTTTTCACGGGTGCATCCGTGGGACATCCGTTCCCGTTCCATAGACGGTCCGTATGTCATCTGTTAGTCATCCGTGTGCCTTCCGGTTTTTTTGTGTACTGCAAAAAAACTGAAGGAGGGTAAATGCATAAATTTACCCAGGATCCATAGCTTCATCCTACATGAGGCGGTCACATGTTCACTCCAGTGCCATTTTCTACTGCTTTTCACAGCATAGAGCGCTCTGGTGATTTTCTTGTGCTTGTGCACTTCATATCAGTCTTTTCTGTCATTATAATGGCAGAAAGACACATAATGTCCCACTCTCCTACATTTTGTAATTTTGCACCCTTTGGTGCCTTTCATGTGGCACTAAGGGGTGCTTAGCTTTGTATTTACCAAAAAAAATGAAAAAAAAAATGACGTAGGGTTCCCCCTATTTTTGTAGCCAGCTAGGGTAAAGCAGACGGCTGCAGACTGCAGACCACAGCTGGCAACCTCACCTTGGCTGGTAATCCAAAACTGAGGGCACCCCACGCTGTTATTTTAAATTAAATAAATAGTTAAAAAAAAAAACACGTAGGGGTCCCCCCAAAATTGGATCACCAGCCAAGGTAAAGCAGACAGCTGGGGTCTGATATTCTCAGACTAGGGAGGTCCATGGTTATTGGACTCTCCCCAGCCTAAAAATAGCAGGCCGCAGCCGCCCCAGAAGTGGCGCATCCATTAGATGTGCCAATCCTGGTGCTTCGCCCCAGCTCATCCCGCGCCCTGGTGCGGTGGCAAATGGGGTAATATATGGAGTTAATACCAGATGTGTAATGTCACCTGGCATCAAGCCCTGGGGTTGGTGAGGTCAGGCGTCTATCAGATACCAACCCAGTCAGTAATAAAAAAAAATAGACGACAAACACATTTTTATTTGAAAAAATACTCCCCAATACATTCCCTCTTTAACCAATTTATTAGAAAGAAAAACAAATCCAGGTCTGGTGTAATCCAAGGGGTTGCCATGACGATCCACACTGTCCCAGTCAATGAAGAGCAGGATGTTCCCCATTGGCTGGGAGAGCAGTGCAGTGACCTGAGCTAACATCAATGGGTCAGCCCAGGTCACTGCAGGGGATGACAAGTGCTGCTGTAAGCGAGGTACATTACCTGCGCTTATCTCCTGCACTGCTGACAGCACCTGTCACTGAGTTCAATGACCTTCACAGCCAAGTATCGCGAGAGGCCCGTGACGTCACCGCTAGTCAGTCTCGGGTCGGAAGCGAGAGAAGGTGATGTGACAAGCGGCGGCCATGGAGGACAGTGACAGCGCTGAGGTCGGGACTTCATCACCGCAGGTAAGCCGAGCGGGACCATGTGTGCAGAGTGCCAGGAGGAGGTCAGTGTCGTGGACTGCATGGCTGGGGACGTGTGTGTGTGTGTGTGTGTGTGTATGTATGTGTACATGCCGCGTGCAGGAGGGGGCGGAGCGAGCTGAGCGGGGAAGTGTGGGCTTCCTGCACGTAACTAGGATAAACATTGGGTTACTAACCAAAGCGCTTTGCTTGGATACCCGATGTTTATCTTGGTTACCAGCTTCTGGCAGGCTGCCAGTGATGGCTCCTGCACACTGTAGCTGTAAAAAGCCCTGCTTTTTGCTGCTAGAACCGTTCTCGAACGTATCTAGAACTATCGAGCTTTAGCAAAAAGCTCGAGTTCTAGTTCTAGCTAGAACAGCCCCCAAAATCACTCGAGCCGCGAACTGGAGAACCTCGAACCGCGAACCGCGCTCAACTCTAATCATCACATGTGAAAATAGCAGCCCATAGTCGCTCCAGAAGTGGGGCATGTATTAGATGGCCACTCCAAATTGCCCTGATGCAGGGCAATCAGGGTAATAATTTTGGGATTGATGTCAGCTGTGAATTGTGGCACCCTAGCTACAATTCTGGTCTGGTGAACATCTTTGCGCCTTGATTGATAAAGCTCTTTCTGTGTGGCGCTAGGCCTGAGAAGGCAGATGACAACTAACCGTATAAAAATTTTATGCATTTACCCCTTTCATGGTAGCTAGGCATGAGACAGCTGCTATTACCGTATGTCTCCCTGTGAAGCCTAGCCTATGCCAGGGTTTCATAGGGAAATGTAATTTTGTGTATATTAGGCAATACATTTATATTGCATTAAGTAAGTAGAACAAGTGATCCAACAATCAGCGGGTACAGCGGGTATTTCTGGATACATAAAACAACAGTGGTATTACAAAAACTCTCTATATATAATATATGAAGAGTGAAAATATATATATATATGTGTGTATATATATATATATATATATATATATATATATATATATATATATATATATATATATATATATATATATATATATATATATATATATGTGTGTGTGTGTGTGTGTGTGTGTGTGTGTATATATATACAGTGCCTACAAGTAGTATTCAACCCCCTGCAGATTTAGTAGGTTTGATAAGATGCAAATATGTTAGGGCCTGCAAACTTCAAACAAGAGCAGGATTTTTTAACAGATGCATAAATCTTACAACCCAACAAGTTATGTTGCTCAGTTAAATTTTAATAAGTTTTCAACATAAAAGTGTGGGTCAATTATTATTCAACCCCTAGGTTTAATATTTTGTTGAATAACCCTTGTTAGCTAATAATCGTCTTTTATAAGACCTGATCAGGCCGGCACAGGTCTCTGGAGTTATCTTGGCCCACTCCTCCATGCAGATCTTCTCCAAGTTATCTAGGTTCTTTGGGTGTCTCATGTGGACTTTAATCTTGAGCTCCTTCCACAAGTTTTCAATTGGGTTAAGGTCAGGAGACCGACTAGGCCACTGCAACACCTTGATTTTTTCCCTCTTGAACCAGGCCTTGGTTTTCTTGGCTGTGTGCTTTGGGTCGTTGTCTTGTTGGAAGATGAAATGACGACCCATCTTAAGATCTTTGATGGAGGAGCGGAGGTTCTTGGCCAAAATCTCCAGGTAGGCCGTGCTATCCATCTTCCCATGGATGCGGACCAGATGGCCAGGCCCCTTGGCTGAGAAACAGCCCCACAGCATGATGCTGGCACCACCACCATGCTTGACTGTAGAGATGGTATTCTTGGGGTCGTATGCAGTGCCATCCAGTCTCCAAACGTCACGTGTGTGGTTGGCACCAAAGATCTCGATCTTGGTCTCATCAGACCAGAGAACCTTGAACCAGTCTGTCTCAGAGTCCTCCAAGTGATCATGAGCAAACTGTAGACGAGCCTTGACATGATGCTTTGAAAGTAAAGGTACCTTACGGGCTCGTCTGGAACGGAGACCATTGCGGTGGAGTACGTTACTTATGGTATTGACTGAAACCAATGTCCCCACTGCCATGAGATCTTCCCGGAGCTCCTTCCTTGTTGTCCTTGGGTTAGCCTTGACTCTTCAGACAAGCCTGGCCTCGGCACGGGTGGAAACTTTCAAAGGCTGTCCAGGCCGTGGAAGGCTAACAGTAGTTCCATAAGCCTTCCACTTCCGGATGATGCTCCCAACAGTGGAGACAGGTAGGCCCAACTCCTTGGAAAGGGTTTTGTACCTCTTGTCAGCCTTGTGACCCTCCACGATCTTGTCTCTGATGGCCTTGGAATGCTCCTTTGTCTTTCCCATGTTGACCAAGTATGAGTGCTGTTCACAAGTTTGGGGAGGGTCTTAATTAGTCAGAAAAGGCTGGAAAAAGAGATAATTAATCCAAACATGTGAAGCTCATTGTTCTTTGTGCCTGAAATACTTCTTAATACTTTAGGGGAACCAAACAGAATTCTGGTGGTTTGAGGGGTTGAATAATAAATGACCCTCTGAATAAACTTTTCACAATTTAAAAAAAAAAAAAAAAAAGAAATAACATTCTTTTTTGCTGCAGTGCATTTCACACTTCCAGGCTGATCTACATTCCAAATGTCACAATGCCAAGTTAATTCCGAATGTGTAAACCTGCTAAATCTGCAGGGGGTTGAATACTACTTGTAGGCACTGTATATATATATATATTTTTACTCTTCATATATTATATTGTGATATAATCACTGGTACTATGCTGAGAGGGTTAAGGTGTGTTACCTGGGCCGGCTCTGTTGTGGACAGCTAATGAGATAGGTGGGACGGCTGTTCACCATATCTCCACCTCGGGGTGTGGTCCCAGGAATGAAAGTAAGGCCTCTGGACACACCCATGGCCCCGCACTGAAGTTCCTGTGCTGGAGGAAGTAGCTGGGTGTATTGATGGGTGGAGGTAAGGAAACAGCATCTGAGAAGGCTCTGCAGCGACTTGTGGACTGAACATAACCTGAAGGGCTGAGGTTTGGGAATGTACCTGTTTTCCTGCCTGTACATGCCATGTGATGTCCGTACCAGCGCGGTGCTTTATGGAGTGGAATAAAGCAGGCTGTGATCTTAAGAAACTGTGCCTCCTATGTCTACCTGAAGCCCTCATGCTGAGCGAGTAACCCCCTTTGTTGCAAGGTGCAACGTCACATATGGTGGAGAATGCGGGCATGAGGTCTGGTTGCTAGGGGCAACGCAGCCTGGTTGCTAGGGGCAACAGCCTAGAACATATTCCTGTGGATACGGACTGCTTGCGGTGGATCGGCGGGTCCACGAAAATTTTTTGAAGCGATTTGCGGTGGATCGGCGGGTCCACGAACAGGGACAGCGCTCTCAAGCACCTGGTGGTGAATCAGCCGGTCGTTGGGGACCCGTGCTGCAGTGGCGAGAGTCCAGCGACTGGAGGTTCCAGGCCAGCCGGAATTGCAAGGCTGGAATCACCCTAAAAGATGTGGCCTCTTTCTTTGGAATAATCCCTAAATGGAAAATTCTAAAGTTATCAAACGGAGGAGAAGAAAAAGGACCCACTAATCTACCTAGCGACAACTCAATGTGACTAATGACAAATTGTTTATGCGGCCTAAGGCGGGCTTTGCACGTTGCGACATCGGTAACAATGTGTTACCGATGCAGCAGCGATAGTCCCGCCCCCGTCGCACGTGCGATATCTAGTGAAAGCTGCCGTACAGATTATTATCGCTACGGCAGCTTCACACGCACATACCTGCCGTGCAACGTCCCTTTGGCCGGTGACCCGCCTCCTTCCTTAGGGGGGCGAGTCGTGCGGCGTCACAGCGATGTCACACGGCAAGCGGCCAATTGAAGCGGAGGGGCGGAGATGAGCAGGATGTAAACATCCCACCCACCTCCGTCCTTCTCATTGCAGCCGGCGGCAGGTAAGGTGATGTTCCTTGCTCCTGCGGCTTCACACACAGCGATGTGTGCTGCCGCTGGAGCGAGGAACAACATCGTACCTTTCGCACCATCGGCATTATGGAAATGTCGGAGGCTGCAGCGATGATACGATAACGACGCTTTTGCGCTCGTTCATCGTATCAAAAAGGTTTTACACGTTGCGATATCGACTGCGATGCCGGATGTGCATCACTTTCGATTTGACCCCATCGCCATCGCACATGCAATGTCGCAACGTGCAAAGCCGCCCTAGGAGAAACCAAATTATTAACCAACTGCAAGTGACACCCTTGACCATTGAACGTGGGAACAAAAAAATCCATATTTAAAACCATTAATTACTGTACTGGCTTGCTCCTTGACGGGGTACCGCTCTAACCAAAGAAACATTTTTTCTTAAATCACTGGAGTCCGTGCTTTTGAGAAAAAGCTCCCTTGCATTATTACTCTGCTTACCGACTTGATTGTTCCTCTTGAAACTTCTAAAAGCTGGATGCATCCCACCATAGGAAGCACTCGTGTTTAAACCTACAATTGCTGATTAGATGTCTGCCCCATTAAATTATTCCTTTGTGGCAACATAAGGTTAAGTCACATATCCACAACTTTGTCACACCATTTCATTGTAGAGTGCACTGCCATCTTTTGATGGAACGACTTGTCATATGATAGCCACGCTACCTCACCAAAGTTACGGTATGCCTCCAAAATTGCATCGATGTGCTGAAAAAGGTCGCAACAATCACTAGGGAACCTTTTACCCAACACAGTTGCATATATGGAAAAAGCCTGAAGCCAATTGTGAAATGACTTAAAAATCTTTTTCTTGTCACCATCACTTTCACTCTTGGCATCAAGACCCCCAATACGGACCTGCTCTTTGCCAGCAGGAAGCAGGGACAATAAATCTATGTATTCCTTCCTCCAAATCCTCTCTTTAACACTATTACTTAGATGAAAACCTAAGGGGGGAGGCCTGGGATGTTAAGGCTTCCTTGAAACAAGTTTGAGGAATGCCACTAAAGCTGTGAACCTTCTAGCGACAAGGTGCTTGTGTGGGCGCTTGTGAAAAAACTGACCTGCCCTCTATCTGTATGTAATCGGTGCACACCCTGTATATTAATTCCCTAACGCTGCCCATACTTCCTACACCAAAAGCATTAGATAAAGGGGGTCTGATATCTCATCAGTCCTTCGTGGGCTGTCCAGCATTCTGGCGTGAGGCTCCTGCCGCTCAGCGATGGTGATCAGTCATTCTCTTGAAACAGGCTCTGGACCTCCTGTAGCCTTGCCGCTGTTGCTCGATGTATCCTCAGATGACCAGGCCTGCAGTACCACCGTCACATCGAGTAAGCTCTTTTGCAGCGGCAGCGGTATATTACAGCCTAGCGGCAGGTCTCCGCTGACCGAGGGCCCAGCACTTCCTGCTTCCCCTCGGACACTGGAAGTTGGACGCAGCTCTTTTGCACAGGTGGGCGCATCTGGATGACGCGGCCGCTGAGAATCCCGCAATTGAATGCCAGGATCTTGTGATGCTGCAGTGACTGCACACGATTATCTCAAGCAACCTATCCTCTTGATGCTTCGGTCCCGCTCTCGCGATGCTGCTGATGGCTTCTTCACCACTCCTGCAATGCAGGTTCCTGCCAACTACTGACCGGATCTTCTCACCGAAGCTGGCAGTAAATAGGCTTCTCTCCTCTTCCTACTCCTCCGTAAGCTGCAAGGCACTTACTCCGCTGCACCAACTGGACCTCCACCTCTGGGCTCTGCTACTTCTTCAGCTAGGTGGCTAACAAGTACATCCATAGATCTTGCCCCTCTGAAGCAATTCATCATCCACTCCATCCCGTCTTCTTCACCGGCTCTTCTGATAAGCTGCTGCAGAAGTCCGTCCATCAGAAAAACTTCTTGTCCGTCAGCTGGGAATGACACAGCTGACAACTTACCAGCCTTAAATATCCCTTTTCCTGCACTTATTTTTAAAAGAACCAATTACTAGCGGGAAAAAGACCGCGCAGTAAGCTGATTGATTAAAGCAGCTTACCTGTGTTACCAGGCAATAATGTAGTATCATTACGTGTAAGATACCATATGAGGGTTTGTGCCATCATGAAATCCCTAAGCTAAGCGCTAATGGGATTATTCACAACCACTGTGAAAAACCATGGAAAAATAGCTGCATATCCAGTAACGAGGATAGTTTGTGATAGCCAGTAGGAGTGGAGAGGATTAATTGCCGCGCTGCTGTACAATAAAAATTAGTGCTTTTATCTTCAAGATGTGACTTTATTCTATGAGTTTTGGTGTAACCTCCTTCATCACAATCATCACTAGAGATGAGCGAACCGGTTGTGGCCCGGCTCGAGTTCGGTTCGTCGAACGGAGGTCCCGTTCAAGTTCGGTTCGTCGAACGTTCGACGAACCAAACTCGAACCTATAGGATATAATGGGAGGCAATCACAAACACATAAAAATGCATGATAAATGTACACAAACAGTTAATAAACATTGCCATAACACTTACCGGTCCCCGCGATCCCTCTTGCACTCTGTCTCCTGCCGCTATTCCATCCGATGATCGCTGAATCCTCCCGGTGACCAGCACTGCCAGCAGTGATGCAGGACCTATCGTGACATCAAAATAGCCATGTGACCAGTCACGTGGCTATTATCTCATTGGCTACAGACTGGTCACATGACTATGACGCGTCATGTAGGACCTGCGAGTGCATCTCTCCGGTACACGGTGCACATGCTCTAGCACACGGTCGACTCCCTGTTCCGTTAGGGACCGGCTGGCTAGCATACAAAAATATGGCAAAGCCCACGTCATTTTTTTGGTGGGCAAAAAACTTCTGCATACAGTCCTGGATGGATATATCAAGTAGTCTACAGACAATTGTTAGCGCTTGACCCCAATAACCATTAAATCTGCAGCTAGGTTTGTAGGCAAAAAATCCCCTTTAATTTGCCTGGAATCAGAAATGAATTTTAATTGAGATTTTTTAACATAAAAAATCCCCAATAAACCAGCGCTGATAAGAGGTTTTTTAATTAATATTTTATACTTTTTATTGCTATCCTTGTTTTAGACACAAATTTATTCAAAACAATTCACACAATAGAACAAGGAAAAAGAAAGAAGAATAAACCACATATGGTAGAAATAAAAATAAAAGTAAAAATAAAGAATAAGTAATTGATAGTGCAGCAAACAGATACCAGGTGTCTGGTTGCAGTACCCCGGCCGGTAGTAGAACAATTATTAAATCTAGTATAGTATATTATGTGATGCTTCAAGGCATATGATATTTAATGCCAATTGAAACTATCACTGCAATATGATTTTTCAGATACCTGAGAGTTTTTTTCAATCCATAAGCAAAAAGGTTTTTAATAGAGGCTTAAATTATAAGCAGCAATTTCAGCGTTCCAAGTGCCTTTAAATGAATTTGAAGAAACTGCACTTCAGGATTGTAGTGAGGATGAGGTGCCCCAGCTCATCAAGTGTTCCAATAGGAGTTTACCTCATCCTCACTACAATCCTGAAGTGCAGTTTCTTCAAATTCATTTAAAGGCACTTGGAACGCTGAAATTGCTGCCTGAACTTGACTGCAGGTAAACTCCTATTAGAACACTTGATGAGCTGGGGCACCACATCCTCACTACAATCCTGAAGTGCAGTTTCTTCAAATTCATTTAAAGGCACTTGGAACGCTGAAATTGCTGCCTGAACTTGACTATTTGTACCCGGCTGGGAACCAAAAATAAAGGGAAGCCTTTTTTTTATTATTTCATGAATTTCATGAAATAATTAGAAAACAAATGACGTAGGCTTCGCCCCATTTTTGTGTCCAGCCGGTTACAACTAGGCAGCTGGGGATTGGAATCCGCAGCACAGGTTGGCCTGAGCTTTCTGGGCCCCACTGCTGCGAATTGCAGTCTGCAGCCGCCTCAGAACATGGCACTTTTCATAGAAGCGCCATCTTCGGGCGCTGTATCCAACTTTTCCAGCACCTGCCTGCTATACCTGGCTAGCATACAAAAATATGGCGAAGCTCACGTCCTTTTTTTGTAGTTTTTTGGCAAAAAAAATGAAAAATGCTTCCCTGGATTTTACATTGCCAGTGAAGGTAACACCAAGCAGTGGGGGTTAGCAGCCAGTAGCTGCTTGGATTACCCTTAGCTAGCAATACAAAAAATGCAGTGGGAGCCCATATATATTTTTTCTAATTATTTATTTAAATAACTAAAAACAAAATGGGCTTCCCTGTATTTTGATTGCTGGACATCACAGTGCTGTAAAAATAAATCTTTAAAAAAAATGACTTAGCGCGCCGCGGTATTTTTGATTCTCAGCGCAGATAAAGCAGAGAGCTATGGGTTGCCACCCCATCTGCCTGCCGTTACCTTGGTTGGCAATCAAAATACAGGGAAGCCAATTAATTTTTTCTATTTAAAAAATAGTTAAAAAAAATGACGTTGGGTCCCCCCATTTTTGATAGCCAGCTAGGGTAAAGCAGATGGCTATAGCCTGAAAACCACAGCTGGCAGCTTTACCGTGTTTGGGGATCCAATGTGGAGGTCCCCCCAGGCTCTTTTTTTATAATTATTTTATAAATATTAATAATTACACAAAAAAGTAGGGTCCCGTCCAAATTGGATCACCAGCCAAGGTAAAGCGGACAGCTGTGGTCTGGTATTCTCAGGGTGGGAAGGTCCATAGTTATTGGGCCTTCACAGCCTAAAAATAGCAGGCCGCAGGCACCCCAGACGTGGCGCATCCACTAGATGCGCCAATCCTGGCGCTTCACCCCAGCTCATCCCGTGCCCTGGTGCAGTGGCAAACGGGGTAATAAATCGGGTTGATACTAGCTGTAAGGTCACCTGACATCAAGCCCAGCAGTTTGTGATGTTATGGCGTCTATTAGATACCCAACATCATAAACTGTCAGTACTAACAAAAAAAAATCGACAAAAGAAATTTATTTGAAAAAACAGTCCCCAAAACATTTCCTCTTTCACCAATTTCTTGTAAGAAAAAAAATAAAGGGGTCCCACGACGACTCTGAACCGTCTAGAATATGGGGGGGAGATACTCAGGGAACGTATCCCCCATTTTCTAGGAGTGCAGACCCTTCATGTGAGGAGTGTGGGTGCAATGAATCTGCACTCACTCTCCCCGGGTCCACAGCAGCAGAGTCCATGTCATAATGGTTGCTACCAAAGCTGCAATGCCCTGCTCATGAGGTAAGGGCATGCCTAATCAGGAGAACTATTCTACATTTCCAAATATTGGTATTTGCTGATAATATTGCTATTCCACCTACTATATATTGGGGATAGGATCTTGGAGATGGAATACCCCTTTAAGTCCAGTTATCCAGCTGAATGAATACTTAACAACAGAGCTCGCTATTTAGATGTGTTTTCTTGTGGTGTATAACGGACTCTCATGTTTGGTAGTCGTTCAGCAGGGAAACTATAAAAGCAAATCCCTCCATTTGGAAATGTAGTATATAGCTCTCCTGATCAATTATGTTCCTTACCTCATGAGCAGGGCATTGCAGTAATAATAATAATTTATTCATTTATATAGCGTTATTAATTCCATAGCGCTGTATGTCTTTGGAGTGTGGGAGGAAACCCATGCAAACACGGGGAGAACATACAAACTCCTTGCAGATGGTGTCCTTGGTGAGAATTGAACCCAGGACCTCAGCGCTGCAAGACTGCAGTGCTAACCACTGAGCCACCATGCCACCCATTTAGCTTACAGATGCATAACCACCACTCACTGTGTCTGAACACAGGAAGCTGAGCTGACAGCCGCTCTGTGCATGCGGCAGCGTCTATTGTGAAGGAGAGGGCCGTGGGAGGATCAACGCTGCACAGGTACCGTGGGACACCGGGGAACACCGGTGGGGTTATACGGGGTGACCTGGCAGGGCCTGGGGAGGAGTTTTCTGTCACATGTATCATGGCACATGCGACAGAAATCAGAGGAGTAGGGTGAATGCGGCCAGCGCGCTGCTGTGCGCGCGGCCATCTTGGATTTCTGGGAGGGCATCAGGGGGGGCACTTTGGCGACACCGGGGGACCGGAGGGAACCGAGGAGGAGATATATTATGTTTGTTCATGCCAGATGGGAGATAAATAATTTTTTACCGGCGCTGTCATTTACTGTAACGTAATCATGGTGTACGGTGTATACCTGTGATCACGTGAGCGGGGACCGGAAAATCCGTCCTGAATCATGATCTCCAGGGTCTCAGCTAGCCCTGAAACCCCGGAGATTTTCTGACGCTGGGGTGCGTTATTCACTTATTTCTGCCTGCTGTTTATAAACGGCAGATCAGAATAAGGCTACATTAACACGACCGATCCATTTTTGCGGTCTGCAAAAAACAGTCCGTTTTTTTTCACGGGTGCATCCGTGGGACATCCGTTCCCGTTCCATAGACGGTCCGTATGTCATCTGTTAGTCATCCGTGTGCCTTCCGGTTTTTTTGTGTACTGCAAAAAAACTGAAGGAGGGTAAATGCATAAATTTACCCAGGATCCATAGCTTCATCCTACATGAGGCGGTCACATGTTCACTCCAGTGCCATTTTCTACTGCTTTTCACAGCATAGAGCGCTCTGGTGATTTTCTTGTGCTTGTGCACTTCATATCAGTCTTTTCTGTCATTATAATGGCAGAAAGACACATAATGTCCCACTCTCCTACATTTTGTAATTTTGCACCCTTTGGTGCCTTTCATGTGGCACTAAGGGGTGCTTAGCTTTGTATTTACCAAAAAAAATGAAAAAAAAAATGACGTAGGGTTCCCCCTATTTTTGTAGCCAGCTAGGGTAAAGCAGACGGCTGCAGACTGCAGACCACAGCTGGCAACCTCACCTTGGCTGGTAATCCAAAACTGAGGGCACCCCACGCTGTTATTTTAAATTAAATAAATAGTTAAAAAAAAAAACACGTAGGGGTCCCCCCAAAATTGGATCACCAGCCAAGGTAAAGCAGACAGCTGGGGTCTGATATTCTCAGACTAGGGAGGTCCATGGTTATTGGACTCTCCCCAGCCTAAAAATAGCAGGCCGCAGCCGCCCCAGAAGTGGCGCATCCATTAGATGTGCCAATCCTGGTGCTTCGCCCCAGCTCATCCCGCGCCCTGGTGCGGTGGCAAATGGGGTAATATATGGAGTTAATACCAGATGTGTAATGTCACCTGGCATCAAGCCCTGGGGTTGGTGAGGTCAGGCGTCTATCAGATACCAACCCAGTCAGTAATAAAAAAAAATAGACGACAAACACATTTTTATTTGAAAAAATACTCCCCAATACATTCCCTCTTTAACCAATTTATTAGAAAGAAAAACAAATCCAGGTCTGGTGTAATCCAAGGGGTTGCCATGACGATCCACACTGTCCCAGTCAATGAAGAGCAGGATGTTCCCCATTGGCTGGGAGAGCAGTGCAGTGACCTGAGCTAACATCAATGGGTCAGCCCAGGTCACTGCAGGGGATGACAAGTGCTGCTGTAAGCGAGGTACATTACCTGCGCTTATCTCCTGCACTGCTGACAGCACCTGTCACTGAGTTCAATGACCTTCACAGCCAAGTATCGCGAGAGGCCCGTGACGTCACCGCTAGTCAGTCTCGGGTCGGAAGCGAGAGAAGGTGATGTGACAAGCGGCGGCCATGGAGGACAGTGACAGCGCTGAGGTCGGGACTTCATCACCGCAGGTAAGCCGAGCGGGACCATGTGTGCAGAGTGCCAGGAGGAGGTCAGTGTCGTGGACTGCATGGCTGGGGACGTGTGTGTGTGTGTGTGTGTGTGTGTGTATGTATGTGTACATGCCGCGTGCAGGAGGGGGCGGAGCGAGCTGAGCGGGGAAGTGTGGGCTTCCTGCACGTAACTAGGATAAACATTGGGTTACTAACCAAAGCGCTTTGCTTGGATACCCGATGTTTATCTTGGTTACCAGCTTCTGGCAGGCTGCCAGTGATGGCTCCTGCACACTGTAGCTGTAAAAAGCCCTGCTTTTTGCTGCTAGAACCGTTCTCGAACGTATCTAGAACTATCGAGCTTTAGCAAAAAGCTCGAGTTCTAGTTCTAGCTAGAACAGCCCCCAAAATCACTCGAGCCGCGAACTGGAGAACCTCGAACCGCGAACCGCGCTCAACTCTAATCATCACATGTGAAAATAGCAGCCCATAGTCGCTCCAGAAGTGGGGCATGTATTAGATGGCCACTCCAAATTGCCCTGATGCAGGGCAATCAGGGTAATAATTTTGGGATTGATGTCAGCTGTGAATTGTGGCACCCTAGCTACAATTCTGGTCTGGTGAACATCTTTGCGCCTTGATTGATAAAGCTCTTTCTGTGTGGCGCTAGGCCTGAGAAGGCAGATGACAACTAACCGTATAAAAATTTTATGCATTTACCCCTTTCATAGTAGCTAGGCATGAGACAGCTGCTATTACCGTATGTCTCCCTGTGAAGCCTAGCCTATGCCAGGGTTTCATAGGGAAATGTAATTTTGTGTATATTAGGCAATACATTTATATTGCATTAAGTAAGTAGAACAAGTGATCCAACAATCAGCGGGTACAGCGGGTATTTCTGGATACATAAAACAACAGTGGTATTACAAAAACTCTCTATATATAATATATGAAGAGTGAAAATATATATATATATGTGTGTATGTATATATATATATATATATATATATATATGTGTGTGTGTGTGTGTGTGTGTGTATATATATACAGTGCCTACAAGTAGTATTCAACCCCCTGCAGATTTAGTAGGTTTGATAAGATGCAAATATGTTAGGGCCTGCAAACTTCAAACAAGAGCAGGATTTTTTAACAGATGCATAAATCTTACAACCCAACAAGTTATGTTGCTCAGTTAAATTTTAATAAGTTTTCAACATAAAAGTGTGGGTCAATTATTATTCAACCCCTAGGTTTAATATTTTGTTGAATAACCCTTGTTAGCTAATAATCGTCTTTTATAAGACCTGATCAGGCCGGCACAGGTCTCTGGAGTTATCTTGGCCCACTCCTCCATGCAGATCTTCTCCAAGTTATCTAGGTTCTTTGGGTGTCTCATGTGGACTTTAATCTTGAGCTCCTTCCACAAGTTTTCAATTGGGTTAAGGTCAGGAGACCGACTAGGCCACTGCAACACCTTGATTTTTTCCCTCTTGAACCAGGCCTTGGTTTTCTTGGCTGTGTGCTTTGGGTCGTTGTCTTGTTGGAAGATGAAATGACGACCCATCTTAAGATCTTTGATGGAGGAGCGGAGGTTCTTGGCCAAAATCTCCAGGTAGGCCGTGCTATCCATCTTCCCATGGATGCGGACCAGATGGCCAGGCCCCTTGGCTGAGAAACAGCCCCACAGCATGATGCTGGCACCACCACCATGCTTGACTGTAGAGATGGTATTCTTGGGGTCGTATGCAGTGCCATCCAGTCTCCAAACGTCACGTGTGTGGTTGGCACCAAAGATCTCGATCTTGGTCTCATCAGACCAGAGAACCTTGAACCAGTCTGTCTCAGAGTCCTCCAAGTGATCATGAGCAAACTGTAGACGAGCCTTGACATGATGCTTTGAAAGTAAAGGTACCTTACGGGCTCGTCTGGAACGGAGACCATTGCGGTGGAGTACGTTACTTATGGTATTGACTGAAACCAATGTCCCCACTGCCATGAGATCTTCCCGGAGCTCCTTCCTTGTTGTCCTTGGGTTAGCCTTGACTCTTCAGACAAGCCTGGCCTCGGCACGGGTGGAAACTTTCAAAGGCTGTCCAGGCCGTGGAAGGCTAACAGTAGTTCCATAAGCCTTCCACTTCCGGATGATGCTCCCAACAGTGGAGACAGGTAGGCCCAACTCCTTGGAAAGGGTTTTGTACCTCTTGTCAGCCTTGTGACCCTCCACGATCTTGTCTCTGATGGCCTTGGAATGCTCCTTTGTCTTTCCCATGTTGACCAAGTATGAGTGCTGTTCACAAGTTTGGGGAGGGTCTTAATTAGTCAGAAAAGGCTGGAAAAAGAGATAATTAATCCAAACATGTGAAGCTCATTGTTCTTTGTGCCTGAAATACTTCTTAATACTTTAGGGGAACCAAACAGAATTCTGGTGGTTTGAGGGGTTGAATAATAAATGACCCTCTGAATAAACTTTTCACAATTTAAAAAAAAAAAAAAAAGAAATAACATTCTTTTTTGCTGCAGTGCATTTCACACTTCCAGGCTGATCTACATTCCAAATGTCACAATGCCAAGTTAATTCCGAATGTGTAAACCTGCTAAATCTGCAGGGGGTTGAATACTACTTGTAGGCACTGTATATATATATATATTTTTACTCTTCATATATTATATTGTGATATAATCACTGGTACTATGCTGAGAGGGTTAAGGTGTGTTACCTGGGCCGGCTCTGTTGTGGACAGCTAATGAGATAGGTGGGACGGCTGTTCACCATATCTCCACCTCGGGGTGTGGTCCCAGGAATGAAAGTAAGGCCTCTGGACACACCCATGGCCCCGCACTGAAGTTCCTGTGCTGGAGGAAGTAGCTGGGTGTATTGATGGGTGGAGGTAAGGAAACAGCATCTGAGAAGGCTCTGCAGCGACTTGTGGACTGAACATAACCTGAAGGGCTGAGGTTTGGGAATGTACCTGTTTTCCTGCCTGTACATGCCATGTGATGTCCGTACCAGCGCGGTGCTTTATGGAGTGGAATAAAGCAGGCTGTGATCTTAAGAAACTGTGCCTCCTATGTCTACCTGAAGCCCTCATGCTGAGCGAGTAACCCCCTTTGTTGCAAGGTGCAACGTCACATATGGTGGAGAATGCGGGCATGAGGTCTGGTTGCTAGGGGCAACGCAGCCTGGTTGCTAGGGGCAACAGCCTAGAACATATTCCTGTGGATACGGACTGCTTGCGGTGGATCGGCGGGTCCACGAAAATTTTTTGAAGCGATTTGCGGTGGATCGGCGGGTCCACGAACAGGGACAGCGCTCTCAAGCACCTGGTGGTGAATCAGCCGGTCGTTGGGGACCCGTGCTGCAGTGGCGAGAGTCCAGCGACTGGAGGTTCCAGGCCAGCCGGAATTGCAAGGCCCTGCTTGGTGAGCAGTGATACACCACAGGCTGGAGATCCTGGTTGTACGGGCGGTACAACCCGGAAAGGTTAGTGGTTCTCTAACCCCCCCCTGTCTTTGACCACCGGGTATTACCCATTGGAGCGCCCCTCCTGTCCCTCTTTTCGTTGCAGCATGGAGGAGCTCCTGAACCAGCTGCTGCAGAGCCAGCAGCACCAACAGCATGTGCCTGGAGGTCCAGTGACAGCAGTGGGGGCTAAAAGCCAAAAAGAGGGAATGGTCCCTGCAGACGTTGTGGAGGAGCTGTACCAGTTCCTGGTACAGGGACAGCAGGAGCTGTCAGTGTGCAGCGATGTGGCAGCCATGGACCAGTTTGAGCGTTCCCTTCGGGGGCCGGTATGGACACTGGGTGCCCAGGGAGATAAGGGCGAACGGTGTGAACTGGGGGCTAAGGACGTTGCATGGAAACCCCAAAAGGGGGCGGAGTCCCAAAAAGGGGTGGTTGCCCAAAAGGGGGCGGAGTCCCAAAAAGGGGTGGTTGCCCAAAAGGGGGTGGAGTCCCAAAAAGGGGTGGTTGCCCAAAAGGGGGCGGAGTCCCAGAACGAGGTGGTTGCCCAAAAGGGGGCGGAGTCCCAAAAAGGGGTGGTTGCCCAAAAGGGGGCGGAGTCCCAAAAAGGGGTGGTTTCCCAAAAGGGGGCGGAGTCCCGGAACGGGGTAGTTACCCAACAGGGGGCGGAGCCTCAGAAAGCGATGGTGACCCACAAGGGGGTGGAGCATTTACAAGCCAAACAGGTAGACTATAGCAAGGGGCAATGGGGTTCGCCTTACATATGTCCTACCTGCGGTATAGGCTATCCATCCAGTATGAGGCCACAGAAGTGCTCCGTGGACTTGAATGGGCTACGTGTGTCTGGTCTGTTAGACCCGGGGAGCCGGTTGACCTTAGTTAGACCCATGCCTGATCTCCATGTGATGGTGGGTAGGACGATAGAAGGAAGTTGTGTGCATGGGACCACTAAAGTATATCCTCTGGCCAGGGTGATGATTCAAACGGCCAAACGTTTGGGACGCCCTGATGTGGGTGTAGCGCCAGATCTGTTATATCCAGTTATCATAGGACGGGACTTTGAGCTCTTTCAGGATTTATGGAAGACAGAGGCCGGGACCGATTGCACAGGAATGAGTCGGCCCTCGCCTAAGAAAGCCTCTTTTCCGTATGAGGTTATACAGATTCCCTGTGGGATATTGGGGTGCAATGAGGAGATGGTACCTCCACATAAGGACTGTCAAGAGTTAGGGGTGACCATGACGTCTCCAAAAGGAAGTGACAGTGTGACCACTACAGTTATAGTAGCTCCAGAAAAGGGGGCCGACATCTGGTTAAGTGGGGACGTGTTAGTCCAGGACACCAGGGGGAGTGATGATGACTCCAGTAAAGACACTGACTCCAGAAAGGTGACAAGCAAGTACAGTAAGGTACAGAAGTGTGAGAAGGGGAAAACTTCCTCCCGACGCCGAAGACGTAATAAGCGCCGAGAGGTGGCACAGTGTATGTCGCCTGAGGGTGCAGAGAAAGTGAAATACCTGGGTAATGAAAACACGTTGCCAGTAGCAACTGCTACGGTAGAGTCTGACAGTGATATCCTACAAAAGAAAGAGGAATCAAAGACTGAACTGACACATTGTCACGACAAAAATCAGCAGGGTGAAATTGCAGGGAAGGAACCGACCAAAGAAGTAATGGCGGGGTCTCCTATAATTTCCATGCATGAAGCTGGAGGTCTGTTGGATGATAGCGCTGTACGAGATGACATCCTACAGAATAATATAGGAGAAGGAATCCAGGGCAGTGTTGGTGGAGTACAAATCCCCAAAGGTCATGGTGAGCAAACCGGTAAGCTACCCAGTGGTGAAGT
Organism: Anomaloglossus baeobatrachus; assembly: GCF_048569485.1. Lineage (NCBI taxonomy): Eukaryota > Metazoa > Chordata > Amphibia > Anura > Aromobatidae > Anomaloglossus > Anomaloglossus baeobatrachus. Next base: position 302,504,344 of record NC_134356.1, read on the forward strand.
GATGAATGTTGAAAATGGGGCCAAGGTTCTAAGAAGAACAGAGTGCCGTGCTGAAGGGCGTAACACCCTGGTAGAAGGCGATGCTGTAAACTCCCAAGAGAAGGCAGAGGGTGACACTGCAGAGACCCAAGTGGAAGTTGGAGGGAATGCAGTGAAGTCCCAAGACACAGCAGGTGCTGTAAAAGCGGAAAGAGCCTCTGAGGAAGAGGTGAAGTCTGGACGTGAGGTCTCATCAGAAGCTGAGAGCCTGACTGACTCAGTGGGTAAGACCAAGATCGCAGACAAGAAGATTGGCTCAGCTAAGAGCCTGAAACCCGAAGGCTCTGAGGCAGGGGCGGAACCCGAGGCGTGTGTAACTCAACAGGTGAAGCCTTTGGTGGAGAATATGGAGGAAGGCAAGAGACCTCAGGAACAGTCTGGTGTCCTTGACAGTGAAGGAAGCAGACCAGTCTTCAAGTGCCGGATAGACGTGCCGGAAGACTTAAGAGAAGCCTGTGCCAGTGAGAAGGTGCATGAGAGATTCCAGAAGGCAGTAGGGGCCTGTAAAGTGTACTTTGCCGCAGAGACTAATCAGTTGGTGGTGTGCTCTTTCAGTGATGCCACAAAGAAGCGAGTGGCAATCCTGAGTGACATGCACCTACGGTGTCTTCGTACAAAGTGGCTCATCACTGCAAAGAAGGATGAAGACACCAGACGCTTGGCGCAGCTGACCGCAGGCTTTCACGAAGTGGTGGTTGTGAAGAAAGCATTAATTGGACTGGCATTGAGAGCACTAAGAAATAATATTAAGCAAGCCAGGGAGGTTCCAGGTGTCACAGCTGTGCATTTAGATAAAGACAGTGGAACATTTCGTATCTATGGGACAACTGCAGAAGCGGTGAAGACAGCTCGCCGGTTATTGGAGTTTGTGGAAGAGATCATTCAAGTGCCCAAAGAGATGGTTATGAGGCTTATTGGACGACATGGAAGAGCCATGCAGGAGATGGTTGATAAGACCGGTGTGACGACATTAAGAATTGATATTCATAACGAAGCCAGGAGGCCCTGTGAAGTCGGTATGGTTCCATGTACCATTGTGGGCACAACTGGATGTGTTGAAGATCTACGAGCCCTCCTAGAATACCGTTTGGGATACCTGGAAGAGTTAAAACAATTGAATCGAGAAAGACGGAAGATTGCAAACCAACTTCGCCAAGTTGGTGTAGTTTGGCGACCATATAGGGGCTATGGCCCCGAAGAGAAAGGTGGCCCGCTCGATGAACGTGTTGCTTCAGAGGGCAAAAGCAAGTCCAATGGTAAAAGGAGCCAGGGTCATAGAGGACCCAGGTATTCATCGGGCTATAGCACAGACTCTGAACGGTCTCAGTCCTGTGAGACACAATCCAAAGGACTGAATGAAAGTAGCGATGGCTCGTTAGCCAATGTCGTTGACAAGAGAGTGCACAATCCGAGAAACAGACGACGATGCCCGGGTAGAAGAGCCCACGATAGATTTATACACAGACCCTGCGGAGGGCCTGGATATGGCGCCTCTTCTGGCAGTTCACCGCTGAGGCCCCTCGATAGTGACCCCTCTAGTGGTCGGGATAGCTCAGGGTTAGACAGAACGGTAGTATCGACTGGGAGAGAGACTCTCTCCTACACTGACCGTGGGTGGCAGCCTTGGAGAGCTGGGACTGACCAGGGGGCGTATGAGAGAGTTCGCTGGGGAGGGTCCGGTGACTGTAACGGACGGTACGTCAATGGCTGTAGTCCGGGGCGGACGGAGCGGGTGCTCTTGTCCGCTATGTCAAGGTGCCAAAACCCCCCGGCTTTGGGCAGAGGGGGAGGATATGTGATATAATCACTGGTACTATGCTGAGAGGGTTAAGGTGTGTTACCTGGGCCGGCTCTGTTGTGGACAGCTAATGAGATAGGTGGGACGGCTGTTCACCATATCTCCACCTCGGGGTGTGGTCCCAGGAATGAAAGTAAGGCCTCTGGACACACCCATGGCCCCGCACTGAAGTTCCTGTGCTGGAGGAAGTAGCTGGGTGTATTGATGGGTGGAGGTAAGGAAACAGCATCTGAGAAGGCTCTGCAGCGACTTGTGGACTGAACATAACCTGAAGGGCTGAGGTTTGGGAATGTACCTGTTTTCCTGCCTGTACATGCCATGTGATGTCCGTACCAGCGCGGTGCTTTATGGAGTGGAATAAAGCAGGCTGTGATCTTAAGAAACTGTGCCTCCTATGTCTACCTGAAGCCCTCATGCTGAGCGAGTAACCCCCTTTGTTGCAAGGTGCAACGTCACAATATATAGAGATATATTAGATATATATATATATATATATTAGTGATGGGTGAGCAAGCTCAGTATTGCTCGGTACTCGATCTCGATCAAGCATCCTGTTCTCGAGACACTAAGTATTCAGTCGGGTATCCTGATACTCGGGCGCTATGCTGGATTTCCTGCCTCACATGTTTTGCAGCTGATTTTCAGCCATTAAACATGCAAGGATTGACTGCCAATCACGGTAATGCCGTAACCATGTGGGCTCCTGGCTATACTCGGACTTGCTAGCCACATAGTGTCATTGGGTCTATATAAGACCCAGTTATGCCATGTCCAGTGCACTGTACCTGGGAATAGTGTAGGGAGAGGTTCTACTGCAGAAGGGACAGTGTGTTATAGCGTTACAGTACCTGCTGTTGCAACAATAATCAAGCAGTCATTTTCAGGGATAATTGCAATAGATTATTTTCTATAATAATATTGCTTTTAGCTGCCAATAGTGTAGGGAGAGCTGGTGGAGAAGGAATAGTGTATTAGAGGCATGTAGACAGGGATCCTAGCCTTACATACCTTGCTGCTGCTACCTTAACACAAAAGTCTTTCTCAGGGCTAATTCAAAGCTATTCTATTTTTTAGTAATACTGCTCCTAGCTGCAATTAGTGTAGGGTTAGCTGCTATAGTAGTGATAGTGTATTAAAGGCATTTAGGCCAGGTTCTTTGCGTTACAGTCCTTGGTGCTGCTACGTACAAATAGTACTTTTCAGGGCTAATTCAAATAGATTATATTCTCTAATAATACCACTCTCAGCTGCAGTTAGTGTAGAATTAGCTGCTATAGTATGGGTATTGTATTAGCGGCATAGAGACAAGGTTGATTACATTACAGTCCTTGATAGGGATGAGAGAACCTGAATAGTTAAGTTTGGGGTTTTTCCTCGACACTGATGTTCAAGTCTCGAACTTTTAAAGTTTGTGTCCAAGTCCAGTGTTTATGTACTGTTCGTTTGTTAATAAAGTTTGTTGAAATGCTGCAGTGCAGCCAATCAACAAGTTCTATGGCGTGAGGTCCCCCAGCTTCACTTTGGCTGGATATAGACAATAAAGGGGATCCCATGTTGTTTTTTTTAAATTATTTAATGGGAATCTGTCACCAGGTTTTTGCTCCCCCATCTGAGAGCCGCATAATGTAGAGACAGAGATCCTGATTGCAGCGATGTGTCACTTACTGAGCTGTTTGCTAGCATTTTGATAAAATCAATGTTTTCTCTGCCGCAGATCTAGCTGTTATGCACAGCTCATGAATATGCTGGACTACCTGGCAGCAGGCCAAGTAGTCCTCTAATGATATTCTACTGCTGATTAAAAGTGATTTTATCAAAACTACACTAAGCAGCCCGGTAAGTGACACATCAGTGGAATCAGGATCTCTGCCCCTATGTTATGCTGCTCTCAGATTAAGTGGCAAAATTCTGATGACCGATTCCCTTTAAATAAATCATTTAAAAAATGGCATGGGCTCCTCCCTGTTTTTGATAACCAGCTAAGGTAAAGTAGACAGCTGGGGCTGATATCAGGCTGGGAAGATCCATGGACATTTTGTCCTTCCCAGCTTAAAAATTGCAGCCCCCAGGCACACCAGAAGTGGCACATTCCATTAGATGTGCCGATTCTGGCAATTTACCCAGCTATTTCCAATTGCCCTGGTGCGAGTGCAATCGGGCTAATACTTTTGCGGTCGATGTCAGCTGTGAATTGATGGCTGGCATAAAGCCCAGTTGTTAGTAATGGATAGGTGTCTATATGACACCTCTATTACTATCCAGGCAAGTATAAAGTAAAAAAAAACACTGACACAGGGAAAACAAAAGTTACGTGAAGAAACACTCCCTCACACTCCCTTGTTCAATAATTTATTGAATAAAATAAATCCTGGAAGTTCAGACGTAATCCAAAGAATAATTTCCCATGCACCCATCGATTCCTATAGGGCTGCATTCTGAGAATGTTCTCAGAGCTAGGCTACATACATAACTGTAAGTCAGCGGGAGCCCAGAATTTCTCAAGAGCGGTGACATCAGTAATGTCACCACTCGTGAGAAATTCCGGGCTGTCGCTGACCGGCAGTGATGTATGTAGCCTAGCTCTGAGCACATTCTCAGAATGAAGCTCCTTAGGAATCTAAGGACGTCGTGGGACATTATACTATTGGATTATGTCGGAACTTCCGAGTTCCAAGTTCTTTTTTAATAAATTGGTGAACAAACGAGTGTGGGAGAGTGTTTAATGCTTAATGACAGTTTAATTCAAATGGATTTTTTTCTAGAATAATACATTAACTGCAATTAGTGTAACGCTAGCTGATAGAGTATGGATAATGTATTAGAGGCATTCATTATATTACAATCCTTGCTGCTGCCACATACAACCAACAGTCCATTTCAGGGCTAATTCAAATAGATTATATTCTCTAATAATACCACTCTTACCTACAATTAGTGTAGGGTTAGCTGCTCAAGTAGGGATAGTGTATTAGAGACCCTTAGGCAGGGTTCATTGCATTATAGTCCTTGGTGCTGCCACATACAACCAACAGTTCTTTTCAGGGCTAATTCAAATAGATTATATCTTATAATAATATCACTATTATCTGCAATTAGTGTAGGGTTAGCTGCTGGGGTAAGGGTAGTGTATTAAAGGCATCTAGTCAGGCATTATTGCCTTACAGTACTTGGTGCTCCCACGTACAACCAAAAGTCCTTTCAGGGCCAATTTATATAGATTATATTCTCTAATAAAACTTCTCTCAGCTGCATAGATAATTTTATAATGCGCAAGGCATGTGATAAGAGACAGGGACTTGGATGTCCCGCTGATGGTGCACGCTGAGGCCATGAGCGTGTGCCAGGTCAAAATGAGCCTGCTGTGGGAGCATACGAAATACATGCATCATCCTAGCTTCCTGTCTCACTTTGAAGGGGAGCAGGGACACCAATGTTGAAGCCAAAACAGTGCAAGTAGGTTGTGGGTTGGATGGCAGGTAATGCTTCCAGTCTGTTTCCCAGCACCACTTTGTCTTAGGCCTCTTTCAAATGTTCGTGAAAAACCACGCACGTTTTTCACGGACGTGTCAGAGGTGCGTTTTGTTCTCCATGAGCTGTGTTTATGGGCTACGTGTGTTCTCCGTGTGTTATCCATGATAACACACGAAGAACGGCAACTTTCTACTCACCTGTCTCTGGCGTCGCTGTCCGTGGTGCTGATCTTCGGTCTCCGGCCCTGCCGACTCCCCGCTGCTGCTGCTTCCGGCTGCAGTGAAGTGAATATGCAATGAGCATAATGAGTGGCGGTCGGCAGCAAGTGACAGCAGCGGCAGAGACTGCAGGGCTGGAGAAGGTGAGTCTAGTTTTGTTTTTTTTTCTCACAGACACATGTCTTTTCTCCGCTGCGTGTCACACGGAACACATCCGTGTGGTCTGTTTGCATTACGTGTGACACGTTTGCGTTCCGTGTGACACCCGTGATGCCAGAGAGAAAACGGACATGTTGCCGTGAGAAACACATGGACACATCTAAGTATGGAACGGACACACATTCCGTACGAAAATACTTACGTGTGTCCAAAACCATAGGAATACATAGGCCTACGTGTGTACGTGTCTCCGGTACGTGAGAAAACTGGCAATCATGTACCGGAGGCACGTACATGTGAAAGAGGCCTAACACACAGTCCAGTTTCCCTAGCCAAGAGTCTGGACCACATAATCCTCACCCTGATCCTCTTTCCTCCCACCACTGTGAGTCCCTGGAGATGACTGACCCCATACTTGAGCACTCCAAGGAGCTCTTTACCTTTCCATTTATGCCTGCTTCTGGCCTGTTACTGTGCATGATTCAAGAGGGATATGAGGTAACCGTGTGCGATAATATGCACATATTTGAGCAGCCAGGGTCAGAAGAAGCTGACAGTAGGGAATGGCAATTACTGTCTCAAGAGCTGAGTTATGATGAGACACAGTTGCGAACAAGTCATGCTACATCAACAGGTTAGGAGGATCACCAGAGTGAGGAAGTTGAAGGCGAGGTGGTGGATGATGAAGCCACTGACCCAAACTGGCTAGGTGACATGCAGAGCAAGCACAGCAACGCAGAGGGGGAGGGATCCAAAGCATTGCAACAGGTAGGAATAGGCAGTGGGGTGGCAAGAAGGAGAAGGCAGGCAACTGTTCTCCAGAGCACTCACACAGCCAAATCACAGGCAAAGGTTAGATGTTCTCCAGTTTGACTCTTTTTGACAGACAGTGCAGAAGACAAGAAAATGGTCATTTGCAACCTGTGCTGTACCAAACTCAGCAGGGGCCAGGCCACTACCAGCCTGTCCACCACCAGCATGCTCAGGCACATGACATCTAAGCACCCAACTAGGTCCACAATCAGTGTCTGTGGTTGACACCACTGCCTCTTCCCTCTGTTACATGCTGGGCAATGCCTTGTCCAGGATGGAGCTGTGGATGCCTCCCCCTGTACATGTTGTTGCACATTCGCAACCACGATCAGCAAATATGTTCACTACCTTGTCCTAGCGTAGCGCTCAGCTGTCTCTACTCCAGGCCTTGGAACACAAGCGGAAATACCCAGCCACTCACCCAGAGGCCCAAAGACTAAACGGCTACATTTACAGACTTCTTGCCCCGGAAATGTCGCTGTTTAGGCTTGTGGACACTGAGGATTTCCGCCACCTCATGGTGGTGGCCATTCATCGATACTCGGTCACTATTTCTCCCGTTAAAGAAAAAAACAGCCAAAAAATAGAATCTCCAAAATCAAAAGAAAAATGGAGATCTTTATGAAAAGTCAATTTTTTATTTTTCAAGATTATTAAAAAACATATATAAAAAATGTGCAGGGTGAGACAGGATAAATACAATACATGCGACAGGAGTTGAAAATGACATTTCAATTAATAATATATGCACAATAAATGTTAAACAATAAGTCAACAAGATGGCAAAAATTTCTACATGAGACTTGAGATCAGAAAAATGCTATGTTAATGTGACGCCCAAAACCAGGGTGGCACAGAGCCTGCAGACATCCAGCAAAGTGCAGGCCATTCTCCTCCTTGGTAACCTGATCCCACACCAGTGCAGCAGGACAGACCCCCCCCCCAGTGTAAGAGCTAAACAGAGCAGGAGGGGAGGGGCTGGAGGAGAGTGAGTTTGGAGTGTGAAGAGAGCAGACCAGGAGAGATAGCTCCTGGCTGCTATAAGGAAGGGAAGTGTGAGGAAGGGGCCCGAGGTGCCGGGGCAGGGTAGTGGCCCGCCGGCATCCAGGGGTGACCTGGATCACTGCAGGGGGAGTGGGCTCCCCGTTCCCGACTGAGGAAGGAGAAAGAAGCGTCTGGCTGCAAAACAAGACCAGGATCCTGCTGTACTGTGTGTGGGACTCCAAACATTCTCCGCACCGAAGGCTGCATACACCGGCAATTTCTGGTTAATTCCTGACTCTGTGTGAATTTCCTTGAAAAGCAAACTGTGAGTAACAACATCCCCCGGTCAAACCAGGCGCACAGCTCTCAGATGGTCTCCATCTCCTCCCTGCACCACCTCACCGGGGTCCCGGGATCTATTTACCGGCAGCAGCGGTGCTCCGTTACCTCACCACACACCACGGGTGGCGTCACGGACAATCTCCCTTACCTAATCCCCTTCTTACTGTGGAGCCTGGGATCACAGACCGGGTCACGCCACCGTGATACCCACAGAAGTGACCCCCGTGGCCCGGATCTGAGTACCCCTTATCCTCGGGCGACACATTAATACATAGACTCAGTTGTCATCCACGTAATCTGTCTATAGCATAGAGATTAATAAAGTGCCAAGTTCACATAGTATGATAAACCCAGTGTATGTAAAAAATAAACACATTAATATATACGGTACATAAGGTTTCTTGGTCTCAATTCATAAGGACATAGACATTATATGTAAAAAGCATGAGGTGCAAACATAATTACCAGTGTGGACACACTTACTGCATGCACAAAAGTCCCCTGACTTACATTTTCCTACGGCTTCTTCAGGAGGGGCGCCCTCTGGGCCACAGCACACAAAATATTTGAGGAATGTGACTATGGCTCACACGCGGTTTTCACCAGAACCTCTGATGGTGAGGGTGGATTTGAGCTGCAGGTAGAAACTAGGTGCCCCTCAGGGAGACTCGGTGTTGCTTCAGCTGACCCCAGGGGTATGGACATGGACAGCCTCTATTGAGGCAGATGTAGCCAGAACAGCTGATGCGGCAGGTTCAGCCAATACGGTACAATGCAGACTGGTACAGGAAGCTTGGCAGATAGGGTACGATGCAGCAGGGGACAGTACTGCAGGTTTGGGCTATATGGAACGATGTAGCAGCAGCAGCTGGAACTATGAAATAGATAAGTGTAAGTAACACAGCAGCAGCACATAGGTAAGGACCCTGAACAACTAGCAATGCATCTCTAGGATTAGGCAATGTTGCCCAGGCACCGCCCATAAGGAGAGGGTACCTTAAATACCTGATGCCTCTCAGCCATAGTCTGAGAGGCACTTCCAGGTTAGGGTACCAGGTTAGGGTACGATAATATCTTGTTTTACTCTGGTTCTCATTAGGAGCATCGGGAGCATGTTCAGCAGGTAATAAGTTCTTTGTGGCAAATATTTATTTGACAAACTAGAGAAGTGTCAATTTGAGGTACAGCAGATTCAGTTTTTGGGTCATTTGGTTTCTGCTAATGGTTTTCAGATGGATCCTGTTAAGGTACAGGTGGTCTTTAATTGAGTAGAACCTACTAATCTTAAAGCTTTATAGAGGTATTACCAAAAGTTCATTAAGATCTTCTCTGTCATAGTCAAACCTCATACTGATATGATCAAGAAGGGGACTGACTTTTCCTTTTGGTCAACTGAGGCTGTTGATACCTTTACAGCTCTCAAGACAGCTTTTACTAAAGCTGCAGTCCTCAATCAACCCAGTGTTGATTTGCCTTTTGTGGTTGAGGTAGATGCCTCTTCTGTAAGGAAGGGTGCTATTCTTTCACAGAAGAAGGGTGGTAACTTTCGTCCTTGTGCTTTTTTTCTCTGAAATTTTCACAAGGGGAGTCCAATTATGATATAGGTGATCAGAAACTCTTGGTGGTTAAGAGAGCTTTCGAGGAATAGAGGCATTAGTTGGAGAGGGCTAGGCATAAAGTAACAATCTTCACTGATCACAAAAATTTACTGTATGTTGATGCTGCTAAGCACTTGAATACTATATCTTATTTTTTTTGCTCTGTTTAATTTTTCTGTGACTTATTTCCCTAGTACTAAGAATGTTAAGGCTGGTGCTTTGTCATGTAGTTTTGTTCCAGAATTGAAGAATGAAAATTGAGTCAAAATTCTTAGGTAATTAGTGGTGGTGAGTTCTTTGGGGATTGATCTCAAACAGCGCATTGCGGAGGCTCAGGGTGGTGCACCGCAGGGCTTGGCCTCTGGCATACTATTTGTGCCAATCTCACTTTGTACTGACATTCTTAATGATGTGCATGACTCTGTTGGCTGGTCATCATGGTTCCTCTGCCACCTGGAGAGCTGTTTCCAGGTCCTTTTATTGACAGGGTGTTGAAATTACATTGATGAGTATGTCCAAAAGTGCAGAGTTTGCGCCAGATCTAAAGCTTTTTGTCAGGCCCCAGCAGGTTCCCTCTCAACCTTGTACTCATTTGTCCATGGATTTCATCACAGATTTGTCTAATTCTGATGGTAATGCTGTGATTTGGCTGGTGATGGACCATTCACCAAGATGGTTCACTTGGTTCTTTTCCCAAAATTGCCTACATCTAAGAGTTTAGCTACATTGTTTATCTCTCACGTTACGCTACATGGTGTTCCTAAAATCATTATTCCGATAGAGGGGTTCGGTTTATGGCTAGCTTTTAGAATAGCTTATGCACAAGGATAGGAATTAAGCTTTTCTTCTCTTCAGGTTATCATCCTGAAACTTTTGGTCAGACAGAGAATGAAAAAAAGAATTAGAACAATAGCTAAGATGTTACTATCATCTTAGATACTAGTCAGTTACTTGATTTCCTGCCCAGTCAGCTTTTTGGGGGTAGCTTTAAATACATTATTCCTGCTGGTAGTTCTTGCTGGGGAAAGTCTTATTTTTAATTCCAGCCATAATGCTGTTAGTTTCTGCCAGTCAGAGGAAAACCAGCTAGGATATCTCTGCTATTTTTGTTCTCCAATCTCCACCTGTCTTATGTTTGTTTTTAAATAGATAGGTAGTATATTCTTTAGCAATATTCATCCTCTGGTGTCATGCCCTCGGTTGCCGGGTCGGTCTCCCCTCGGCAGGGAGATCGACGTTCTCCCCGCACCTCCAGTCCTGCCAATGGTTCAACATCTGCTTCTGGCTCCATCACTGCTGTGCTGAACATTCCCCTGCCTCCCTCTCCTCCTGGAACTCTGCTGTTATTTAAAGGAACAGTACACCTGTTCCTTGTGCTGATTCTGTTTGCAGGATTGCTTCCTGCTTGTAAGGCACCTGTACCCTATGGGTGGTGCCTGGGCAACATGACTATTCCTATAGAACTTTGCTAGGGTTCAGGTGCTTTACTGCTGTGCTCTGCGCTCACTGAAGGTGCTGCGTTCTGCTCTGCAAAGATGCTTACTTCTTTCTCTCCACAGTACCTTCCGCAGCAGGTCCATTATACCTGGTCTCACCTTATGCTCTGGATTCCTTTACTGCTGTCTGAACCTTCTAGGCCTGTTTGGAACACTCCCGATTCTTACAACGGCTGGATCTGCTTTGCCAGGAAAAGGTGTAGAGCATTCCGGATTCCTTCAGGAATCTACAGGTCAGCTTTCTACTCCTACAGAGTTGCACTGTGTCATGACCCTTTGGGCCCTCTCACCATCCGCTCTATTAACCAATCCTATAATAAACCATCTTCTGTTTTCTTCAAGTACTCTCCAGTCTCTTGCTGTATTGGGTAGTCTACTGCTACCGGACTTCCAGTGGTCCAGCGACTCCACAGTACATCTCCACACCTTAACGACGTGACATCTGGTAGTTTGCATTTTGATGTTTGTCTTATTCACTCTGGGATAACTTTTTACTTTAGCACATCTTCCTTTCTGTAGGTAATTTGCACTCTTCTCTGTCCTCTGGTTCCTTAGAAGGAACGTGAAGTGCTCCATGGCCAATCAGGAAGAATAGGTCCAAGTTGCCATCATTAAGTCTATGGTCAGGGCTATTTCAGCTCATACAGGAACCATTAGCGACGGCATGGTTGGGATCTCTAGTCTGTATAGGAATCGGCATGGTCAGTTGCATTTTTTAGTGTGTTACCTTTACCCCTTTGTGAGTTGTTGTATGAACATAACAGGTCCCCCCTCTAAATCTCTTCCTGACTTTATTGCAATCCCTCCTTGTAATTTTAGCTAGTCCTCGCATTGAGTGCATAGGCTTTCCAAGTTTTGGAGTCAGAATATTTTTAAATTTGTTCAGAATTGAATCAGAGTTCATCCTCTACGTCTCTTACTGGCTGTATTGCAATCCCTCCTTGTAATTATTGGATAGGCCTTGCACTTGCCTTGCAAAGGCTTTTCCAGTCCCACTCCTTCAAAATGGTAAAAAAAAAATTGTCTGAGGCCATCTTCTACTTCCAGGGGGTATTGGAATCCCTCCTGCTAATTTTTGGCAGCCCTTGAACTTAGTGCATAGGCTTTATGAGTGTAGGTTTCCCACCTCCTAACAATATTAACAGAATATGTATAAAGCCTGCTTTACATGTTACGATTCTGCATACGATATCGTATGCGATCGTAACCGCCTCCATCGTATGTGTGGCACGTTCAATTTTGTTGAATGTGACGCACAAACGTTTAACCCCGTCACACCTACTTACCCGTCCATACGACCTCGATGTGGGCGGCAAACGTCCACTTCCTGGAGTGGGAGAGGCGTTCGGCGTCACATCGACGTCACGCGGCAGCCGGCCAATAGAAGCGGACGGGCGGAGATGAGCGGGATGTAAACATCCCGCCCACCTCTTTCCTTCCACATTGCCGGCTGGAGCCGCAGGAGGCAGGTAAGATCTGTTCAATGTTCCCGGGGTGTCACACACTGCGATGTGTGCTGCCTCGGGAACATTGAAAAACCTGACGTGCAATTCATCAGGATTCAACAACGTGTATGCGATGAACGGTTTAACGTTCAATCGCACGTACCTGTCACACACTACAATGAACCTTACGATGCCGGATGTGAGTCACTTACGACGTGACCCCGCCGACACATCGTAAGATATATTGTAGCGTGTAAAGCGGGCTTAAGACTCTCCTTTATGACGAATACAGCATGTATCGGAGTCCCTCTTCCTTCTACTTTTTGGCAGTTCTTGAATTGTTAGCATAGGCTTTATGAGTTTTAGAGTCCCTTCTTCATTAATTAAACAGGATGTGTCTGACCATGTCACACAGATAAGGCAGTAACATGTTAAAATTACATTTACCAGTGAATGTTTTTTTTCCAGTATTGAAACCAATAAGAAACTACAAAAACGCAGCAAAAAACATTATGTATGAACATAGCATAATGGGTAGAGGAGGGTTTTTCCCCTCTATTTTATTTTGCCTTATATACAAGTCATTATACAGAAAAAGAATGTTTCCTAACATTTTTTTCTTGTAAAATCCATTTTACCCTCTGTTTGCATGTTTTATTTTCAGTCTGTAAAATTGGCATAATACTCTGACAACATTGTTCCCAGTAGCAACCTAGGAGGCAACGATGAGTCCTGGCATCTTCTCCATGCTTTTTCCATCTCATTTGAGCAATATTTCCATCCATTTCAACAATTTTCATGCTCTCCCAGATGTTCTGGGAGGATTTTCTGGAAAAATGCTGTGGTTTCCCATCGACTTCCATATTACTCGTTACTCAAGATGCACACGAGCTGTCCAAATTGTCTGATTTGTGGACAGAGCACAAGAGCATTCTTGTGCTCGATAATCACTAATATATATACATATATGTCTGCAGAATCCACTCATCATATAATATACATGTAAAATGTATCTAAAAAATTATATATTTTTTTTTAATTCTTTTTTGGAGTGAAGCAAAAAGATTTGCAGGATCATAGTCCAATGTGCATCTTGGTAGTCTGTAGCTAACCAGACCTGATCCTTGCCTGCGAACCTCCTTCGACCTGTTGGCATCCATGGCTTTAAAGGGAACCCGTCAGGTGAAATACACACCCAAAACCATGGCTGGGATTCAAATTTTTCACAACAGGTTCTCTGTAAACCCCGCCCATTTATAAACCACACCCATTCTGTAACCACATCCATTTTGTTAGCCAGTTAGCAACACCCATTTTCACGCACTTTCCTCAACCAAAAAATCCAAGTAATTTAAAGTAAAATCTCTTTCCCCTTCTTTCCCTCCTATACCTTCACTCTCCTGTCCAGTACCAGTTGTTCCAGTCACTGTCAGTCATATTGAAGTAAATAGTTTTTTTAACAATTTTTAAAAATTATTATTAAGGGAGCCCTGCTAAAATTGGAATGGACGACCTTCCCCATACAGATCTCATCCCATGTGGCTGCTTTCCCCCTTCAGATCCCATCCCATGTGGTCTCTCCCCCCCTGCAGATCCCATCCCATTATGACCTTTTTCCCCCTACAGATCCCATCCCATTATGACCGTTTTCCCCCTGCAGATACCATCCTATTATGGCCTCCCCCCCCTGCAGATCCCATCCCATTATGGCCTCTTTCCCCTGCAGATCCCATCCCATTATGGGCTCTTTCCCCTGCAGATCCCATGCCATTATGGCCTCTTTCCCCCTGCAGATCCCATCCCATTATGGCCTTTTTCCCCCTGCAGATCCCATCCCATTATGGCCTTTTTCCCCCTGCAGATCCCATCCCATTATGGCCTCTCCCCCCAGCAGATCCCATCCTATTATGGCCTCTTTCCCGTGCAGATCCCATGCCATTATGGACAATTTCCCCCTACAGATCCCATCCAATTATGGCCTCTTTCCCCCTGCAAAACCCATCCCATTATGGCCTCTTTCCCCTGCAGATCCCATGCCATTATGGCCTCTTTCTACCTACAGATCCCATCCCATTATGGCCTCTTTCCCCCTGCAGATCCCATCTCATTATGGCCTCTTTCTCCCTGCAGATCCCATCCTATTATGGCCTTTTTCCCCCTGCAGATCCCATCCCATTATGGCCTTTTTCCCCCTGCAGATCCCATCTTATTATGGCCTCTCCCCCCCTGCAGATCCCATCCCATTGTGGCCTCTTTCCCCTGCAAATCCCATCCCATTATGGCCTCTTTCCCCTGCAGATCCCATGCCATTATGGACTCTTTCCCCCTACAGATCCCTTGCCATTATGGCCTCTTTCCCCATGAAGATCCCATCCCATTATGGCCTCTTTCCCCTGCAGATCCCATGCCATTATGGACTCTTTCCCCCTGCAGATCCCATCCCATTATGGCCTTTTTCCCCCTGCAGATCCCATCCCATTATGGCCTTTTTCCCCCTGCAGATCCCATCCCATTATGGCCTTTTCCCCCTGCAGATCCCATCCATTTATGGCCTCTCCCCCCCTGCAGATCCCATAACATTATGGCCTCTTTCCCCCTGCAGATCCCATCCCATTATGGCATCTTTCCCCTGCAGATCCCATGCCATTATGGCCTCTTTCCACCTACAGATCCCATCCAATTATGGCCTCTTTCCCCCTGCAGATCATATCCCATTATGGCCTCTTTCTCCCTGCAGATCCCATCCCACTATGGCCTTTTTCCCCCTGCAGATCCCATCCCATTATGGCCTTTTTCCCCCGCAGATACCATCCCATTATGGAATTTTTCCCCCTGCAGATCCCATCCCATTATAGCCTCTCCCCCCCTTCAGATCCCATCCCATTGTGGCCTCTTTCCCCTGCAAATCGCATCCCATTATGGCCTCGTTCTCCTGCAGATCCCATGCCATTATGGCCTCTTTCCCCCTACAGACCCCATCCCATTATGGCCTCTTTCCCCCTGCAGATCCCATCCCATTATGGCCTTTTTCCCCCTGCAAATCCCATCCCATTATGGCCATATACCCCCTGCAGATCCCATCCCATTATGGCCTTTTTCCCCTTGCAGATCCCATCCCATTATGGCCTTTTTCCCCCTGCAGATCCCATCCCATTATGGCCTTTTCCCCCCTGTAGATCCCATCCCATTATGGCCATTTTTCCCCTGCAGATCCCATCCCACTATGGCCTCTTTCCCCTGAAGATCCCATCCCATTATGGCATCTCCCCCCTGCAAATCCCATCCCATTATGGCCTTTTTCCTCCTGCAGATCCCATCCCATTATGGCCATTTACCCCCTGCAGATCCCATCCCATTATGGCCTCTTTCCCCCTGCAGATCCAATCCCATTATGGCCTTTTCCCCCTGGAGATCCCATGCCATTATGGCCTCCCCCCCTGCAGATCCCATCCCATTATGACCTCTTTCCCCTGCAGATCCCATCCCATTATGGGCTCTTTCCCCTGCAGATACCAATCCATTATGGCCTCTTTCCCCCTACAGATCCCATCCCATTATGGACTCTTTCCCCCTGCAGATCCCATCAAATTATGGCCTCTTTCCCCCTGCAAATCCCATCCCATTATGGCCTTTTTCCCCCTGCAGATCCCATCTCATTATGGCCTTTTTCCCCCTGCAGATCCCATCCCATTATGGCCTTTTTCCCCCTGCAGATCCCATCCCATAATGGCCTCTCCCCCCCTGCAGATCCCATCCTATTATGGCCTCTTTCCCATGCAGATCCCATGCCATTATGGCCTCTTTCCCCCTACAGATCCCATCCCATTATGGCCTCTTTCCTCCTGCAAATCCCATCCCATTATGGCCATAAACCCCCTGCAGATCCCATCCCATTATGGCCTTTTTCCCCTTGCAGATCCCATCCCATTATGGCCTTTTTCCCCCTGCAGATCCCATCCCATTATGGCCTTTCCCCCCCTGTAGATCCCATCCCATTATGGCCATTTTTCCCCTGCAGATCCCATCCCACTATGGTCTCTTTCCCCTGAAGATCCCATCCCATTATGGCATCTCCCCCCTGCAAATCCCATCCCATTATGGCCTTTTTCCTCCTGCAGATCCCATCCCATTATGGCCATTTACCCCCTGCAGATCCCATCCCATTATGGCCTCTTTCCCCCTGCAGATCCAATCCCATTATGGCCTTTTCCCCCTGCAGATCCCATCCCATTATGGCCTCCCCCCCCCCCCCTGCAGATCCCATCCCATTATGACCTCTTTCCCCTGCAGATCCCATCCCATTGTGGGCTTTTTCCCCTGCAGATACCAATCCATTATGGCCTCTTTCCCCCTACAGATCCCATCCCATTATGGACTCTTTCCCCCTGCAAATCCCATCCCATTATGGCCTTTTTCCCCCTGCAGATCCCATCCCATTAAGGCCTTTTTCCCCCTGCAGAACCCATCCCATTATGGCCTTTTTCCCCCTGCAGATCCCATCCCATTATGGCCTCTCCCCCCCTGCAGATCCCATCCTATTATGGCCTCTTTCCCATGCAGATCCCATGCCATTATGGCCTCTTTCCCCCTACAGATCCCATCCCATTATGGCCTCTTTCCCCCTGCAGATCCCATCCCATTATGGCCTCTTTCGCCCTGCAGATCACATCCCATTATGGCCTTTATTCCCCTGCATATCCCATCCCATTATGACCTTTTTCCCCCTGCAGATCCCATCCCATTATGACCTTTTCCCAGCAGATCCCATCAAATTATGGCCTCTTTCCCCTGAAGATCCCATCCCATTATGGCCTCTTTCCTCCTGCAGATCCCATCCCATTATGGCCTCTTTCCCCCTGCAGATCCCATCCCATTATGGCCTCTCCCCCCCTGCAGATCCCATCCCATTATGGCCTCTTTCCCCTGCAGATCCCATCCCATTATGGCCTCTTTCCCCCTGCAGATCTTATCCCATTATGGCATCTTTCCCCTGCAGATCCCATGCCATTATGGCCTCTTTCCACCTACAGATCCCATCCCATTATGGCCTCTTTCCCCCTGCAGATCCCATCCCATTATGGCCTCTTTCTCCCTGCAGATCCCATCCCATTATGGCCTTTTTCCCCCTTCAGATCCCATCCCATTATGGCCTCTCCCCCCTGCAGATCCCATCCCATTGTGGCCTCTTTCCCCTGCAAATCCCATCCCATTATGTTCTCTTTTCCCCTGCAAATCCCATCCCATTATGGCCATTTACCCCCTGCAGATCCCATCCTATTATGGCCTCTTTCCCCTTGCAGATCCCATCCCATTATGGCCTTTTCCCCCCTGCAGATCCCATCCCATTATGGCCTTTTCCCCCCTGCAGATCCCATCCCATTATGGCCTTTTTTCCCCTGCAGATCCCATCCCACTATGGCCTCTTTCCCCTGAAGATCCCATCCCATTATGGCCTCTTTCCCCCTGCAGATCCCATCCCAATATGGCCATTTACCCCCTGCAGATCCCATCCCATTATGGCCTCTCCCCCCCTGCAGATCCCATCCCATTATAACCTCTTTCCCCCTACAGATCCCATCCCATTTTGGCCTCTTTCCTCCTGCAAATCCCATCCCATTTTGGCCTTTTTTCCCCTGCAGATCCCATCCAATTATGGCCTCCCCCCCCCCCTGCAGATCCCATGCCATTATGGCCTCTTTCCCCCTACAGATCCCATCCCATTATGGCCTCTTTCCCCCTGCAGATCCCATCCCATTAGGGCCTCTTTCTCCTTACAGATCCCATCCCATTATGGCCTTTTTCCCCCCGCAGATCCCATCCCATTATGGCCTCTTTCCCCTGCAGATCCCATCCCATTATGGCCTCTTTTCCCTGCAGATCCCATGACATTATGGCCTCTTTTCCCCTACAGATCCCATTCCATTATGGCCTCTTTCCCCCTGCAGATCCCATCCCATTATGGCCTCTTTCCCCCTGCAAATCCCATCCCATTATGGCCTTTTTCCCCCTGCAGATCCAATCCCATTATGGCCTTTTTCCCCCTGCAGATCCCATTATGGCCTCTTTCCCCCTGCAGATCCCATCCCATTGTGACCTTTTTCCCCCTGCAGATCCCATCCCATTATGGCCTTTTTCCCCCTGCAGATCCCATCCCATTTTGGCCTCTCCCCCCTGCAGATCCCATCCCATTATGGCTTTTTTCCCCTGCAGATCCCATGCCATTATGGCCTCTTTCCCCCTACAGATCCCATCACATTAAGGCCTCTTTCCCCCTACAGATCCCATCCCATTAGGGCCTCTTTCCCCTTGCAGATCACATCCCAATATGGCCTTTTCCTCCCTGCAGATCCCATCCCATTATGGCCTTTTTTCCCCTCCAGATCCCATCCCATTATGGCCTCTCCCCCCCTTCAGATCCCATGCCATTATGGCCTCTTTCCCCCTACAGATCCCATCCCATTATGGCCTTTTTCCCCCTGCAGATCCTATCCCATTATGGCCTTTTTTCCCCCTGCAGATCCCATCCCACTATGGCCTCATTCCCCTGAAGATCCCATCCTATTATGGCCTCTTTCCCCAGCAAATCCCATCCCATTATGGCCTTTTTCCCCCTGCAGGTTCCATCCCGTTATGGCCTCTTTCCCCCTGCAGATCCCATCCCATTACGGCCTCTTTCCCCTGCAGATACCATGCCATTATGGCCTCTTTCCCCCTACAGATCCCATTCCATTATGGCCTCTTTCCTCCCGCATATCCCATTCCATTATGGCCTTTTTCCCCCTGCAGATCCCATGCCATTATGGCCTCTTTCCCCCTACAGATCCCGTCCCATTATGGCCTTTTCCCCCTGCAGATCCCATCCCATTATGGCCTCTTTCCCCCTGCAGATCCCATCCCATTATGGCCTTTTTCCCCCTGTCGATCCCATCCCATTATGGCCTTTTTCCCCCCTGCAGATCCCATCCCATTATGGCCTCTTTTCCCTGCAGATCCCATGACATTATGGCCTCTTTTCCCCTACAGATCCCATTCCATTATGGCCTCTTTCCCCCTGCAGATCCCATCCCATTATGGCCCCTTTCCCCCTGCAAATCCCATCCCATTATGGCCTTTTTCCCCCTGCAGATCCAATCCCATTATGGCCTTTTTCCCCCTGCAGATCCCATTATGGCCTCTTTCCCCCTGCAGATCCCATCCCATTGTGACCTTTTTCCCCCTGCAGATCCCATCCCATTTCGTCTTTTTCCCCCTGCAGATCCCATCCCATTTTGGCCTCTCCCCCCTGCAGATCCCATCCCATTATGGCTTTTTTCCCCTGCAGATCCCATGCCATTATGGCCTCTTTCCCCCTACAGATCCCATCCCATTAAGGCCTCTTTCCCCCTACAGATCCCATCCCATTAGGGCCTCTTTCCCCTTGCAGATCACATCCCAATATGGCCTTTTCCCCCCTGCAGATCCCATCCCATTATGGCCTTTTTTCCCCTCCAGATCCCATCTCATTATGGCCTCTCCCCCCCTTCAGATCCCATGCCATTATGGCCTCTTTCCCCCTACAGATCCCATCCCATTATGGCCTCTTTCCCCCTGCAGATCCTATCCCATTATGGCCTCTTTCCCCCTGCAAATCTTATCCCATTATGGCCTTTTTCCCCCTGCAGATCCCATCCCATTATTGCTTCTTTTGCCCTGCAGATCCCATCCCATTATGGCCTCTTTCCCCCTGCAGATCCCATCCCATTGTGGCCTTTTTCCCCCTGCAGATCCCATCCCATTATGGCCTTTTTTTCCCCTGCAGATCCCATCCTATTATGGCCTCTCCCCCCTGCAGATCCCATCCCATTATGGCCTCTTTCCCCCTGCAGATCCCATCCCATTATGGCCATTTACCCCCTGCAGATCCCATCCCATTATGGCCTCTCCCCCCCTGCAGATCCCATCCCATTATAACCTCTTTCCCCCTACAGATCCCATCCCATTATGGCCTCTTTCTCCTTACAGATCCCATCCCATTATGGCCTTTTTCCCCCCGCAGATCCCATCCCATTATGGCCTTTTTCCCCCCTGCAGATCCCATCCCATTATGGCCTCTTTCCCCTGCAGATCCCATCCCATTATGGCCTCTTTTCCCTGCAGATCCCATGACATTATGGCCTCTTTTCCCCTACAGATCCCATCCCATTAAGGCCTCTTTCCCCCTACAGATCCCATCCCATTAGGGCCTCTTTCCCCTTGCAGATCACATCCCAATATGGCCTTTTCCCCCCTGCAGATCCCATCCCATTATGGCCTTTTTTCCCCTCCAGATCCCATCTCATTATGGCCTCTCCCCCCCTTCAGATCCCATGCCATTATGGCCTCTTTCCCCCTACAGATCCCATCCCATTATGGCCTCTTTCCCCCTGCAGATCCTATCCCATTATGGCCTCTTTCCCCCTGCAAATCTTATCCCATTATGGCCTTTTTCCCCCTGCAGATCCCATCCCATTATTGCTTCTTTTGCCCTGCAGATCCCATCCCATTATGGCCTCTTTCCCCCTGCAGATCCCATCCCATTGTGGCCTTTTTCCCCCTGCAGATCCCATCCCATTATGGCCTTTTTTTCCCCTGCAGATCCCATCCTATTATGGCCTCTCCCCCCTGCAGATCCCATCCCATTATGGCCTCTTTCCCCTGCAGATCCCATGCGATTATGGCCTCTTTCCCCCTACAGATCCCATCCCATTATGTCCTCCTATCCCCTGAAGATCCCATCCTATTATGGCCTCTTTCCCCAGCAAATCCCATCCCATTATGGCCTTTTTCCCCCTGCAGGTTCCATCCCGTTATGGCCTCTTTCCCCCTGCAGATCCCATCCCATTACGGCCTCTTTCCCCTGCAGATCCCATGCCATTATGGCCTCTTTCCCCCTACAGATCCCATTCCATTATGGCCTCTTTCCCCCTGCAGATCCCATTCCATTATGGCCTTTTTCCCCCTGCAGATCCCATGCCATTATGGCCTCTTTCCCCCTACAGATCCCGTCCCATTATGGCCTTTTCCCCCTGCAGATCCCATCCCATTATGGCCTCTTTCCCCCTGCAGATCCCATCCCATTATGGCCTCTTTCCCCCTGCAGATCCCATCCCACTATGGCCTCTTTCCCCTGAAGATCCCATCCCATTATGGCCTCTTTCCCCCTGCAGATCCCATCCCATTATGGCCATTTACCCCCTGCAGATCCCATCCCATTATGGCCTCTCCCCCCCTGCAGATCCCATCCCATTATAACCTCTTTCCCCCTACAGATCCCATCCCATTTTGGCCTCTTTCCTCCTGCAAATCCCATCCCATTTTGGCCTTTTTTCCCCTGCAGATCCCATCCAATTATGCCCCCCCCCCTGCAGATCCCATGCCATTATGGCCTCTTTCCCCCTACAGATCCCATCCCATTATGGCCTCTTTCCCCCTGCAGATCCCATCCCATTAGGGCCTCTTTCTCCTTACAGATCCCATCCCATTATGGCCTTTTTCCCCCCGCAGATCCCATCCCATTATGGCCTTTTTCCCCCCTGCAGATCCCATCCCATTATGGCCTCTTTCCCCTGCAGATCCCATCCCATTATGGCCTCTTTTCCCTGCAGATCCCATGACATTATGGCCTCTTTTCCCCTACAGATCCCATTCCATTATGGCCTCTTTCCCCCTGCAGATCCCATCCCATTATGGCCTCTTTCCCCCTGCAAATCCCATCCCATTATGGCCTTTTTCCCCCTGCAGATCCAATCCCATTATGGCCTTTTTCCCCCTGCAGATCCCATTATGGCCTCTTTCCCCCTGCAGATCCCATCCCATTGTGACCTTTTTCCCCCTGCAGATCCCATCCCATTATGGTCTTTTTCCCCCTGCAGATCCCATCCCATTTTGGCCTCTCCCCCCTGCAGATCCCATCCCATTATGGCTTTTTTCCCCTGCAGATCCCATGCCATTATGGCCTCTTTCCCCCTACAGATCCCATCCCATTAAGGCCTCTTTCCCCCTACTGATCCCATCCCATTAGGGCCTCTTTCCCCTTGCAGATCACATCCCAATATGGCCTGTTCCTCCCTGCAGATCCCATCCCATTATGGCCTTTTTTCCCCTCCAGATCCCATCCCATTATGGCCTCTCCCCCCCTTCAGATCCCATGCCATTATGGCCTCTTTCCCCCTACAGATCCCATCCCATTATGGCCTTTTTCCCCCTGCAGATCCTATCCCATTATGGCCTTTTTTCCCCCTGCAGATCCCATCCCACTATGGCCTCATTCCCCTGAAGATCCCATCCTATTATGGCCTCTTTCCCCAGCAAATCCCATCCCATTATGGCCTTTTTCCCCCTGCAGGTTCCATCCCGTTATGGCCTCTTTCCCCCTGCAGATCCCATCCCATTACGGCCTCTTTCCCCTGCAGATACCATGCCATTATGGCCTCTTTCCCCCTACAGATCCCATTCCATTATGGCCTCTTTCCTCCCGCAGATCCCATTCCATTATGGCCTTTTTCCCCCTGCAGATCCCATGCCATTATGGCCTCTTTCCCCCTACAGATCCCGTCCCATTATGGCCTTTTCCCCCTGCAGATCCCATCCCATTATGGCCTCTTTCCCCCTGCAGATCCCATCCCATTATGGCCTTTTTCCCCCTGTCGATCCCATCCCATTATGACCTTTTTCCCCCCTGCAGATCCCATCCCATTATGGCCTCTTTCCCCTGCAGATCCCATCCCATTATGGCCTCTTTTCCCTGCAGATCCCATGACATTATGGCCTCTTTTCCCCTACAGATCCCATTCCATTATGGCCTCTTTCCCCCTGCAGATCCCATCCCATTATGGCCCCTTTCCCCCTGCAAATCCCATCCCATTATGGCCTTTTTCCCCCTGCAGATCCAATCCCATTATGGCCTTTTTCCCCCTGCAGATCCCATTATGGCCTCTTTCCCCCTGCAGATCCCATCCCATTGTGACCTTTTTCCCCCTGCAGATCCCATCCCATTTCGCCTTTTTCCCCCTGCAGATCCCATCCCATTTTGGCCTCTCCCCCCTGCAGATCCCATCCCATTATGGCTTTTTTCCCCTGCAGATCCCATGCCATTATGGCCTCTTTCCCCCTACAGATCCCATCCCATTAAGGCCTCTTTCCCCCTACAGATCCCATCCCATTAGGGCCTCTTTCCCCTTGCAGATCACATCCCAATATGGCCTTTTCCCCCCTGCAGATCCCATCCCATTATGGCCTTTTTTCCCCTCCAGATCCCATCTCATTATGGCCTCTCCCCCCCTTCAGATCCCATGCCATTATGGCCTCTTTCCCCCTACAGATCCCATCCCATTATGGCCTCTTTCCCCCTGCAGATCCTATCCCATTATGGCCTCTTTCCCCCTGCAAATCTTATCCCATTATGGCCTTTTTCCCCCTGCAGATCCCATCCCATTATTGCTTCTTTTGCCCTGCAGATCCCATCCCATTATGGCCTCTTTCCCCCTGCAGATCCCATCCCATTGTGGCCTTTTTCCCCCTGCAGATCCCATCCCATTATGGCCTTTTTTTCCCCTGCAGATCCCATCCTATTATGGCCTCTCCCCCCTGCAGATCCCATCCCATTATGGCCTCTTTCCCCTGCAGATCCCATGCGATTATGGCCTCTTTCCCCCTACAGATCCCATCCCATTATGTCCTCCTTCCCCCTGAAGATCCCATCCTATTATGGCCTCTTTCCCCAGCAAATCCCATCCCATTATGGCCTTTTTCCCCCTGCAGGTTCCATCCCGTTATGGCCTCTTTCCCCCTGCAGATCCCATCCCATTACGGCCTCTTTCCCCTGCAGATCCCATGCCATTATGGCCTCTTTCCCCCTACAGATCCCATTCCATTATGGCCTCTTTCCCCCTGCAGATCCCATTCCATTATGGCCTTTTTCCCCCTGCAGATCCCATGCCATTATGGCCTCTTTCCCCCTACAGATCCCGTCCCATTATGGCCTTTTCCCCCTGCAGATCCCATCCCATTATGGCCTCTTTCCCCCTGCAGATCCCATCCCATTATGGCCTTTTTCCCCCTGTCGATCCCATCCCATTATGGCCTTTTTCCCCCCTGCAGATCCCATCCCATTATGGCCCCTTTCCCCTGCAGATCCCATCCCATTTTGACCTTTTTCCCCCTGCAGATCCCATCCCATTATGGCCTTTTCCCAGCAGATCCCATCCAATTGTGGCCTCTTTCCCCTGAAGATCCCATCCAATTATGGCCTCTTTCCCTAGCAGATCCCATCCCATTATGGCCTCTTTCCCCCTGCAGATCCCATCCCATTATGGCATCTTTCCCCTGCAGATTCCATGCCATTATGGCCTCTTTCCACCTACAGATCCCATCCCATTATGGCCTCTTTCCCCCTGCAGATCCCATCCCATTATGGCCTCTTTCTCCCGGCAGATCCCATCCCATTATGGCTTTTCGCCCTGCAGATCCCATCCCATTATGGCCTTTTTTCCCCTGCAGATCCCATCCCATTATGGCATCTCCCCCCCTGCAGATCCCATCCCATTATGGCCTTTTTCCCTTGCAGATCCCATGCCATTTTGGCCTCTTTCCCCCTACAGATCCCATCCCATTATGGCCTCTTTCCCCCTGCAGATCCCGTCCCATTATGGCTTCTTTCCCCCTGCAAATCCTATCCCATTATGCCCTTTTTCCCCCTGCAGATCCAATCCCATTATAGCCTTTTTCCCCCTGCAGATCCCATCCCATTATGGCCTTTTTCCCCCTGCAGATCCCATCCCATTATGGCATTTTTCCCCCTGCAGATTCCATCTCATTATGGCCTCTCCCCTCCTGCAGATCCCATCCCATTATGGCGTCTTTTCCCTGCAGGTCCCATGCCATTATGGCCTCTTTCCCCCTACAGATCCCATCCCATTATGGCCTCTTTCTCCCTGCAGATCCCATCCCATTATGGCATCTTTCCCCTGCAGATCCCATCCAATTATGGCCTCTTTCCCCTGCAGATCCCATCCAATTATGGCCTCTTTCCCCAGCAGATCCCATCCCATTATGGCCTCTTTCCCCTGCAGATCCCATGCCATTATGGACTCTTTTCCCCTACAGATCCCATGCCATTATGGCCTCTTTCCCCCTGAAGATCCCAACCCATTATGGCCTCTTTCCCCCTGCAAATCTCATCCCATTATGGCCATTTTCCCCCTGCAGATCCCATCCCATTATGGCCTCTTTCCCCCTGCAGATCCCATCCCATTATGGCATCTTTCCCCTGCAGATCCCATCCAATTATGGCCTCTTTCCCCCTGCAGATCCCATCGCATGTGGTCCTTTTCCCCTGCAGATCCTGTCCCATATGGCTCCTTTTCCCATATAGCTCTCATCTTATGTGGCCTGATCTCCCCATATAGCTCCCTCTTTATGCGGTCCCTCTCCCTGCATCTTCGTCTCACTGAGCGCTTACCTGCTCTAAGCACCGGTGGCCTCTCCTCTGTCTCCTGTCCTTTGGCCATTTTCCCCCTGCAGATCCCATCCCATTATGGCCTCTTTCCCCCTGCAGATCCCATCCCATTATGGCATCTTTCCCCTGCAGATCCCATCCAATTATGGCCTCTTTCCCCCTGCAGATCCCATCGCATGTGGTCCTTTTCCCCTGCAGATCCTGTCCCATATGGCTCCTTTTCCCATATAGCTCTCATCTTATGTGGCCTGATCTCCCCATATAGCTCCCTCTTTATGCGGTCCCTCTCCCTGCATCTTCGTCTCACTGAGCGCTTACCTGCTCTAAGCACCGGTGGCCTCTCCACTGCCTCCTTCTTTTCCCTGAAGAAGGAGGCAGTTGTGGTCTCCGAAACGCGTAGGAATGAAATAAAATAAAAGAATTGTGTGTTCAACACTGATGTCCGTGGTCTTCAAGCGCGGTGTTAAACCTGTTTTTCTCCAGTCCCGAATTTGATGTCCTGTCCTTCGCGGCACTACAAGCACACTGACAGATGGCAGTAGGAGGAGCTACCTCATCACACTGCCGTGACCTCTCTGTAGCGTCAGCGCGTTGCTGCACACCGGGTCAGGTAGCAGACAGGCTCCACTGAACCCGGAAGTGCGGTGTGGAGGTACGGGGATTCATTTGTGTTAGAGTCTTAAAGAGACACTAACACAAATGAATACAGGGAACCGGATTGCCTGAGATGTTTCTTGCCGATTCGGGGAACGGGCTGCTATTTTAACAACCGGTCCTCCTGAACCAGACAGAACCGGCTGAATCCCACCCCTGCCCATCACCATGAGCAGTTCTGGGTGCATATTGCTAATCCCTGCCTAACTGCCCCAGCCTATAATAGCATAGATGAAGGGATCTTTAGACAAAGTATTTCTAAAGATCCCATATAATATGCTAATGAGGCAAGTGACTAGTTGCAATGGTATTCCTTCCTTTGGCTAGTCGCCCCCCTAAGCATGAAAGCACGCCCCTGTGGGTGTGCCAACATGGTAATGAATGCGCAGCGTCAGAGGATGGTCGTGCTCACCTCTGCTGCCATCGCTGGATTTCAGCTCAGTGCACATGATCCTGGATTTTCGTCATGCATACTACACGAGTTTGAAGCCAAGACACGTACACCCGGCTTTATAGTGCGCATGACCAAAAGTCCGGGATTATGCGCACTGAACGAAAATCCATTGTAAAATGGAAAACATGAATTGAATAAAAGCAATATAAAGGAACCCTGTTCAACAAATAATAAATAATAATATTAATATAAATATATTAAAAAATATATGAAGGGATGTGATAAAACCATCACTATAGTGACCATCAGAACCACTGGGATATTAAATCTTCACGAAAAAACCCGACAAAACGTCAATAAAATATTTTAAAGACATTTTATTGATATGTATACATATAAATCAAGACTTAAAAAAATTATAATCGCCATAAATAAAATAACATGAATATACAAGTAAAAAACAGGAGTGGGGGTGCTGGATATCATATATGACCAGAGATATTAAAAGAACATCATCCAAATCCAAGTAATGAATGTAATACTATGTATGGACATAATAAGAGTAAAATATCCCTGGGGGCAGTTGTATATAAAAAAGTATACCCATAAATATTGCAAGGCCTAGAAAAGTTTAAAAAAATTAAGGATATAAATCACACCTAAGGATAGTAGTCATATGCATATGAAGCCAGGTGTACGCGTCCTGGTTTCAAACTCATGTAGTGCGTGTCAGAATAATTTGCTTTATACCTTAATAATCATATATTTTACCAAATAGGGGCTAATATTAATTCCCCCTACTATATGGTGTGAACTAACATTGTAAGGGTTCTCATTCTATATGATACGCATACCGCCTTAATGACTATATATTTTTTACTATACTAATAGAGCATTATCCCTCCATATGACTGCCCATGGAACATAATCCCACAGATAAAATGTTTTGCATGATTTATGACATGCTATGGTATCTCCCCGCATGTCTGCTAGGCACTGGTGCGCTTGCTAAAACTCCACTGCACTAAATGCAACCTACTCCTTTGTGAGAACATACATGCATGGTCTGTTAGACTTAGTGCCTTGGACGAAGGATCTGCTCTGAGAGCGCTGCACTCTTTGCTTAAGGCTGCTTTCACACTACGTTTTTTTAACATGCGTCCTGAACGTTTTTTTAACGCAAAAACGGATCCAGTGCAAATGCGTTTTCATTTCATTGCATTTGCAATGGACTCGCGTCAACATGCGTTCACATGCGTTTGCGTGCGTTATAGTGAGGATCCAGCGACTTGCAGTTTTTTAACATTTTTCAAAAACGCTACTTGTAGCGTTTTTGAGCTGCGTGCAAATAGTGCAAATTGCTGGATCCTGACTATACTGCACGCAAGCGCATGTGAACGCTGGCATGCTGATAGACAGGATCCTGCTTGCTCTACTGAGCATGCCCAGAAATCCGCCTTGCGTGATCAGTCTCTCTCTCCCCCTCCCTCTCTCCCCCTCCCTCTCTCCCCCTCCCTCTCTGTCTCTCTTCCCCTCCCTCTCTCCCCCTCCCTCTCTCCCCCTCCCTCTTTCTCACCTCTCTCTCCCCCGCCTGAGAGCTGCGGACACTCGTAACCAAGGTAAGTATCGGGTAACCAAGTAAAGCGATTCTCTTAGTTACCCGATGTTTACGTTGGTTACGTGTGCAGGGAGCAGGCAGCCCGGCTCCTAGCAGCTGCGGATGCTCGTAACCAAGGTTAATATCGGGTATCCAAGCAAGTTACCCGATGTTTACCTTGGTTACAAGCCTCTGCAGCTGTCAGGTGCCGGCTCCCAGATTATCATGTTCATGTCGCGGGAGGTGGGGCGCTGCGCTCGCTAACACTCGGGTCCGGCGCTGCTGCTTGGTGGCTCGAGCGGTGGGCTGGATCCGGGGACTCGAGCGGCGCTCCTCGCCCGTGAGTGAAAAGGGGGTTGGTTTGTTTCGGGATTTAGTCCGTGACGCCACCCACGGGTTGTGGTGAAGATGGGCACCACCGCTGCTGGTGACGAGGATCTCAGGAGCGATGTTAGGGAGCAGCTGGGATGTTGTTTTCCCCCTCTGTGGGTAGGGGTTGGTGGTCCGGGGGCCCGGTAGTGAGACGGGGAGGCAGGGTTGCAGGGTTGCAGGGACAGCGCGGCGCGGTGCCAGATGGCACGGGTGTACACACTCAGCAAGAGATGCACAAAGTCTCCGGTAAACCAAACGGCTGGATGGACGGGTCCCGCAGCCGGCTGTTCTTCCCTGCACATTTGTGTACTGTCTTGACTACGATGGGTCCCCAACGGTAGTCCGCTCCCCGGTGTATGGATGCCGGAGGAGCCCGTTTTGCCCCCAGGCACTGGCCCTTGGGTCTCTAGCCTGTGGCGGTGGCTGTATACCCTCACGGTGCGGACGGTTGCCTTCTAATGGGTCTTTGGTTGTTAGGAAACCCCTGGGATTCCGGTCACACTCGGATTTGACTTTTGTCGGCAGCTCCAAGCCTGGTCGGGGTCCGATGGCCCTGCTTGTATGTGCTAGCTTCACTTCGCTCCCCGGTCGGTACCGGCGGGCCACCGCCCGACCCTGGTCCTACGGTTCCGCGTTGATCCACCACTCCTGCAGACGGCTACCACCGTCTGCCAACCTTGCTGTCAGTGCCCGGGCCACAAACCCAGACACTCTCCACTTTACTCCTCTCACTTCAACCTCCTAGACAAATCTGTCTCTTTTCCCGCCTCCAGGCCTGTGAACTCCTCGGTGGGTGGGGCCAACCGCCTGGCTCCGCCCCACCTGGTGTGGACATCAGACCCTGGAGGGAGGCAACAAGGGTTTTGTGTCTGGCTAATGTAACTGTCTGGGGGGGTGGGTGTGTGTGTGTGTTACTTGTGACGACCTGGCTAGTCCAGGGCGCCACATTCAGTTCCACTGACTCACGATCACATGACTCCAATGCCCTCCCATAAACTTAAAGTGACAGGATCCTGCAAAATAACACATGCGTTAGCATGCGTTTTTTTGCTGTAAAAGCAGGATCCGCTTTTACAGCAAAAAAAGGTTCATGACACATGTTAAAAAAACATAGTGTGAAAGCAGCCTAATCTAGCATCAGTACATACTATGCGGCAAGGCATTGTGGGATTGATGACTCGCCCCTAGGGGCGGGACAGTATGACAACGTCTGCCCCATACTGCACACATCACAGCTCTTGGAACATGGGGCATTCTGGGATTGATGACATGCCCCTAGGGGCGGGACAAGATGGCTGCGCCCAGCATTACTCCATGCTGTGTATGGTGCTGCCACCACCAGTGACTGCAATCTGCCCCCTGAAGAACAGGTGAGTTTAAACACTCCTCTGAGTGATTTCTGGACACATAATAGGCGGCATGCTTCTCTGTCTGATTGGAGCAATTAGGTATTGATGGTCTATTTAAAGATGGACACACACTGCGGCAGCTTGTCCTAGAACTAGACCATTCTAAGTGGGTCTCCTTGTCTGTATCATTAGCCCTTCACCCAAAGCATCTCCCCTGATGAATCCTGGTGGAGGAAACGCGTCGGGAGGCTTCTTGGTGACGACCTTTTAGGGCCATTCTATTTAGGGTCAGCTTGGTAGTGTCCTTGTAAGGGCTGGAGTTAATGGGGTGTTGAGGAACTAGCTAGTTCTTGCCAGGGAGAGAGCTCATGCTTGGTCGTGGACAGCTACCCGACTGATCAACATTGATGACCCCCTCCAGCAACTGACCCGGACCTACGTATGGGTGAGACCAACCCTTTATATCAAGTGTATAACTGCTCATTGTGATATTTATTGATCTGGATGTATTAATCATCAGGCAACATCATACATATATGTTACCTCCATAGCCATACCCATTTAACTTAAATCCAGGAGACACCACTGTGACCTTGGTTTGTTTCCCTCCGGGTAATGGTTGGCATTATTGGGCTAACATATATGGTTATATGCCTGTCACCAACTCCATGTATGATATTATATTATGTTATTATGTGAGGTTTGGTTCCCACTGAAACACACCCAATTCAAATTTAAACAATAGACAGGATTGCATTCTTTGTACCTTTCACCCGGATCAAAGCAGTTTACCTCACAGAGACAATGAACCTTGGGTACTGGCGCGTTGTTGAACCTTTTGGTATTCGTTAGATAAATTGGATATCTCACCGACTGTTACCATCTCCTAATTGTGTGGGGGTTCCAACACCCTTTTTGTTGTGGTCCTTTCGGACATGAATAGTGTTTTCTTGTTTGCACAATGTTTTTAAGGTTGCAGCACTACACAACTTTTTATAGAAAGTATAATTAAAAGTTATGTATTATCCCCTCTATTATTGCTCATACTTACCTTAATAATCATATATTTTACTTTAATTTTATTAGTGTGAAAGTGATTCAATTTATATAGTCACGAGTTTCATAATAAGCATAAAGTGTTTTTTACTGCCTATGTAATTTTGGTTGATGACTGCAAGACTAGCTTCTCTTGGAAAATGTCAAAGTTAAGTGACATCTGCGTAACTCCAAGGAAAGTTCCAAGTAACGTATATGTAAATGTTATCAGATAACAACTGTCTAAAAATTCTCTGGTCTGCATTGTATGTCAGACAATTTCATATTGTCTCCTTCGAAGCTTGAATAAAGCCATTTCAGTTGACTCCGATCACTGAGAGTTAATTTTTGTAATATTTTGGTCCTTCAAGCCGGAAGTTAACATTCCTCCCGTGGATCAGGATAGACCATGCACGGGCCAATCTGGGACCGATGAGTAAGTAAGCCCTCCGTCCTGAATTGGACATGAAACAGAGGCGCTGACCACAGGAGGGTGACGACTTCATAGAACATTGAAGTGACTCATCTGACACGGTAAATATAGTCAGTTTTTCCTGGGGTAATTGTTTAGAGTAAATAAGGATATTAGTAGTTAAAGTAAGTCTGAGTAACTAATTTTTTTTTAAGAGAGAGTCCATAACCAGTGAGAGAAGGCTACAGGAATAAAAAGCTCAGAGCAACTCGTAAATAATCCTAGGCTGAGTTCGAAAAGGAACTCAGGGAACGTTCAGATTCAGGCATTTAGGAAGATAAATAATATTATAGGTTGCATATGTCCATATTTTTTTCTGTGTTTTGTAGGTATACTTATGTGATCTGTCTCTATATGTTTTATCATATGTGTGTTTTTCATAATAACATTGACTAACCCTAACTCTGCTGTTTAAGGTCATGTAATGTACTTCTGTTTTTGAAAGTATTTCACTTTGAAAAAATTCGCAAAGTATTTGTGTTTGAGGAAGTACATTTCTGAAAATAATAGTGTTGTACTGTGTAGATTGAAGTTTGTACATGAGTGGCACCTTCTGTACAGTACATTGAGGTGGGCTAATGTTGATTGTACTAAAGGTTTCATTCTTTTATTGATCCTTATTTTCCTTTTTTCCATCTTTTTATTATATAGAATATATAGGATCAAAAGTGGGGATATATACTGTATAACAACTTCCCTTTTATACATGCCTCCCTGTGACTAGTGTATGTGCACTGTGATC
Source organism: Anomaloglossus baeobatrachus (assembly GCF_048569485.1). Taxonomy (NCBI): domain Eukaryota; kingdom Metazoa; phylum Chordata; class Amphibia; order Anura; family Aromobatidae; genus Anomaloglossus; species Anomaloglossus baeobatrachus. The sequence goes on from NC_134356.1 coordinate 302,536,796, forward strand.
TTGGTTAAAACTCCTCCATCTGAACATATATACTTAGCTTTTGTCCTTCCCTAAGTTTATGGGAGATCACCAATTTATTTGGGTTGTTTTACAATCATATCAAGTGTCATTTTCCCATACCCACAACATTTTTTGGTAGACACTGGGAGGACATTGAGAAAGAAATATGTAGATATTTTGGTCACAGTTAGGGATGAGCGAGTAGTGAAATACTCGGTCTTGCTATTCTCATAACGAGTAGGTCTTAATACTCGAGTACTCGTTACAAGTAGCGAGTCCAATGTAAGTCAATGGGAAATGCGAGTACTTGTCTGCTGGACCCTACAAAGCGGTCTGGGGGCTGAGTAAAAGGCTGAAATGGATGCATGATGGTTTAAAAGCCGGGTGGTAAAAAGCCGCCGACTTTTTTAAGCAATCAGCTGATGCATGCTCAATGCCCCGGTCCTTCACTCCCCCACCTGGTGCTTCCCTCCCCGCTGCCCAGGTCCTTTGCTCCCCACTCCCTGGTGCTGACCTCCCCACCCGGTCCTAACTTAGGATCGGGCAGGGAGGCGGTGGGGGAGCGAAGTACCGGGCAGCAGGGAGGGAAGCACCAGGCGGGTGACTGAGGCAGCAGGGAGAGAAGCATCAGACGGGAAAGCCATCTGTGAAGTCTCTCTCTCTCTCTCTGTCTGTTGGTCTCTCTCTCTCTCTGTCTGTTGGTCAGTCAGTCTCTCTCTCTCTCTGTCAGTTTCTCTCTCTCTCTCTCTGTCGATGTCGGTCTCTCTCTGTCGATCAGTCCCTCCCTCTCACCCCCTCTCTCATACTCACTGATCACGAGCACGGCACTGCATTGCTGCCACACTGCTCCGGCGGCTTCTCCTGCTTTTGAAAATGCCAGCCACTCATTATTCTATCTTGTATTCACTGCTTCCCCTCCCACCGACGCCTATGATTGGTTGCAGTCAGATGTCTATGTCATGCAGTAAAATAAATACATAATTTAATCCAGGGCTTAATTACAGGTGTCAATTATCACCTGTAATTAACCCCTTCAATTACCCCGATTGCCACCGCAACAGGGCAATTGGCATGGGCCGAGATAAACGCCAGATATGGCGCATCTAATGGATGCGCCAAACCTGGGATGGCTGCCGGTTGCTATTCTTACCCTGGGGGTGCCCCGCCAGGGGGAAAATACCAACCCCCAGCTGTCTGTTTTATCTTGGCTCACTATCAAGATTGGGGGGGACGGCACGCCGATTTTTTAAATTATTTATTTATCATACTGCATGATATAGACCCGCCCACCGGCGGCTGTGACTGGTTGCAGTGACACAGCTGTCACTCAGCATGGGGGTGCATCTGACTGCAATCAATCATAGGCGTCAGTGGGTGGGGGAAGCAGTGAATACGAGATGGAATAAGCAGCGGCCAGCATTTTCAAAAGCTGGAGAAGCCGCCAGAGCAGTGTGACAGCCGTGCAGCACTGTCCTGGTGATCAGTGAGTATGAGAGAGGGGGTGAGAAGGAGAGACCGACCGACAGACCGACAGAGAGAGAGAGAGACCGATAGAGAGAGAGACCGACAGACAGAGAGAGAGAGAAAGAAAACATCTCCAGCTTCCAACTGCATAAAATCAATTTCTTTTATTCCAAAAATTAAAATCCAAAGTACAGGACTTGATCCAAAATAGAAAGAGCAATTAGAAATGCAACGTGTTTCAGACAAAATGTCCTATTTCAGAGCATATGTGACACCCCTGGACTATTCAGGTCGTCAGAGGGTACTGCACAAACTGCCCTACCCATGCAGTATTCAACCCACCATAGTTCTGGGTCTCTATCCTACAGTACTGCCTCCATCAGCATTCACAAATCCTAGATACACCTTGCACCACACCTGTCAGGCACACCAGTGGGCTGCTTAAGCAGGAATAGGGCCGCCCACCTAGGGGTCAGACAGGGAGTTGGGAGGTGTCAGGTCAGTTCATTGGTAGCCCTCGAGCTGTAAGGAGCTCTGAGGGAGCTGTGAGTTGGAGCTCCCAGGGGAGAAGTAAACTAGGTCGCAGACAGTGGTCTGGACCTAGAGGAGTTGGACCCGCAGGGGACTGAGGCTAGGTGCCTGGGATCTGTCAACGAGGACGGTCAGCAGCCTGGTCCTATCACCGGTCCGGGACCGAAGGCATGACGGGGTACACAGACCCTAGGTCAGGGAGAAGCTTCAAGCAACCCGGCAATTAACCTGCGGAGAACGGGGCCTTTATGGACTGTTCCCACCAGCTCAGAGATCGGGGGCACTAGCGCAATGAGGGGGATAGGGCTTTCCTAGCAAGCAGCCTCCTGAAATCCCAAGCGTGAGCTTCTGAGAGCAGGCTCCTCCACTTAGCCACAGTGGGGAGCGGAGCCCGGACAGCTCCAAGTTACCGGGCCACAACGGACAATCTAAAACTTAGTGCCAGGAGGCAGGTTGCGGACCACCGGCAGTACTGTGGGGGACGGGACCCGGATGAGCTCCCCACGAGAGGCAACGGCATTCAGAGACTTGGTTTACCCTGTTGTCAGCATCTGCTTCATTGCTGAGTGAGTACCCGACTGACCCCTGCACTGCGTCCCCGCATCTCCCACCAGAGTCCAGGGGTCTACCCCTACCCATGGAGGGCAACATCACCAAGCTGCCCCACTCCATCACCCCGGGTACTCCGAATGGCAACGGCGGTTCTCCCCAATTACCGCACACCACGGGTGGCATCACGAACTATACCAAATCCCCTGTAAATACTCCCTTTCCATTTGAGTTTGACCCCTAAGCCCCTGGGTCCAGAGACCCTCGAGCCACGAACGATCACCATCCCCGGATCCGAGCAGTTCGATATGCTGCTGGGGTGGCACACATATAGCTTATGTTTCATAAAAGCTCACTTTTAACCTGTAGGGGATTAATGACACAGGTGGCATAATCAAATAATCCCAAATGAAGGGGAAATTAGTACCAATTCCTTTGAGAGAGAGACTGACCGACCGACAGAGAGAGAGAGAGATTGACCGACCAACGAACAGAGAGAGAGACCGACAGAGAGAGACTTCACCAACGGCTTTCCCGTCCGATGCTTCTGTACTGCCCCGGTGTTGGTCGGGCTGCTCGGATTCGGGATCGTGGTGGCTCAAGGGGCCCGGACCCGGCTTGGCAGACACTTTGATCCGTGAAAGGGGGTATTTACAGGGGATTAGTTTGTGATGCCACCTGCGGATTGCAGTAATGGGAGTACCGCAGCAGATGAAAGGAGTACTGGGGCAGAAGGTGTTGGGCAGCAAGGTGTCAGTCCCTCCGCAGGTAGGGAAGGCCCCGGACTCAGGGTGTTGGTGCTTTGGGAGGAGAAGGTGCAGGGGACCAGGGTACTCACTGTCGGTAGTCGTGGTGCTGGATGAGGTTTAGAAAGGAGACACACACACTGCAAGTAAACAGACCTCAATCAGTAAATTTGACGTGGTCCAGTGGCTTCTGGACCTTGTTCTGGGTCTGAGTACCCCTCCTGGTGCTCCGGTTTCCAGTTGGTTCCCCGGTTCGGTACCGGCGGGCCACTACCCCGTTCCGGTCCCTTACAGTTCCACCCAGCTCCTGCAGGCGGCAACCACTGTCTGCCTCCTGGCCACAGGGTATCCAGACTACGACTCAGATCCCTGACAGACGTTTACTACTTTCCAACTACTCCACTCTCCTCTCCTAACAGATCTGTTGTGTTTTCCTGCCTCAGGCTATCCGAACTCCTTGGTGGGCGTGGCCAACAGCCTGGCTACGCCCCCTGGTGTGAAGGTCAAGACCTGAGAGGTGTGACTCAGGGTTTTTTAGGTTGGCTGCTGTTACCTTGTTAGGGAACGGGTGTTTGTGCAAGGGCCTACCAGTGACTACCTGGCTAGTCCAGGGCGTCACAGCTCTTCTTTAGCTTTTGTGTGATAGGACAGGTACACTTTTTAATATTTTCTTTGACTTCATTATTTTTTTAATTGAATAGCTACTTTTTTTTTCCGTGTTAAAAAAAAACTTGTCACCATCATTTTATACCCCAAACTAAGCATGTATAAATAGATGCTTTAAAGGGAACCTGTCACCAGTTTTTTAGTGTATGAGCTAATCCCACTACATTCCTTAGCGCCTATGTTGCATTCTAAAAAGTGATAAATTATACCCTGCCCCCCCTGTATAGCCCCAAAAAATGTTTTTAATCGCTCCTGCGCTGTATGCAAATATGACAGGTCCAGTCTAATGGGTGTCTTGCAGCAACTTCTGTCTCTCCTTTCCACTTGTAACTGTCGTCCTCCTTATGTAATTGATGTGGATGACGCATCCTGCATCATCCACAAAGCTGGTCATAATCTCACGCCTTCTCAGGGACACTGCGGTTTGTGCAGGCGCACTTGGCTGTGCACTGCTGTGGGCAGCTGCCAACACATGCGCAGTTAGGTTTTTGGCTCTGCCCGCAGCAGGGCAAAGCAAAATGCTCCTGCTTGAACTGCGATCTTCTCCTTGCACAGCCAGAAGATTATGACCAGTTATGCGGATGACGCAGTACACTCATCCACAGCAATCACATAGAGAGAATGGTGATTACCAGCAGAGAGGAGGAACAGGAGCTGCTGCAAAGACACTGTAACGCCTGCCTGGATCCACAGACTCAGATGGGCTATAAATGGGAGGCTAGAGGGAAGCCACTCACCAAGCAGGACCCCCAGAACCCTGAAACCCTTTAACCCCTATACATGGATTTAGAATTACAAAGGGCCCTGGTCATCACTACCTGTGGAAGGCTGCAGTCTGATGAGAGTAGTAGTCAGGCAGGGTCAAACCAGGAATTGCGGAACAGGGACAGAATCGGCAGGCAATAGTCAGCAAACGTAGCAGAGGTCAAATCCGGATCGGGCAGCGAGATACAAAAACAGTAGGCAGGAGGGTAGTCAGAAAACACTCAGAAGTCAGCACACAGGAATCACCAAACAGAATAGGACGTAACAGGAGCCAGGAAATTCAGAACTATCTCTGGCAGAGGTCAGACGACAGAAGGGGAACTAAGAAGGGTGTGGTGTTTTCCCATTGGCTGCAACTGAACGCTGGCAACTGCAGCTGGAAGACACACGCCACCCACATCAGCCAGTGGTACTGCAGATCCCAAGATAACCCAGCCCAGTGGATGATCGGAGCCTGCGCCCACCGGTGCCGCTGGCATCGACTCCTCTCCCATCACCAGCACCATCCACGGCAGGAACACGGCGTCGCCTGGCGATCGGAGCAGAAGTCGCTGGAGCAGACTCCGGTGGTGACGTAACAGTACCTCCCCCTCCATCAGGGGCCTTCAGACCCTCAAAACCCGGCTTGCCAGGAAATTGGAGGTGAAATCACCGGACCAGACCCTTAGCATGAATATCACTCGCAGGGACCCATGACCTCTCCTCTGGGCCGTAACCCCTCCAATGCACCAAATACTGTACCGCTCCTCTGACAATATGGGAATCAAGAATCCTCTGTACCTCATACTCCAAGTTACCTTCAACCAAAACAGGAGGAGTGGGGGCACTGACTGGGTGAACAGGGACACGATATAGCTTGAGGAGGGACTTATGGAACACATTCGATATCTTAAATGACGGGGGGAGTTGCAGGCGGAAAGCTGTGGGATTAATTACTTTGATTATCTCGTAAGGTCCAATAAATCTCAGACAAAGCTTAGCAGAAGGGGCCTTGAGTTTAATATTCCGTGTTGATAACCATACCTTGTCCCCACCTCCAAGGCTAGGGCCCTTGGAAAGTCTCTTATTAGCAGAAGAGGCTTGACCAACCTTTGCCTTCTTCAAGTTCTCTTTCACTTCAGACCAGATAGCCTTCAGTTTGTCCACAGTTGATTCAGCCTCAGGAGTATCCACCACAGCAGAAGAAAAAGAACCAAAACTTGGATGCAACCCTAAATTGCAGAAAAAGGGGGTAGTCTTGATGCATTCCTGATACTGATTATTGATGGCGAACTCAGCTAGCAGCATATATTCCACCCAGTCAGACTGATGGTCAGACACATAACACCGGAGATATTGTTCAAGGGTTTGATTGGAACGTTCAGTCTGACCATTGGTCTCTGGGTGGTAGGCAGATGAAAAAGATAACTCTATATTGATCTTTTTACAAAACGCCCTCCAGAATTTTGAGACGAACTGTGTTCCTCGGTCAGAAACAATATTTTCTGGAACCCCGTGTAACTGCACAATATGCCTAATAAACAACTTGCTAAGAGTTTCAGAATTGGGTAATCCGGACAGAGGAACGAAATGACACTGTTTTCTGAATCTATCCACTACTACCCAGATACAAGTTTTCCCTTCTGAGGGTGGAAGGTCAGTGATGAAGTCCATGGAGAGATGTGTCCAAGGGCTTACTAGAGTAGGTAGGGTCTGGAGAAAGCCGGCAGGGCGGGTACGGGGTGCCTTGGCTCGAGCACAAGTTTCGCAAGCCAGTACATATTCCTTACAATCTTTCGCTACGGTTGGCCACCAAAAATTCCTGGTTACTAGTCGGAGTGTATTGCCTATACCAGGGTGGCCTGCAAGCACAGAATTGTGGGATTCCTGGAGTACCCGTAGGCGAAGTGAGGGGGCGACAAACAGTTTATGGACAGGAGTGGTTTCAGGAGCTTGGTCTTGGGTATTATGGACCTCTTCTATCAAATCTAAGGAAACAGATGACATAATAATGCCTTTAGCTAAAATATGCACTGGTTCAGAGTTTTCAGACTCAGAGGGATAGAAACTACGGGAAAGTGCATCAGCTTTTGTGTTCTTGGTACCGGGCCGGAATGTTACCACAAAATCAAATCTGGAGAAGAACAATGCCCATCTAGCTTGCCTAAGATTGAGTCTCTTAGCAGATTCCAGATAAGTGAGGTTCTTATGGTCTGTGATGACTGTGACCTTATATTTGGCGCCTTCGAGGAGCTGGCGCCATTCCTCGAAGGCCCATTTAATTGCCAACAGCTCACAATTACCAATGTCATAATTTCTCTCTGTGGGAGAAAACTTGCGGGAAAAGAAGGCACAAGGACGAAGCTGAGTGAGAGACGGAGTACCTTGTGATAGCTCCGCTCCCACTCCAACCTCGGATGCATCGACTTCCACAATAAACGGACACATAAGGTCAGGCTGAACCAGAATCGGGTCTGAGGAGAAACATTCTTTTAATTTTGAGAAGGCATGGATCGCCTCTGGCTTCCAATTAACCACATCAGCCCCCTTTTTAGTCAAATCGGTGAGGGGTTTGGCAATTTTGGAAAAATCTCTAATAAATTTGCGGTAATAATTAGCAAACCCAAGGAACCGCTGCAAGGCTTCCAGAGACTTGGGTTGCACCCACTCCTTAATCGGTTGAAGCTTAGGGGGATCCATGCGGAAGCCTTCTGCAGACAATATGTAACCCAGGAAATTAACCTCTGCCTCAAAAAAAACACATTTCTCATATTTAGTAAATAGGGAGTTCTCCCTGAATCTCTGGAGTACAGTGCGTACATGTTGGACATGTGACGTGGCATCAGGAGAATAAATCACGATGTCATCCAGATAGACCACCACATGTTGACCACAAATATCTCTGAAAATGTCATTAACAAAGTTCTGAAACACAGCCGGCGCATTACTTAACCCAAAAGACATTACCAAGTACTCTAGTGTCCCTCTGGAGTGTTAAATGCCGTTTTCCACTCATCTCCTTCTCTGATGCGGATTAGGTTATATGCTCCCCTGAGATCCAGCTTGGTGAACCACCGGGCTCCTATGAGCTGGTTAAACAGATTGGGGAGGAGTGGGAGAGGGTACTGATTCTTTACAGTAATAGCATTAAGTTCACGGTAGTCAATACAAGGTCTGAGGCCACCATCTTTTTTATCAACGAAAAAGAATCCAGCGCTGACTGGTAACCTGGATGGTCTGATAAACCCTCTCTACAGACTGTCTGCTATATAATCTTTCATGGCCTGACGCTCCGGACCAGAAAGATTATACATTTTACCCTTGGGGAGTCGGGAATTGGGGACCAAATCTATGGGGCAGTCATAATCTCTGTGCGGAGGTAATTTTTCAGATTCAGATACAGAAAACACATCAGCAAATTCCCTGAATGCATAAGGTATGAAGATAGGTTCAGCTCTAGTCAGGTTAACAGATAACGACATACACGTCTCCTGACACTTAGGGCTCCAGCGCACAATCTCACCCTGGTGCCAGTTTTTGACCGGGTTATGTTGCGCAGCCATAGCATGCCCAATACCACTGCCGACATCAGATTCTCAAGAAGAAAAAATGACACAGATTCTACATGCAGAGCACCAACCAGCATGGAGATCTCTGGAGTTACAAAAGTAACCACACCCTGCGTGAGAGGTGTACTATCAATAGCAGATATTCTAATAGGTGCATTTAACCTTAGCAAAGTCAAACCCAGCTCTTTTGCTACAATAGTGTCTATGAAATTAGCAGCAGAGCTACAATCAACAAAGGCCTGCAGCCGTAAAGATTTTCCCTGGTGAGACAATGAGACAGGTAACATTAACCTCATAGGGTCTGCAGGAAGTACCTGGGCACCTGAGCGGGTATCCTGGGGCCCAGTCAGGTGCTGCTGCTGCCTTGGAAGTGATTGCCTCTCTGATCTAGGCACTCCATGTTTGGCTCCACAATGTGATCTGCTCCCTTGTAGTCGACAGGACTCTGGACACGATGAGGTAGGTGTTGCAGGGGCTTGAACTTGAGCAGACCTGAGATCCTGCACTTGCTGTGTAAGTCCATGTACAAGGCCAGAAAGGGTTTAGCACAGCATGGAGAGAATCCATTTTTTTTTCTCTATCTCCTAGTTAGAGGGGCCAGAGATAATGTAACGCCTGCCTGGATCCACAGACTCAGATGGGATGTAAATGGGAGGCTAGAGGGAAGCCACTCACCAAGCAGGACTCCCAGAACCCTGAAACCTTTAACCCCTATACAGGGATTTGGAATTACACAGGGCCCTGGTGATCACTACCTGAGGAAGGCTGCAGTCCGATGAGACTAGTAGTCAGGCAGGGTCAAACCAGGAATTGCAGAACAGGGACAGAATCGGCAGGCAATGACGTAGTCAGCAAACGTAGCGGAGGTCAAATCCGGATCGCGCAGCGAGGTACAAAAACAGTAGGCAGGAGGGTAGTCAGAAAACACGCAGAAGTCATCACACAGGAATCACCAAACAGAATAGGACGTAACAGGAACCAGGAAAATCAGAACTATCTCTGGAAGAGGTCAGACGACAGAAGGGGAACTAAGAAGGGTGTGGTGTTTTCCCATTGGCTGCAGCTGAACGCTGGCAACTGCAGCTGGAAGACACACGCAACCCATAGTCAGCCAGTGGTACTGCAGATCCCAAGATAACCCAGCTCAGTGGATGATCGGAGCCTGCGCCCACTGGTGCCGCTGGCATCGACTCCTTTCCCATCACCAGCACCATCCACGGCAGGAACACGGTGTCGCCTGGCGATCAGAGCAGAAGTCGCTGGAGCAGACTCCGGTGGCGACGTAACAGACACCCATCGGACTGGACTAGTCCTATTTGCATACAACGGTTTTGTTTGGGGATATGCAGGGGGGCATAATATACCACTTTTAGTATGCAATATAGGTGCTAAGGAAGGTGGTCGGATTAGGTCATACACTAAAAAACTAGTGACAAGTTCCCTTTAATGCTTAGTAAATCCTTACCTTTCTTGTAGAATTCCATTATGTTGTTTTAGAGAAATCCATAGTTCAAATTGTATGCTAATGAGTTACAAGTGCAGTGGGACAGGCCTTGCACTTACAGCTTTCCTGCTTCTTTCCCTATTCCCAGCCTGATTCCTGCCTCCTGTCTCTGACTGACAGGTCACTGAACCATGAGTGACCTAAAGACAGGCAATGAGCGGGTAGGAAATAGCGAGAGAGGCAGGTGAGCTGAGAGTGCAGGGCCCGCACCACTACACTTACAACTCTCTTCCTTCTTTCCCTATTCCCTGCCTGATTCCTGCCTCTTGTCTGTGATTGGCAGGTCACTGAACCATGAGTGACCCAGAGGCTGAAGGCAATCAGCAGGTGGGAAATGGGGAAAGAGGCAGGCGAGCTGAGAGTGCAGGGCCCACCCCACTGCACTTACAGCTTTCCTGCTTCTTTCCCTATTCTCTGCCTGATTCCTACCTCTTGTCTCTGATTGACTGGTTACTGAAACATGAGTGACCTACACACAGGAGGCGAACAGCGGGTGGGAAATGGGGAGAGAGACAGGCGAGCTGAGAGTGCAGGGCCCACCCCACTGCACTTACAACTCATTAGCATACAATTTCAACTATGGATTTCTCTAAAACACCCAAATGGATTTCTATGAGAAAGGTAAGACTTTTTTCAGCACTAAAGCGACGCTACATACATGCAAGTTTTTTGTTGTAAAAAAAAACAAACCTGATGACAGGTTCTTGCTTTATTTATATTGTGTTTCATTTCTTGTGTTAATAAAGAGAAATTCAAAGTAGATTAAATGTTGTCTACAGAATTTCTGGTAACATATGTCACATATTAATAAGTGATAGCTTGATTTTATTATTAGGAATAAAGACATGTGGCCATAGCATTAGTCTCAATGGGTCAGAGACAGAAACAGATGGAAGATCTTGTTTGGCATCAGCCTAGAATTCCTAAGTGTTGCTGATAGCAATTCCATTAAATATACCAGCTGTACAAGTGACCTGTATGTCATCAAGCTGACAAATGCAGAATAAATATATTAATATAAGTTCTTTAAGTGTTAACTTAATTGGTAATTACAGAGAATTCTTCTACAAATCCTGTCTGCTTTACGTGTTATTTAATTTTTGGTCAGATTACCAAATGAAGGGTTCATTTCAAACCTAGACCTCCTTCACACATTCTTTGTGTTTTGTTTTTTTACATAATTTTCATGCATTTTTACAAGTAGCATACAAACCAATGCAACAGCAATCTAAGCAAACTATAGTTTATGCAACATAATTAAACCAAAAGATGCTAGTCACCAAACAAGTAGAAGGAATATATGGGCTCGGGACCTCGCTACTGTCCGGGCTTAACTTCGGAGAGTCCAAAAAAGAGAAAGGTTCAGATCAACATCAAATTAAAAAAATCTCTATTATTTTATTTGTAAATCTTTAAAAAAAGGGTTGCAGCAAACCCATACAGTGCCCTTCCCCTAATGCTACTTTACATTCCCATAATAAAGGGCAAGGAATGTGGTACAAAGACTTTGTGGATTTCCTCTAAGGCTTTTTTTTAATAATTTACAAATAAAATATTGAAGATATGTTAATACTCTTGTTGAGCTGGACCTACCACTCTTATGGTTTATGCCAACACAAATAAAATATTGAAGATATGTTAATACTCTTGTTGAGCTGGATCTACCACTCTTATGGTTTATGCCAACATTGAATATACAGTGCCTACAAGTAGTATTTAACCCCCTGCAGATTTAGCAGGTTTGATAAGATGCAAATAAGTTAGAGCCTGCAAACTTCAAACAAGAGCAGGATTTATTAACAGATGCATAAATCTTGCAAACCAACAAGTTATGTTGCTCAGTTAAATTTTAATAAATTTTAAACATAAAAGTGTGGGTCAATTATTATTCAACCCCTAGGTTTAATATTTTGTGGAATAACCCTTGTTGGCAATTACAGCTAATAATCGTCTTTTATAAGACCTGATCAGGCCGGCACAGGTCTCTGGAGTTATCTTGGCCCACTCCTCCATGCAGATCTTCTCCAAGTTATCTAGGTTCTTTGGGTGTCTCATGTGGACTTTAATCTTGAGCTCCTTCCACAAGTTTTCAATTGGGTTAAGGTCAGGAGACTGACTAGGCCACTGCAACACCTTGATTTTTTCCCTCTTGAACCAGGCCTTGGTTTTCTTGGCTGTGTGCTTTGGGTCATTGTCTTGTTGGAAGATGAAATGATGACCCATCTTAAGATCCTTGATGGAGGAGCGGAGGTTCTTGGCCAAAATCTCCAGGTAGGCCGTGCTATCCATCTTCCCATGGATGCGGACCAGATGGCCAGTCCCCTTGGCTGAGAAACAGCCCCACAGCATGATGCTGCCACCACCATGCTAGACTGTAGGGATGGTATTCTTGGGGTCGTATGCAGTGCTATCCAGTCTCCAAACGTCACGTGGGTGGTTGGCACCAAAGATCTCGATCTTGGTCTCATCAGACCAGAGAACCTTGAACCAGTCTGTCTCAGAGTCCTCCAAGTGATCATGAGCAAACTGTAGACGAGCCTTGACATTACGCTTTGAAAGTAAAGGTACCTTACGGGCTTGTCTGGAACGGAGACCATTGCGGTGGAGTACGTTACTTATGGTATTGACTGAAACCAATGTCCCCACTGCCATGAGATCTTCCCGGAGCTCCTTCCTTGTTGTCCTTGGGTTAGCCTTGACTCTTTGGACAAGCCTGGCTTCGGCACGGGTGGAAACTTTCAAAGGCTGTCCAGGCCGTGGAAGGCTAACAGTAGTTCCATAAGCCTTCCACTTCCGGATGATGCTCCCAACAGTGGAGACAGGTAGGTCCAACTCCTTGGAAAGGGTTTTGTACCCCTTGCCAGCCTTGTGACCCTCCACGATCTTGTCTCTGATGGCCTTGGAATGCTCCTTTGTCTTTCCCATGTTGACCAAGTATGAGTGCTGTTCACAAGTTTGGGGAGGGTCTTAATTAGTCAGAAAAGGCTGGAAAAAGAGATAATTAATCCAAACATGTGAAGCTCATTGTTCTTTGTGCTGAAATACTTCTTAATACTTTAGGAGAACCAAACAGAATTCTGGTGGTTTGAGGGGTTGAATAATAAATGACTCTCTGAATAAACGTTTCACAATTTAAAAAAAAAATAAAAAAAGAAATAACATTCTTTTTTGCTGCAGTGCATTTCACAATTCCAGGCTGATCTACAGTCCAAATGTCACAATGCCAAGTTAATTCCGAATGTGTAAACCTGCTAAATCTGCAGGGGGTTGAATACTACTTGTAGGCACTATATAACAATACCAGAAGACTATAGCGCTCACAAACCGACGTAGTAAAAGTTAGTAATAAATGACATGTGCAGGCTAAAATGGAGAACAATTGACTTGCCTGAAAGGTGCATCAGACTAGGTGAGTAGATGAATGCGTGTCCTCATCTGGAGGTTCGTAGTAGGCTGCAGAGGTTACAAGTGGCGTGGATGCCTGTGTTGAAGTTGAAAAAAATTCACCTCGGTACTGGCAGTAAGTGCAGAGTATGGAGGTGTTCTGCGAGGCGGGCTTCAAGGATTGAATGCTAATCTTACCCCATAGGAAGAACGGTGTGCGGTCAGGAGATGGCGTCTGTATCCAGGGGCCCCGGCCGGCGGCTTCCCTAGATACCCAAACGCACGTGTGAGGAAAGCGTGTCATGTCACAGGACTCAAGACTGGCTACGGAAGCGTGTGGGGGCAAAAGTGGCATCCACGCCACTTGTAACCTTTGCAACCTACTACGAACCTCCAGATGAGGACACACATTCATCTATTCACCTAGTCTGGTGCACTTTCCAGGCAAGTCAATTGTTCTCCATTTTACCCTGCACATGTCATTTATTACTAGCTTGTACTACGTCGGTTTGTGAGCGCTATAGTCTTCTGGTATTCTTATATATGTCTACTTGATTTACTCTCACGCGGAGTGCATTTACCATCAGCTGCACCAACACTAGCCTTAAGGCCCCCGTCACATGCAGCGATGTATCTAATGATATATCGGCAGGGTCATGGATTCCGTGACGCACTTCCGACATTGTTAGCGATGTCGTTGCGTGTGACAGCAAGGAACGACCATTAACGATGGAAAATACTCACCTTATCGTCCATCGTTGACACATGGTTCCTTTTTAAAAAATCGTTGTTTGTTGAGCACGCAGGTTGTTGAATGTTACCGAGGCAGCACGCATCGCTACGTGTGACACCTTGGGAACGACGAACTGCAGCTTACCTGCGGCCACCAGCAATGTGGAAGGAAGGAGATGGGCAGGATGTTATGTCCCGCTCATCTCCGCCCCTCCACTTCTATTGGGTGGCCGCTTATTGACGCCGCTGTGACGCCGCACAAACCGCCCCCTTTACAGCGACGTTGCCAGGCAGGTAAGTACGTGTGACGGCTCCAAACGATTTTGTGCGCCACGGGCAGCAATTTGCCCGTGATGCACAAACGATGGGTGCGGGTGCTTTTACCAGTGATATCGCTAGTGATATCGCTGCGTGTAACACCCCTTTTAGGTCACTATTCATCCAACCACTGCACCTGATACATTCAGCCTAAAGTCTTTAGTTTTTCAGCTTCAGTCATCCAATCCATTTGCCTCTGAGCACTGGTATTTTCTATTCCTTTTTCAACATTGAATATATGAATTTTAACTTGTATTGATGTTATATAGACTAAACCTATACAGTTGAAGTTCTTAGCACACATGTTGAGCTATAGTTTATGCAAACATTGAATATATGAATTTTGAGTTGCGTTGCTGCTAGATAGACAATACTTAATACATTAGTTGTTCTTCCTTGACATTATGAGCAACTAATGTGATCCCATCTGTCAAGAATAAGGTGACCTCTTCAGATGGGACCATATTGTAACTGATTTACCACTCCTGGGCTTATGTCTATGACTGATAGCAGCACTGTACCAACCAAGATGGAGGTAGTCACCATCTCCAAATTTACCGTGCTATTACTTTTACCCATACCATTTCCATGCTCATGGTACTGTTGCATCTGTTAGTTTATATACTACTGTATTACAGTCAGTCAACTTGTATATTTATTTGCTCAGAGGTGCTGATTAATTTTCCTTGTTACATTAGTTGTATGTTTGCTGGGGGTAATCTTCTCCATCTTAGTCATGCACTCCTCCCATCTATAACAGCTGTTTTGAATTAAACTGCATTCCTGGACCCTACTTATCCTTTGTTTTGTAGACATATGTCCTTGATGTGTTAGTGCAGTTTGTGACCCCAGGAGGTTACATTATAGTTGGAAGAAGGACTCACACTAATTGATCAGAACGTGAGCTATGAACCTCAAATTTGTTGGCATAAACTTTACCTATAAGTGCTGCTTGGATATGTTTGTATGCTACTGCCTTACAATAACAACAGCTTGCATACAATTAACAGAAAACAGGTTGACTATGTAACATTGATGATATAGAATTTAGGGTGCTTGTATTACAATTAACCCCTTCACGACCATGGACGGAAAGATCCGTCATGGTGCCCTGGGCCTTAACGACCAAGGACGGATCTTTCCGTCATGGCGTAATCGCGGCACCGGAGCCTCCGGTGACTGCGAAAAATTAGGATAAACCACAGATTCGGGGAGG
Source organism: Anomaloglossus baeobatrachus (assembly GCF_048569485.1). NCBI lineage: Eukaryota > Metazoa > Chordata > Amphibia > Anura > Aromobatidae > Anomaloglossus > Anomaloglossus baeobatrachus. The sequence continues at coordinate 302,552,219 of NC_134356.1, forward strand.
AGGGGACCTGTACCTGACCTCAGGAGGGGTGGTGCCTCCTCCCCGGACCTACGGAGGCTGTGATTGGCTGACGAACGTCGCTCAACCAATCACAGCCACTGTAATGTTCCAGCCACTTAAAGTGACTGAAACATTGAAATCCAGCCCTGGCCAGTGCAGCTATAGCACTGGCCATTGGCTGGAGCTGGGTGACCTCACTGGATCACCCTCCCCCAGCTCCAGTAGCTCTGATTGGAGAGATCGGCCTTGTGACCGATTTCTCCAATCACAGTGGACCTGTTGCCGGTGACCGCCCCCGTCATCGTCCCTGCAGCACGCCAGCACAGTGAGTGTACACAGTGCAATGGCAGGGCGACAAGCTCCGGTCCCATGCTGTTATGAGACCGGAGCATGGGACCCGGAAGTTGCCGCGCTGCCATTGCACTGTATGAAACCGGCCTTCCGATCCGCCGCCGCGATCTGCCACCCGCACCCCCACCCCTCGTATCTGCTGCCCGCACCCTCACCCCCACACCTCCCAATCCGCCGCCGCTGCTGCCCTCCGCCGCGATCTGCCACCCGCACCCCCACCCCTCGTATCTGCTGCCCGCACACTCACCCCCACACCTCCCGATCCGCCGCCGCCGCTGCCCTCCGCCACGATCTGCCACCCGCACCCCCACCCCTCGTATCTGCTGCCAGCACACTCACCCCCACACCTCCCGATCCACCGCCACTGCTGCCCTCCGCCGTGATCTGCCACCCGCACCCCCACCCCTCGTATCTGCTGCCCGCACACTCACCCCCACACCTCCCGATCCGCCGCCTCTGCCCTCCGCCGCGATCTGCCACCCGCACCCCCACCCCTCGTATCTGCTGCTCGCACCCTCACACCTCCTGATCCGCCGCCGCTGCCCTCCGCGATCTGCCACCCGCACCCCCACCCCTCGTATCTGCTGCCCGCACCCTCACCCCCACACCTCCCGATCCGCCGCCGCCGCCCTCCATCTGCCACAGTGCCACCGGTCCCCCCCGATCTGCTGCCCGCCCCCTTTCCCTCGTGATCGGCTGCTCGTCCCCTCACCGCCATGATGTGCGCTCCCTCCCCTGTCACCGCCGTGATGTGCGCTCCCTCCCCTGTCACCGCCGTGATGTGCGCTCCCTCCCCTGTCACCGCCGTGATGTGCGCTCCCTCCCCTGTCACCGCCGTGATGTGCACTCCCTCCCCTGTCACCCCGTGATCTGTGCTCCCTCACCTGTCACCCCATGATCTGTGCTCCCTCACCTGTCACCCCATGATCTGTGCTCCCTCACCTGTCACCCCGTGATCTGTGCTCCCTCACCTGTCACCCCCGTGATCTGCTGTCCGCTCTCCCTCACCTCTCACCCCCGTGATCTGTGCTCTGCTCACCTGTCTCCTCCGTGATCTGCGCTGCGCTCCCTCCCCCACCTCTCACCCTCCCCGATCTGCTGCCTCCTTCATCTCCTGTGATCCAGCTGCCTAGATCCATCCTGTAGGGTAACTATCCCCAATCTCACCTCCCACTCCCCTTCCCACCCTTCCCACCCATCCCCCCCTCCCCCCATCCTCTGCCGCTCCTGCATCCACTGCGCCCTCTCCCATCCGCCCCCACCCTATCCCAGCCGCCGTCTCACAATCACAGATGCTCCCTTTATATGCCGCTGCCCCCCCATCTGCTGCCGCCCCATCTGCCGCCCCCCCCCCATCTGCCGCTGTTTTTTTTTTCTATGCCATGGGGGTCTAGTTTCCAAAATGGGGTCACATGTGGGGGAGCTCCACTGTTTCGGCACCTCAGGGGGTCTCCAAACAGCATGGAATACGCTAATTATCCCAGACAATTTTGCTTTGAAACGTCAAATGACGCTCCTTGCCTTCCGAGCCCTGCTGTGCACCCAAACATTTGAGTTCCACCACATATGAGGTATCTGTGTACTCAGGAGAAATTGCACAATACATTTTATTTTATGGTGCAATTTTTCCTGATACCCTTGTGAAAAAAAAAGCTACCTGGTTGAACTAACAATTTTGTGGTAAAAAAATTTTTTTTTTATTTTCACGGCTCAACTCTATTAACTTTTGTGAAGCCCCCAGAGGCTCAAAGTGCTCAATAAACATCTAGATAAATTCCATGAGGGGTCTAGTTTCCAAAATGGGGTCACATGTGGGGGAGCTTCACTGTTTCGGCACCTCAGGGGGTCTCCAAACACAACATGGAATACGCTAATTATCCCAGACAATTTTGCATTTGAAACGTCAAATGACGCTCCTTGCCTTCCGAGCCCTGCTGTGCGCCCAAACACTTTATTCCACCACATATGAGGTGTCTCTGTACTCAGGAGAAATTGCACAATACATTTTATGGTGCAATTTTTCCTGATACCCTTGTGAAAAAAAAGCTACCTGGTTGAAGTAACAATTTTGTGGTAAAAAAATTTTTTTTTATTTTCACAGCTCAACTCTATTAACTTTTGTGAAGCCCCCAGAGGCTCAAAGTGCTCAATAAACATCTAGATAAATTCCATGAGGGGTCTAGTTTCCAAAATGGGGTCACATGTGGGGGAGCTCCACTGTTTCGGCACCTCAGGGGCTCTCCAAACGCAACATGGTGCGGCTAACGATTCCAGCTAATTTTCTGTTCAAAAAAGTCAAATGGCGCTCCTTCCCTTCCGAGTCCTGCCGTGCGCCCAAACAGTGGTTTTTCGCCACATATGAGGTATCTGCGTGTTCAGTAGAAATTGCCCAACAAATTTTGAGGGGTTCATTTAATCCTGCTACCCTTGTGAATATGCAATATTTGAGGCTAAATTAACATTTTTGTTGCAAAAAGTAAAATGTTCATTTTTTCCTTCCACATTGCTTTAGTTACTGTGAAGCACCTGAAGGGTTAATAACCTTCTTGAATGTGGTTTTGAGTAGCCTGAGGGGTGCCGTTTTTGGAATGGTGTCACTTTTGGGTGTTCTGTGTCATGTAGACCTTTCAAAATCGCTTCAAATGTGATGTGGTCCCTAAAAAAAGTGGCTTTGTAAATTTTGTTGTAAAAATGAGAAATTGCTCATAAACTTTGAACCCCTATAACTTCCTTAAATTTGTTTTTTTTCCCAAAATTGTTCTGATGTAAAGTAGACATGTGGGAAATGTTATTTATTAATTATTTTGTGTCATATGTCTTGTTGGTTTTAGAGCATAAAAATTCAAAGTTTGAAAATTACAAAATTTTCAAAATTTTCACGAAATTTCCGTTTTTTTCACAAAGAAACGCAAAAAATATCGTCCTAAATTTACCACTAACATGAAGCCCAATATGTCACGAAAAAACAATCTCAGAATCACCGGGATCCGCTGAAGCGTTCCAGAGTTATAACCTCATAAAGTGACACTGGTCAGAATTGCAAAAAATGGCCTGGTCTTTAGGGTCAAAATAGGCTTGTGGCTAAAGGGGTTAAAGTGCTTACAATTGGGATGTTTATACCTTTACACCAAGCAACTGATTTTTCGAATGTAATTAAATGCGGTAATAATAATGAATTCTGTTTTATATATGGCAGGACACCACCTAAGTGTTCCTAATATGAATACACAAAATTTGCCTATTGCTAATTAACTTGGTTGTTATTATTAGCATTTTTATCCTATGTAGATAGATTGGAAGAGGCCTGACACACCTAGACCGTATCTTACACAAACACACAAAACTCAGCTCTGGCTCCTAAAGCATTTTTTCCATTTTTCCCAAACCAAAACCTCCACCTTCTATTGCCTCTCTACTGCCCGGTTCATACAAAAAAGTCAGTGCCTTGTCAGCATTAGGCATTTCCTTGGCATAGACAGTCCTCTGTTTTCCCCTGTGACTGGCAATGAGAAGACTCAGAGGAATATGCAAAACTACGGATAAAAGTGCAGAATAGGGTCTTACCAGGCAAAGGAATTGAAGAAATAAAGTGAATACACTCACTTATTAGGGTTGTGCCAGTCACAACCCCTAAGTATGTTTTAGAGATGGCGGCTGCTGCAGTCCCGGGTTTGTAGAATGCAGTGCTAGAGTAGAGAAACCGGGTGTATGCCACGCTGTCACCAGAAAGTCCAGAAGTTGATTATTTTAAAGATCTTTTATTCAAGTCAATGCATTTCAGAGAGCTCTGTCTCCTTTATCAGAACATTCAAGAAAAATCAACAATCTAGTACAGAGGAGAGGAAACCCCTATATATTTACATATATAGTCTGAGACCTGCCTACACTATTTAAAAAAAAGGGCAGGCAAATGACCGACTCAGTAACAAAGCGAGATAAATGCTCCCATATGACAAAACAGAGACAAATCTTAAATAAAACATTGTATTTCAATATCATAATAAATATTTAATCTAATATATAAAGCTGAGTATATGTATGTATGTATGTATGTGTGTATGTCCGCTAGAGGAATCTGCACCTTCAGAATCTGCACCACAATCGCATTTACAATTAGGAAATTTTGCACAGACAGTTCATGTAACTCAGGGAATGTCATAGACTATGTTTTGATGGGAAAATTAACCCCGTGCTTTACAGGTACTCTCCAAAAATCCTGCCTCAATTAAAGTCAATGTAGCTGCGAGCTATAGGTTATTAATAGTAGCTGTGAGTGGTTGCTATAGGAACAAAATAAATTGTTAGTGTAAGAAGCTTATGTGTGAGGTAATAAGATGTCGGTGGGGAGACGGATAGAGAGAGACAGAAAGAGACAGATAGAGTAAGAGGCAGACAGGGAAAGAGACAGACAGACAGGGAAAGAGACAGAGAGACAGACAGTCAAAGAGAAAGAGGCAGACAGACAGACAGACAGGGAAAGAGACTGAAAGAGAGGGACAGTCAAAGAGACAGAAACAGACAGACAGGGAAAGAGACAGACAGAGAAACAGACAGGGAAAGAGACAGAAAGAGAGAGACAGTCAAAGAGACAGAAACAGACAGACAGGGAAAGAGACAGACAGAGAGAGACAGACAGGGAAAGAGACGGAGAGAGGGAAAGAGACAGAGAATGAAAAAGACATTGAAAAAGACAGACAAGGAAAGAGACAGGGAAAGAGACAGAGACACACGGGGAAAGAAACACACGGGGAAAGAGACACACGGGGAAAGAGACACACGGGGAAAGAGACACATGGGGAAAGAGACAGATGGGGAAAGAGACAGATGGGGAAAGAGACTGCCAGACAGACACAGAGAGAGAGAGAGAGACAAACACAGAGAGAGAGAGATAGACAGAGAAAGAGAGACACAGAGGCACACAGAGTCAAACAGACAGAGACAAACAGACAGAGACTGACAGAGAGACAGTTACTATACCGGGCAACACCCAGGTACTACAGCTAGTTAGTTAATAGAAATGAGAAAAAAAAGGAAGAGAAAAGAAAAAAAAGTGAAAAGAAAAATGAAAGAAATAAGGGGGTAGTAAGGGTTTCGAACACTGAAAATCCATGGAATGGGTGGCAGGTATATATTCATGACGCTATAAAGGGAATCAGGATGAAAAAAATGAAATAAACTCATGTGTCGTTATTACAGTGTAAATGGTGTTCGAAAATGAAGAATAAAAAATGTAAAAATTACAAAGAAGCCTTATGATCAGAAAATGTGGAATTAATTATGTATTTTGATAATGAAAAGAAAAATTAAAAATAATAAATAAATAAAAATAAAAATCATGGAATAAATAATAATAATAATAATAATACATTGAATCAAATTAGTTATGCCTGTCTAAATAATTGTCAGTTAATATATTTGTCCACTTATATATTTAAGTATTGTTTAACATGTGCAGTGTTGAAGAAACCTTGGATAACGTTGGTGTAAAAAGTGCGATGTAATGCGCATGCTCAAGAAGTTGAAATGCGTTCAACTCATTGGAAAAAACACACACAACTGTGCTAGTGCAGGGGTTTATCAAAGTTCATAGTTTTTTGGTGATATGAAACCAGCATATGCAATTGAAGAAAGAAAAATATATATCGAAGGTGGGGAGAAAAAGTGGTATGTGTTCAAAAAGGAGGACATGTGTCAATGAGAATTTAATTATATATAATGCATGTGGAAAAAGAAATTATAAGAAATATAGGATTAGAACCCATGGATATCAAGGTCTAACACGCTAGATGTTTAACACTTTGCTCCACTTAGGAACCATGTAGAATTTAAGTGGATGGAGAAATGGTAGTAAAAGGGTATAATTCCTATATTAATTATTGGATTCAAAAAATAAAAACCAAAAAGGTGGAGTGATGTGTAAATTTTGAGATCATATATATGAAGTGCAAGTATGTAACACTGTTTTTTTTAAACTTTTCGTTTTCCTAATGAGCTATCTCATCAGAGAAAGCTAGTATGATAGTTTTTACAAAAGGAGAAGCGAGTGACAGAGTATAGAAGAAATGCGCAGGCGCTAAAGGTGAGAGAAGTTCAGACCATGAGAAAAAGTTCACCGTGCCTGTGCATGGGTTAGAAAAGTTCAGATTGTGAGAAAACGTTTCAATTTGCTTGTGCAGGGGTTAAAGAAGTTCAGATCGTGAGAAAAAGTTTCACCGTGCCTGCGCAGGGGTTAAAGAAGTTCAGAGAGGGAAAAACGAATCAAACATAGAACGCCCTCTCACAAATGTATATTACTAGAGTTTGTGTTGAAAGGGTGGCATTCATGGGCATAATCATGAGCCTCACTACCTGAAAATGATTCTGTAGTGATCCCACATTGGAATAAGATGGGATCTTAAAGAATTAAAAATTAACAGTTAGTAGATATCACAATATTTAACAAGTATAAACATATAGGATATTATGATTTAAAATTGTGCAGAGATCTGAATTACATAAAACAAATATATAAAACAACATTTATTATTAATATTAGTGTATGCCTAAAAGAAACTAAAAATGATATAAAAGGATATAAAGGAATAAAAGAATAAGTGATACAGATATAAAAAAATCTTTTATGTAAAATATAAATATCTCTTCTAATAGAATAAATCTGTCACTTCATTCAGACCCATGGGCTTATGGGTATTTAATTTATATATCCAAAGTGTCTCTTTGTTACTGAATGCCTCCAGTCTATTAGGGGTGTCCGATGAAATCTGTTCAATTGGAGTTACCATTAGATTCATATTTTTAGTGTGCACCATCGTGCAGTGTCTTGAAAGTACTGGCAATAGGAAACCCTTTTTGATGTTACACCTGTGAGAGTTCAGCCTATTCTGTAGTGCTTTAGAGGTCCTCCCAACATACTGCTTATTACACTCACATTCATTTATGTATACATTAAAATCCGATTGGCATGTGAGATGGCCTTTTATAGTAAAATTTTGAGAACCAGAGATAGAGCAAAAAAAAAGTTTTTGTACTGTGATGAATTGGAATTACAGCACAATTTTTTGAGAAACATTTGAAGGATCCTGCCTGGAGATCAGGATTTCTTGTACTGGTAAATGTTCTCAGTCTACTGGTTGCCACAATATTTTTCAAGGTGGGTGCCCTTCTAAAGGTAATGCCTGGGTGAGGAGGCATTATTTTATTTAGAATAGGGTCATTTAATAGAATGCCCTAATGCTTTTCTAGAACATTTCTAACAAAAATATTGTCTTTACTAAAAGTTGTTATGAAATTGGAATTGAAGTCTTGTGTAGTATTAGGTTCGGGAGTAGCAACCTTACGTTTCACCAAATCCTCTTGTTTCATATTCTTTATGGCAATAAAAGCTTTTTTTCATTAAAACTAGGGGGTATTTTTTCTCATAAACATGTTTAAATAAAATCCCAGCCTGTTCTTTAAAATCAACATCCTGAGTGCAATTTTTTCGGAATGTTTTATATTGATTAAAAGGAGCCATTTATAATAATGTCCACTAGAAAAATATATATATCCGTTTGTATCAACTTGTTTGAAAAATGTTTTGGTGATGGTTTGATTATTACAATGGGATACAGTAAGGTCTAAAAAATCAACATGCATGTTGCTGAACACCGGTGAGAAAACTAAACCCCAAGTATTGTTCTTTATATGCTCCAAGAACAATCCAATTTTTTGTCTCTATTATACCATATAAAGAATAAGTCTTCTATGTATCTCTTATAAAGGATAATATTCTTATCAAAATTTGGAATTTTGGATGAATACGAGCTCAAATATAGCCATAAAGAGATTTGCATATGTGGGTGTTACTTTAGAACCCATCACAGTGCCAAGTTCTTGGTAATATATTTTGTCCAAAAAAGTAAAATAATTTTTTTGTAAAATTAATGACAATGGGCGGCACGGTGGCTCAGTGGTTAGCACTGCAGTCTTGCAGCGCTGGATACCTGGGTTCAAATCCCACCAAGGACACTATCTGCAAAACGTTTGTATGTTCTCCCCGTGTTTGCGTGGGTTTCCTCCGGGTACTCTGGTTTCCTCCCACACGCCAAAGACATACAGATAGGGACTCTAGATTGTGAGCCCCAATGGGGACAGTGTTGCCATTGTATGTAAAGCACTGTGGAATTAACAGCGCTATATAAATGAATAAAATTATTATTATTATCCCCCATATTATAAAGTATTTTTGTTTAGCCAGTATCCTATTGTCTAGTTCAATGAAGTGTGTAAAACAAACTAGACCTAAGTCATGTGGAATGTTTAAAATATAGGGGCGAGACATCCATGGAGATGAATAAATATGATTCTCTCCAAGGAATGTCTTTAATCATCATAATGAGGTGTGCCGAATCTTTTAGGTAGCTAGTTAGGCTGGTAACATGGACCTGCATTATTTCATCAATATAGGACGCTAAGTTAAATGTTAGTGAATCAACGTCCAAAATAATTGGTCTACCAGTGGGGAATTGTCAGACTTTTATATATTTTTCTCAGATGGTAGAAGAATCCCATTTTTGGTTTTTAAATTATTAAATATTTATTTTCAGAGTTATTTAGGATGTTGCTCAGAACCGCATCATGAATGAGTTAATTATATTCGTGAACAGCTGAAGTGTATTGTTCCATTTGGCCAACCTGATATTGTGTGGGATTGGATAAAATGTGTCCAATCATCTCTATCTTGGATGACAATTCCACCTGCAGCATGTATGACAATATCACTGTTGTTTTTTAAGGAATTTAAAGCTTTTTCTCTCTCTACTGCTGAGATTCTGATTTTATTTTCTTAAAGAAGGTGTATACTTTTTGACATTTTCCAAAACCATATCATAAAAGGTTTTTATATGATGGCCTTTACTCTCTACTGGATAAAATTTGGATTTAGGTTTAACCTTAGTGTGAAAAAATGTTTCATCTTCAGATTCATTTAAATTTTGGTTCCTTTTATCCTTATTGAGAAAAAAATACCTTTTAAGTGTCAATTTCCTAATAAATATTTAGAAATCAAGATATAAGTCAAAATCTTTAGAACAGAAAGTTGGACAAAAGGATAGCCTTTTATTTAAAACTTTAATTTCATCACTAGTTAAAATGTATTTAGAAAGGTTAAAGCTGTTACTAGTGCAGTGAGGTATTACTGTGTTCCCTTTTTCTCTCTTTTGTTTATGTTTAATTCCTGCTCTGTTACCTCTGGTGCATTTTTTTTTTTCATAGGTTTGGGAGTTAGGGAGTTGGATATTAAGCGGGCTTTACACGCAACGACATCGCTAACGAGATGTCGTTGGGGTCACGGAATTCGTGACGCACATCCGGCCTCGTTAGCGACGTTGTTGCATGTAAAACGCACGAACAACCGTTAAACGATCAAAATTACTCACCTAATCATTGATTGTTGACCAGTCGTTCTAATCCCGATTACCGTTGCTGTTGCAGGACACAGATTGTTCGTCGTTCCTGCGGCAGCACACATCGCTATATGTGACACCGCAGGAATGAGGAACTACATCGTACCTGCGGCCGCCGGTGATGAGGAAGGAAGGAGGTGGGCAGGATGATCGGCCCGCTCATCTCCGCCCCTCTGCTTCAATTGGGCGGCTGCTTAGTGACGCCGCTGTGACGCCGATCGGACCGCCCCCTTAGAAAGGAGGCGGTTCGCTGGCCACAGCGACGTCGCTAGGATGATATGTGTGACGGGTCCTAGCGATGTTGTGCCCCACGGGCAGCGATTTACCCGTGACGCACAAGCGACGGGGCGGGTGCTTTCACGAGCGACATCACTAGCGATGTCGATGTGTGTAAAGCTCACTTTAGAGTTGTCCTGGAGTTTTTTGCTGAAGGTAAAAAAGGTACACATTAGATCTCCTTATTTGTATTATCAATTGTGATGATTTCATTATTATTATCAGTAGTATTTTCCAAGACCATCAAAAGGCTAGGTGTTCTATCTGAATTCTGAGATGTAGGAAGAGGAAGGTAATACTCATGCGTAGATAAATCTAATAGAGCAATGAAATCTTTCTCTTGATTTCTGTCATTATACACTACAGTAAATAAAAAAAAATGTTGTTTTTTATATTTGATTTATGTAATTCAGGGCTCCGCACAATTTTAAATTTTTAATCTTATATATTTATACTTTTTATATATTATGATATCTACTAACTGTTAATTTTTAATTCTTTAAGTATTACATCTTATTCCAATGTGGGATTATTGCAGAATCATTTTCAGGTAGTAGTGGTCATGATTATTCCCAGAGCTCTCGCATAAACGCCACCCTTTCAACACAAACTCTAGCAATATATTATACTTTATATATACATATATACTAGTAATTAGTGATGAGCGAGTATACTTGTTACTACTCGGTACTCGCACGAGTATCACTGTACTCGGGCTACTCGGCGGGGACCGAGTAATCTCGCGATACTCGTGCTGTACTCGTGGTCTTCATCCCTGCATGTTGGCGCTCTTTTGAGAGCCAGCCCTCATGCAGGGATTGGCTGGAAGACCACTGCAATGCCACAGCCCTGTTAGTTGTGGAATTGCAGTGATTGGCCGGCCTGCACAGCGTGACCGAGCCTTTATACCGGCGGGCGCGCTGTGCTCTGCACACAGCCATCCAGACAGTCAGTGCATGGAGAGTATTGCTGCTTCAGGGAAAGGTTTGCGGCCCTTTATAGCTATTTCCGTAGCAGGGGTGCAAACAGTGTGACCAGAAGTCCTTCTCAGGACTATTATAGTTGTATACAGGCAGGCAGGATATAGCCAGGTCGGAGTACAGTAGCAGAGTCCTTCTCAGGACTATTGTTGCTGTATACAGGCAGGGTATAGCCAGGTCGGAATACAGGCTAGTGACCAGAAGAGTCCTTGTCAGGACTATTGTAGCAGTATACAGGCAGGCAGGCAGGCATGGTATATAGCCATTCCTAGTGGTGACCGTATACCAGCCTTCATCATATCTGGGGCTGGTGTACACAGTCTAAAACAGTCCAGATAGTGTCAGACTTCTCAGTAATTGTCGCTCCTAAAAACCTGCTAGGTTCTTAGTGCGTCCGTGCTTGCATTTAAAAACCGCACGTGTGTGCCTGTCGGTGGCAGCGTACAGGTGCACGTTTTGCACAAACTATTAAATAACGCACAAGTCTAGTGTATAATACACGTCAGTCAGCAGTGTCTGATAGTGTCAGACTTCTCAGTAATTGTCGCTCCTAAAAACCTGTTAGGTTCTTAGTGCGTCCATGCTTGCATTTAAAAACCGCACGTGTGTGCCTGTCGGTGGCAACGTACAGGTGCACGTTTTGCACAAACTATTATATAACGCACAAGTCTAGTGTATAATACACGTCAGTCAGCAGTGTCTGATAGTGTCAGACTTCTCAGTAATTGTCGCTCCTAAAAACCTGTTAGGTTCTTAGTGCGTCCGTGCTTGCATTTAAAAACCGCACGTGTGTGCCTGTCGGTGGCAGCGTACAGGTGCACGTTTTGCACAAACTATTATATAACGCACAAGTCTAGTGAATAGTACACGTCAGTCAGCAGTGTCTGATAGTGTCAGACTTCTCAGTAATTGTTGCTTCTAAAAACCTGTTAGGTTCTTAGTAGAGATGAGCGAACCGGTCGCGGTTCGGCTCGAGGTCGGTTCGCCGAACGGGGGTCCCGTTCGAGTTCGGTTCGTCGAACGTTCGACGAACCGAACTAGAACCAATAGGCTATAATGGGAGGCAATCACAAACACATAAAAATGCATTATAAATGTACACAAACAGTTAATAAACATTGCCATAACACTTACCGGTCCTCGCGATCCCTTCTGCACTCTGTCTCCTGCCGCTATTCCATCCGATGATCGCTGAATCCTCCCGGTGACGGCACTGCCAGCAGAGATGCAGGATCTATCGTGACGTCAAAATAGCCATGTGACCAGTCACGTGGCTATTATCTCATTGGCTACAGACTGGTCACATGACTATGACGCGTCATGTAGGACCTGCGAGTGCATCTCTCCGGTACACGGTGCACATATGTGTATCGCCGTGTACCGGCGACATGCTCTAGCACACGGTCGACTCCCCGTTCCGTTAGGGACCGGCTGACACAGCCGGTCATTAACGGAGATCACCGTTGCCATAGCAACGCAGTTAGCGGTGACGTCACCGCTAACCGCGGCTCCGAGAGCACCGTTGCTATGGTAACGCGTCTGTCAGCGTTACCGCTGTTACCGCTGACAGCCAGCACTGATCACTCACGGAGTGAAGGCTGCACGCTGCTTCCCGATTGTAGTGAGGACTGTAGTGAGGATGAGGTTCCCCAGCCCCAAGTGATGAGCTGGTGCACCTCATCCTCACTACAATCGTCACTACTACTACACTAGAAAGAAAGAAGACAGAAGAGCAGGATCGTGGAGGGCTGACAGGGGGTAATAAAGATGGAGTCTCTAATGTGTCTATGTATTTATTTCTATTAAAGTATTTTTTCTCTGTGTGGTGTTTTTTTTAACCCTTTATTGGAGATTCTTAATGGCCGGGTCAAACGTGCCTGACATTAAGAATCTCTGGCTTAATACTGGCTAGTAAAACAAAGCCAGTATTAACTCATGATTACCCAACAAGCCACCCGGCTCCAGGGCTGTTGGAAGAGTTGGATACAGCGCCAGATGATGGCGCTTCTATAAGAGCGCCATTTTCTGGGACGGCTGCGGACTGAAATCCGCAGCAGAGGCGCCCAGAAACCTCGGGCTAACCTGTGCTGCGGATTCCAATCCCCAGCTGCCTAGTTGTACCCGGCTGGACACAAAAATGGGGCAAAGCCCACGTCATTTGTTTTTTAATTATTTCATGAAATAAGTGAAATAATTAAAAAAAAAACGGGCTTCCCTATATTTTTGGTTCCCAGCCGGGTACAAATAGGCAACTGGGGGTTGGAGGCAGCCCGTGGCTGCCTGCTGTACCTGGCTAGCATACAAAAATATGGCGAAGCCCACGTCATTTTTTTGGTGGGCAAAAAAATTCTGCATACAGTCCTGGATGGAGTATGCTGAGCCTTGTAGTTCTGCAGCTGCTGTCTGCTCTTCTCCATACAGACAGACAGCAGCTGCAGAACTACAAGGCTCAGCATATTCCATCCAGGACTGTATGCAGAAGTTTTTTGCCCCCTGAAAAAATTATGTGGGCTTCGCCATATTTTTGTATGCTAGCCAGGTACAGCAGGCAGGTACGGCTGCCCCCAACCCCCAGTTGCCTATTTGTACCCGGCTGGGAACCAAAAATAAAGGGAAGCCCTTTTTTTATTATTTCATGAATTTCATGAAATAATTAGAAAACAAATGACGTAGGCTTCGCCCCATTTTTGTGTCCAGCCAGGTACAACTAGGCAGCTGGGGATTGGAATCCGCAGCATAGGTTGGCCTGAGCTTTCTGGGCCCCACTGCTGCGAATTGCAGTCTGCAGCCGCCTCAGAAAATGGCATTTTCATAGAAGCGCCATCTTCTGGCGCTGTATCCAACTCTTCCAGCACCTGCCTGCTATACCTGGCTAGCATACAAAAATATGGCGAAGCTCACGTCCTTTTTTTGTAGTTTTTTGGCAAAAAAAATAAAAAATGCTTCCCTGGATTTTCCATTGCCAGTGAAGGTAACACCAAGCAGTGGGGGTTAGCAGCCAGTAGCTGCTTGGATTACCCTTAGCTAGCAATACAAAAAATGCAGGGGGAGCCCATATAAATTTTTTTTAATTATTTATTTAAATAACTAAAAATAAAATGGGCTTCCCTGTATTTTGATTGCTGGACATCACAGTGCTGTAAAAATAAATCTTTAAAAAAATGACGTAGCGCTCCGCGGTATTTTTGATTCTCAGCGCAGATAAAGCAGACAGCTATGGGTTGCCACCCCCATCTGCCTGCCGTTACCTTGGTTGGCAATCAAAATACAGGGAAGCCCATTAATTTTTTCTATTTAAAAAATAGTTAAAAAAAAAAATGACGTTGGGTCCCCCCATTTTTGATAGCCAGCTAGGGTAAAGCAGACGGCTGTAGCCTGAAAACCACAGCTGGCAGCTTTACCGTGGTTGGGGATCCAATGTGGAGGTCCCCTCAGGCTCTTTTTTATAATTATTTTATAAATATTAATAATTACACAATAAAAGTAGGGTCCCCCCCAAATTGGATCACCAGCCAAGGTAAAGCAGACAGCTGTGGTCTGGTATTCTCAGGGTGGGAAGGTCCATAGTTATTGGGCCTTCACAGCCTAAAAATAGCAGGCCGCAGGCACCCCAGACGTGGCGCATCCACTAGATGCGCCAATCCTGGCGCTTCACCCCAGCTCATCCCGTGCCCTGATGCAGTGGCAAACGGGGTAATAAATTGGGTTGATACTAGCTGTAAAGTAACCTGAGATCAAGCCCAGCAGTTTGTGATGTCATGGCGTCCATTAGATACTCAACATCATAAACTGTCAGTACTAACAAAAAAAAAATCGACAAAAGAAATTTATTTGAAAAAACAGTCCCCAAAACATTTCCTCTTTCACCAATTTATTGTAAGAAAAAAAATAAAGGGGTCCCACGACGACTCTGGACCGTCTAGAATATGGGGGGGAGACACTCAGGGAACGTATCCCCCATTTTCTAGGAGTGCGGACCCTTCATGTGAGGAGTGTGGGTGCAATGAATCTGCACTCACTCTTCTCGGGTCCACAGCAGCAGAGTCCATGTCGTAATGGTTGCTACCAAAGCTGCAATGCCCTGCTCATGAGGTAAGGGCATGCCTAATCAGGAGAACTACTGTAGAGGAAGCTCTGCTCACTGGTATATAGGTGCTCAGAGGTAATAATAGATAAAATTAGTGAGTAACCTCGGCACTCTAAATCTCCCAGACTAAGTCAGTAAGTCACAACAGATAGTAATGCAAAATCACTCTTTATTGGTCCGTATTAAGAAAAAAAAAATTTTCATAAGCATATATGTTTTTGTCCAAAACAAGTTACAAATGACGTTTCGGCCTGAGCCTTCGTCAGATTGGACTTATCTGCATGTAATCATGAAAAATGACAATAATCAGTATCACATAAGAGTGAGAGAACAATAACATAAACTCAAACAATGTAGAGGTACAATTGGGATGCAGCAAAAAAATTGCAACACAGCAAGAAATGAAACACATGATACAAATGTCATAATACAGTACAAGGACAATATAGTAATGACAAATATGGGGTCAGAGTAGACTTAGACAGCTCTGGTACGAAAAAGATGTCAATCATAAAGTAACATGTGCAGTAGGTGTAGAGCTACAGTATGCATGGCAGAGCTAATGGGTAGACCGACCATAGAAAAAGAACGGAGAAAAAGTGGAGAAAAAGTGGAGAAAAAATGGAGAAAAAAATGGAGAAAAAGTGGAGAAAAAGTGGAGAAAAAGTGGAGAAAAAGTGGAGAAAAAGTGGAGAAAAAGTGGAAAAAAAATGGAGAAAAAGTGGAGAAGTGGAGAAAAAGTGGAGAAAAAGTGGAAAAAAAATGGAGAAAAAAATGGAGAAAAAGTGGAGAAAAAGTGGAGAAATAGTGGAGAGAAAGTGGAGAAAAAGTGGAGAAAAAGTGGAAAAAAAATGGAGAAAAAGTGGAGAAGTGGAGAAAAAGTGGAGAAAAAGTGGAGAAAAAGTGGAGAAAAAGTGGAGAAAAAGTGGAAAAAAAATGGAGAAAAAGTGGAGAAGTGGAGAAAAAGTGGAGAAAAAGTGGAGAAAAAGTGGAGAAAAAGTGGAGAAAAAATGGAGAAAAAGTGGAGAAAAAGTGGAAAAAAAAATGGAGAAAAAAATGGAGAAAAAGTGGAGAAAAAGTGGAGAAAAAGTGGAGAAAAAGTGGAGAAAAAGTGGAGAAAAAGTGGAGAAAAAATGGAGAAAAAGTGGAGAAAAAATGGAGAAAAAGTGGAGAAAAAGTGGAGAATAAATGGAGAAAAAGTGGAGAAAAAGTGGAGAAAAAGTGGAGAAAAAGTGGAGAAAAAGTGGAGAAAAAGTGGAGAAAAAGTGGAGAATAAATGGAGAAAAAGTGGAGAAAAAGTGGAGAAAAAGTGGAGTAAAAGTGGAGAATAAGTGGAGAATAAGTGGAGAAAAAGTGGAGAATAAGTGGAGAAAAAATGGAGAAAAAATGGAGAAAAAATGGAGGAAAAAGTGGAGAAAAAGTGGAAAAAAAATGGAGAAAAAAATGGAGAAAAAGTGGAGAAGTGGAGAAAAAGTGGAGAAAAAGTGGAGAAAAAAATGGAGAAAAAGTGGAGTAAAAGTGGAGAAAAAGTGGAGAAAAAGTGGAGAATAAGTGGAGAAAAAATGGAGAAAAAAATGGAGAAAAAGTGGAGAAAAAGTGGAGAAAAAGTGGAGAAAAAAATGGAGAAAAAGTGGACAAAAAGTGTAGAAAAAGTGGAGAAAAAGTGGAGAAAAAGTGGAGAAAAAGTGGAGCACCCTTTGGTGCCTTTCATGTGGCACTAAGGGGTGCTTAGCTTTGTATTTAGCCAAAAAAATGAAAAAAAAAAATGACGTAGGGTTCCCCCTAGTTTTGCAGCCAGCTAGGGTAAAGCAGACAGCTGCAGCCTGCAGACCACAGCTGCCAACCTCACCTTGGCTGGTAATCCAAAACTGAGGGCACCCCACGCTGTTATTTTAAATTAAATAAATAATTAAAAAAAAAAACACGTAGGGGTCCCCCAAAATTGGATCACCAGCCAAGGTAAAGCAGACAGCTGGGGCCTGATATTCTCAGACTAGGGAGGTCCATGGTTATTGGACTCTCCCCAGCCTAAAAATAGCAGGCCGCAGCCGCCTCAGAAGTGGTGCATCCATTAGATGCGCCAATCCTGGTGCTACGCCCCAGCTCATCCCGCGCCCTGGTGCGGTGGAAAACGGGGTAATATATGGGGTTAATACCAGATGTGTAATGTCACCTGGCATCAAGCCCTGGGGTTGGTGAAGTCAGGCGTCATCAGATACCCGACATCACCAACCCAGTCAGTAATAAAAAAAAATAGACGACAACCACATTTTTATTTGAAAAAACACTCCCCAATACATTCCCTCTTTAACCAATTTATTAGAATGAAAAACAAATCCAGGTCTGGTGTAATCCAAGGGGTTGCCATGACGATCCACACTGTCCCAGTCAATGAAGAGCAGGATGTTACCCATTGGCTGGGAGAGCAATGCAGTGACCTGAGCTAATATCAATGGGTCAGCCCAGGTCACTGCAGGGCATGACAAGTGCTGCTGTCAGCGAGGTACATTACCTGCGCTGATCTCCAGCACACTGACAGCCCCTGGCACTGAGTTCAATGACCGGCGCCTTCACACCAAGTATCGCAAGAGGCCCGTGACGTCACCGCTAGTCAGTCTCGGGTCGGAAGCAAGAGAAGGTGATGTGACAAGCGGCGGCCATGGAGGACAGTGACAGCGCTGAGGTCAGGATGGCGGGACTTCATCACCGCAGGTAAGCCGAGCGGGACCATGTGTGTGTGTGTGTGTGTGTGTGTGTGTGTGTGTGTATGTATGTGTACATGCTGCGGGCAGGAGGGGGCGGAGCGAGCTGAGCGGGGAAGTGTGGGCTTCCTGCACGTAACTAGGATAAACATCGGGTTACTAACCAAAGCGCTTTGGTTGGATACCCGATGTTTATCTTGGTTACCAGCTTCTGGCAGGCTGCCAGCGATGGCTCCTGCACACTGTAGCTGTAAAAAGCCCTGCTTTTTGCTGCTAGAACCGTTCTCGAACGTATCTAGAACTATCAAGCTTTTGCAAAAAGCTCGAGTTCTAGTTCGATCTCGAACAGCCCCCAAAATCACTCGAGCTTAGAACTGGAGAACCTCGAACCGCGAACCGCGCTCAACTCTAGTTCTTAGTGCGTCCGTGCTTGCATTTAAAACCCGCACGTGTGTGCCTGTCGGTGGCAGCGTACAGGTGCACGTTTTGCACAAACTATTATATAACGCACAAGTCTAGTGTATAATACACGTCAGTCAGCAGTGTCTGATAGTGTCAGACTTCTCAGTAATTGTCGCTCCTAAAAACCTGTTAGGTTCTTAGTGCGTCCGTGCTTGCATTTGAAAACCGCAGGTGTGTGCCTGTCGGTGGCAGCGTACAGGTGCACGTTTTGCACAAACTATTATATAACGCACAAGTCTAGTGTATAATACACGTCAGTCAGCAGTGTCTGATAGTGTCAGACTTCTCAGTAATTGTCGCTCCTAAAAACCTGTTAGGTTCTTAGTGCGTCCGTGCTTGCATTTAAAAACCGCAGGTGTGTGCCTGTCGGTGGCAGCGTACAGGTGCACGTTTTGCACAAACTTTTATATAACGCACAAGTCTAGTGTATAATACACGTCAGTCAGCAGTGTCTGATAGTGTCAGACTTCTCAGTAATTGTCGCTCCTAAAAACCTGTTAGGTTCTTAGTGCGTCCGTGCTTGCATTTAAAAACCGCACGTGTGTGCCTGTCGGTGGAAGCGTACAGGTGCACGTTTTGCACAAACTATTATATAACGCACAAGTCTAGTGTATAATACACGTCAGTCAGCAGTGTCTGATAGTGTCAGACTTCTCAGTAATTGTCGCTCCTAAAAACCTGTTAGGTTCTTAGTGCGTCCGTGCTTGCATTTAAAAACCGCACGTGTGTGCCTGTCGGTGGCAGCGTACAGGTGCACTTGTGTGCA
The DNA here is from genome assembly GCF_048569485.1 of Anomaloglossus baeobatrachus. Classification (NCBI taxonomy): domain Eukaryota; kingdom Metazoa; phylum Chordata; class Amphibia; order Anura; family Aromobatidae; genus Anomaloglossus; species Anomaloglossus baeobatrachus. The sequence goes on from NC_134356.1 coordinate 302,571,286, forward strand.
TTTTGCACAAACTTGGATATAACGCACAAGTCTAGTGAATACACGTCAGCACAGCATTGCAAAATGCGCAAGGGCGTTGGCAACAAACAAGGAAGTGGACAAGATGGTGGTGCAGGCAGAGGCCGAGGTCGTGGGCAAGCTCTAATTTCGCCACAACAAAGGGCCACATCTAGTCGCTCGCACGTCCTGTCCCAAATTCTTGGGGACCGCAGCAGTACACCGCTCTTGAACCAAGACCAGTGTCAACAGGTTGTTAGTTGGATAGCGGATAATGCTTCCAGTCAGATTGGCACCACCACAAACACTCTGTCTTCCACACGGTCAAGTGTCAGTAGCCGTGATACTGCACCGCATATTTCAGAACCTGATCCTCCTTCCTACCACAAGGCTGAGTACACGTCCTCGGACATTACTGATCCCACACTTGGACACTCGGAAGAGCTGTTCACGTTTCCATTCGCACATTCTGGCCTCTCGCCAGCTCATGTTGAAGTGGGTCATGAGGAGATCATATGTACAGATGCCCAAATATTTGAGCAGCCACGTTCTCACGAAGTTGGCAACGTGTCTCAACAAGGGGTGGACGATGATGAGACACAATTGTCAGGAAGTCAGGAGGAGGAGCAGGGTGCGGAAGAGGAAGACGACGTGGTGGATGATCCAGTAACTGACCCAACCTGGCAGGAGGATATGCAGAGCGAGGACAGCAGTGCACAGGGAGAGGGAGGCGTAGCATCCCAACAGGCAGTAAGAAGCAGTGTGGTGGCTCCAGGCAGAAGTCAGGCAACCGTTCCCCGGAACAACAACACGACAAGGTGCCTGTACAAATGTTAGGTCTTCCCGAGTCTGGCAGTTTTTTAAGTTGGCTCCAGATGATTACAAAAAGGCCATTTGCAACACCTGCCGTGCCAGCATCAGCAGGGGTACCAAAACTAGCAGCCTGACCACCACCAGCATGATCAGGCACATGTCAGCCAAGCACCCGACTTTGTGGGAAGTACAACAGAGTCGAGGAGCAGTGCTTGCTGATGTCACTGCTACGTCTTCGCTTGTTGTGCATGCGAGCCAATCCCCTGTCCATGCTGCCTGCGAACAAGGCTCCTCCGGTCCTGCACCTGCAGTTGCCTACGCAGAAATAACACCATCATCAAGCACGTCCTTATCCCAGTGCAGCGTTCAGTTATCCATTCAGCAAACCTTTGAACGCAGGCGCAAATACACTGCCAACGCCCCACATGCCACAGTTCTAAATGCTAACATTTTGCGACTGCTTGCGCTGGAAATGTTGCCTTTTAGGCTGGTGGAGACAGAAGCATTCCGCGACCTGATGGCGGCAGCTGTCCCACGTTACTCGGTCCCTAGCCGCCACTATTTCTCCCGGTGTGCCGTCCCCGCGTTGCATAACCACATGTCACAAAACATCACACATGCCCTGAACAACACTGTTTCACCCAAAGTCCACCTAACCACAGACACGTGGACAAGTGCTTGTGGGCAAGGCCGCTACATCTCGTTGACGGCACACTGGGTTAATATTGTGGAAGCTGGGACCCAGTCTGAGCGAGGGACGGAACACGTCCTTCCCACACCAAGGTTTGCAGGCCCTACCTCAGTCAGGGTTTCACCCACACTCTACAGCTCCGGAATGTCATGCTCTTCAGCCTCCTCCTCCTCCTGCGCATCCTCATCCACTTTACCCTCCACACCAGTCCCAAGCTGGAAGCACTGCAGCACTGCCTCAGCGAAGCGGCAACAGGCTGTGCTGAAGCTATTCTGCATAGGTGAAAAACCCCACAATGTAGAAGAGGTGTGGACAGCTCTGAAACAGCAGGCAGATCACTGGCTCACACCTCTGAACCTAAAGCCAGGAAAGGTCGTGTGTGACAATGGCCGGAACCTGGTGGCGGCTTTGAGGCGAGGCCAGCTGACACATGTTCCATGCGTGGCCCATGTGCTCAACCTCGTGGTTCAGCAGTTTCTAAATTCATACCCAGAGCTGTCTGATCTGCTGGTAAAAGTTCGCCGCCTGTCTGCACATTTTCGAAAGTCACCCACTGCTTCAGCTGGCCTTGCCGGCTTTCAGCGCCGTTTGCATCTTCCGGCTCACAGACTGGTGTGTGATGTCCCCACGCGTTGGAATTCAACTCTGCACATGTTGGTCAGGATATGTGAGCAGAAGAGGGCAGTTGTTGAGTACCTGCATCACCTAAGCCGTCGGGAAATGGGTCAAACTCCACACAAAACACCTGAGGAGTGGAGATGGATGTCCGACCTATGTACCATCCTCCAAAACTTTGAGGACTCCACCAAGATGGTGAGTGGTGATGACGCCATTATTAGCGTCACCATACCGCTTCTCTGCCTTCTAAAACGGTCTCTGCTCAAAAACAAACATGATTCATTGCAGGCGGAGCGCGATGAGTTGGAGCAAGAAACAGTATTGGGTGTGGGTGATAACACACAGCCCAGCCTCGTCTCATGACAACGTGCAGTGGAGGACTATGACGAGGAGGAGGATGAAGACATGGAGCAACTCTCCGGCCAAATTGAGGATATGACATGCACACCAGTCATATCCTCGGTTCAGCGTGGCTGGCCAGAGGACAGGGTAGATGAGGAGGAGGAGGAGGAGGAGGACAGCATGTTCAGTCATCGTGTTGGTCAGGCTACTGAAGTACTGGCTGTTAAGAGTCTGGCGCACATGGCTGACTTTATGGTAAGCTGCCTGTCTCGTGACCCTCGCGTTAAGAACATCTTGGCCGACAATCATTACTGGTTGGTAACACTGTTAGACCCACGCTACAAGGAGACCTTTATGTCTCTTATTCCCGAGGCGGAGAGGTCAGCCAAAATGCAGCAGTTCCAGAAGGCCATAGTCACGGAAGTAGGCAAAGCATTCCCGTCACAAAACGCTAGTGGCATAGGTCAGGAATCAGTGGACAACCAAGGCGTACAGCCGAGAGAGGCACAAGTCCAATCCGCCAGAGGTAGGGGAACAGTCTTTAAGATGTGGGACAGTTTTCTCAGCCCCTCACGTACCACAGCCCCTGAGGTGCGGGGTAGTGCCACAAGAAATCCTAAGTTTGCCCAGATGCTCAAGGAGTACCTTGCAGATCGAACAACTGTACTCCGACATTCCTCTGTGCCTTAAAATTATTGGGTATCCAAGGTGGACACGTGGCATGAATTGGCTCTCTACGCCTTGGAAGTCCTGGCCTGCCCTGCCGCTAGCGTTTTGTCAGAGCGTGTTTTTAGTGCCGCAGGTGGAATCATTACAGATAAACGCACCCGCCTGTCAACTGAAAATGATGACAGGCTGACTCTGATCAAGATGAACAAGGGTTGGATTGGGCAAGACTTCACCACACCACCAGCAAATGAGAGCGGAATTTAAAGTTTGTAACGGGAATTTGCCATGTACCTCCACTCACCCATGGGTACACACTTCTGGACTTTGGATAATCGCTGGACTGCTCCTCCTTCTCCTCATGCGCCACCATGATGACCGTTACAATAGTTAGGCCTTTGTTTCAGGTATACCCCCAGTGGTAAATTTTTTCGCCCATTCTTTCAGAATGGACATTACAACGACAGGAGACCCGCTCCTTTGCAATGGGAACAATGTTTTGAGGCCCTCATGCACGTCTCTATCCAGGGACAATGTGGAGCCTCCCAATTTTTGGCTGCCCTGCCTAAGGGCTATACTACAATAGACCCACTTCCTGACAATGGACACTTCAGGTTTACAGGCCCTCATGCACGTCTCTATCCAGGGACAATGTGGAGCCTCCCAATTTTTGGCTGCCCTGCCTAAGGGCTATACTACAATAGACCCACTTCCTTACAATGGGCACTTCAGGTTTACAGGCCCTCATGCACGTCTCTATCCAGGGACAACGTGGAGCCTCCCAATTTTTGGCTGCCCTGCCAAAGGGCTATACTACAATAGACCCACTTCCTTACAATGGGCACTTCAGGTTTACAGGCCTTCATGCACGTCTCTATCCAGGGACAATGTGGAGCCTCCCAATTTTTGGCTGCCCTGCCAAAGGGCTATACTACAATAGACCCACTTCCTTCCAATGGGCACTTCAGGTTTACAGGCCCTCATGCACGTCTCTATCCAGGGACAATGTGGAGCCTCCCAATTTTTGGCTGCCCTGCCAAAGGGCTATACTACAATAGACCCACTTCCTTACAATGGGCACTTCAGGTTTACAGGCCCTCATGCACGTCTGTATGCAGGGGCATTGGTGAACCTCACAATTTTGGACTGCCCTGGCAAAGAAAATACTGCAAAGACTCACTTCCTCAAAATGGGCACATTAGACTCAAGAGGCTTTCATGTACGTCTCTTCTCAGGGACATCGGAGTGCCACACAATGTTTTACGTAAAATCTTTCATGTATTAATCTCAAAAAGTAACATACACCAGTAACATGCACCAGCACCATTTTATAAAAATATTTTAGTGTAGGACTGCCCCAAATGAGATTTGCCGTGACGTGGCTGGGTAGTTCAAAAAATTGCAATTTTTTGCCAAAAATCTCAAAATTTTTAGAATAAGTACAGTTTGGAATTTTTAGTGCTGAAGTGCACATTTAGTGCTGGCTTTTTATTTTTTCTTCATAGATATATTACTAGTAGTGATGAGCGAGTACTAAAAAGCTCGGGAGCTCGAGGCTCGGGCTGAGCATCCCAAGATACTCGTGTACTCGGCCCGAGCACCGAGCCCAATGTTATCCTATGGGAGACCCGAGTATTTTTATGAAATGACCCTCGGCAGCATGTAGAAACCCTAAAAATGTCACAAAAGTCTCAGAAGAGTGCTCAAATGACATGGCAACAGCATGGGGAAGACCCCTTGAAGCATTTATCACTCAAAAGTCACAGCTGTGAACAATTTTGTCCGCGTTTTACGCCATTTTTACGGACTTACCAGAAAACCTTCAAAATGACACCAAAATGAATTTTCATGGCGGAAATGTTAAGGGCACATACGGCCTCACATATGAATAGTAGAACTACTCTTAGCAGAACTCACCTGGTCTATTTCAATCCTGTACCCATGACTGAGTCATGGCTGTGACAGGTCCAAGCAAATGCTGCATGAAGTAAATAGCCTGTGGACAGGGCCTGATGACTGAATGTGAACAGTCACCAACCGCCAAGGTACGGGATTGAAATAGACCAGGTGAGTGCTGCTAAGAGCAGTTCTACTATTCATATGTGAGGCCGTATGGCACATTTTATAAAAAATATTTTAGTGTAGGACTGCCCCAAATGAGATTTGCTGTGACGTGGCGGGGTAGCTCAAGAAATTGCATTTTTTTGCCAAAAATCTCAAAATTTTATAATAAGTACAGTTTGGAATTTTTAGTGCTGAAGTGCACATTTAGTGCTGGCTTTTTGTTTTTTCTTCATTGAATTGGTCGGTGGCTGACCCCCACCTTGCTATGCACCCCAATTTGGGATGTATTCCACCTATCTAGATTTTGGCGGTTGGTGACTGTTCACATTCAGTCATCAGGCCCTGTCCACAGGCTATTTACTTCATGCAGCATTTGCTTGGACCTGTCCCGCCCACAGCCATGACTCAGTCATGGGTACGGGATTGAAATAGACCAGGTGAGTGCTGCTAAGAGCAGTTCTACTATTCATATGTGAGGCCGTATGGCACATTTTATAAAATATTTCAGTGTAGGACTGCCCCAAATGAGATTTGCCGTGACGTGGCGGGGTAGCTCAAGAAATTGCATTTTTTTGCCAAAAATCTCAAAATTTTATAATAAGTACAGTTTGGAATTTTTAGTGCTGAAGTGCACATTTAGTGCTGGCTTTTTGTTTTTAGTAATATATCTAGTAATATACATTTACCCCTGTACAGGCGCTGTGAAACTTTCTCACGATCTGAACTTCACTAACCCCTGCACAGGCGCTTTGAAACTTTTTTTCACGGTCTGAACTTCTGTCACCTTTAGCGCCTGCGCATTTCTTCTATACTCTGTCACTCGCTTCTGCTTTTGTGCAAACTGTCATACTAGCTTTCGCTAATGAAATAGATCAATAGGAATAAAGAAAAGCTTAAGAAAACACACTGTTACACACTTGCACTCCATATATACCATCACAAAATTTACACATCACTCTACCTTTTTGGCTTCTTGTTTTTATTTTTTTATTCCAATAATTAATATATGAATTATACCTTTTTATTAACATTTCTCAATCTACTTAAAAAATTGTTGAAAAGAACTGAAGTCCTCAGTGGTTGATACCTTTTAATTGCTAACTGAAAACATGGTAATAATAGCAAGCTTTCGAGACTGCTCAGGTCTCTTCTTCAGGCTCAATATAACACACAATCTGAGGAGTCACATATTTATAAAAACTCTACGTCGTTGTCAGGTGGAGCAACGTTTTAAACATCTAGCGTGTTAGACCTTGATATCCATGGGTTCTAACACTATATTTCTTATAATTTATTTTTCCACATTCGTTATATATAATTAAATTCTCATTGACTCATGTCCTCCTTTTTGAACACATATCACTTTTTCTCACCACCTTCGATATATATTTTTCTTTTTTCAGTTGCACGCGCTGGTTTCATATCACAAAAAAACTATGAACGTTAATAAACCCCTGCGCTAACACAGTTGTGTGTATTTTTTCCCATGAGTTGAACTCATTTCAACTTCTTGAGCATGCGCATTACATTGCACTTTTTACACCAACGTTATCCAAGGTTTCTTCAGCACTGAACATATTAAACAATACTTAAATATATTAAAGGACAATAATTTAGACAGACACAACTAATTTCATCCAATTTATTATTTCTTCCATCATTTTTTTTAAATGTATTTATTTTTTTATTTTTTATTATTTTTTTTCTTTTTCATTATCAAAATACATCATTAATTCCACATTTTCTTATCATAAGGCTTCTTTGTAATTTTTTCATTTTTTATTATTTATTTTCAGACACCATTTACACTGTAATATCGACATTCATTGCATTGATTCTCAGTGGGTTTCAGTGTTCAAAACCCTTACTCCCCCCCTCTTTTTTTCACCTTTTTTTCTTTTCTCTTCCTTTCTCATTTCTATAATCTAAATTAATATTTGATATGATATTGAAATATGATGTTTTATCTAAGACTTGTTTTTCGTATGGGAGCATTTATCCCTCTCATTAATGAGTTGGTCATTTGCCTGCCTTTTTTTAAAACACAGTAGGCAGGTCTCAGACTATATATGTAAATATATAGGGGTTTCCTATGTATTAGGTTGTTGATTTTTCTTGAGAGTCCTGATGAAGGAGACAGAGCTCAATGAAACATATTGACCTGAATCAAAGGTCTTTAAAATAATCAACATCTGGACTTTCTGGTGACAGTGTTACATACACCCGATTTCTCTACTCTAGCACTGAAGACTCACAAGAACACAGATTCAACTACAAGGCAGGGCATACTCCTTATTTCCCCATCACCCAGGACAGCTCAATGAGTTGTTATGAAGGAGAGGGAAAGTGTAATTATAGTCACCAGTAAATGTAAATATTATTATTTTACACAGCAAAGCAATATAGTTTTAAAATGCTAGGCTTTAAAAAATTATATAAAAAAACAAAAACTGGCCTCTTCCACCCCTTAATAGCCAGCCATCACACACCGTATTTCCCCATCACCCAGGACATCTCAATGAGCTGTTATACAGGCAGGGGAAAGTGTAATTGTAGTCACCGGTAAATATAATTATTTTACATCATAGAGCAATATGCCATATTTTTTGTTTCATAAGATGCACCCCAAATTTAGAGGAAGAGACACCCCATCCTGTGACACCCTCGCAGCCCGCCCACCCGCAGATCAATGACGTCTGCCTGCAGATCAATTGCGCCTCTCCTATGACCCCGCTCCACCAGCACCACCCCGGTAAGCCATTTTGTAAAAAGAAAAGTGTGTTTTACAATCTGGAAAATACGGTAGCTTTAAAATGTTATGATTTAAAAGGAAAAAAAAAAACAACTGGCCTCCTCCACCCCTTAACAGACAGCCATCACTCACTTTATTTCCCCATCACCCAGGACAGCTCAATGAGTTGCTATGGAGGTGGGGGAAAGTGTAATTATAGTCACTGTTAGCCACCGGTAAATATAATTATTTTACATAGCAAAGCAATATAGCTTTAAAATGCTAATATTTAAATATATATAAAAAAAACTGACCTTCTTCACCCCTTAATAGCCAGCCATCACTCAGCGTATTTCCCTGTCGCTCAGTACAGCTCAATGAGTTGTTATGGAGGAGGGGGAAAGTGTCATTAGTCACCAGTAGTCACATAGCAAAGCAATAAAATTCTATGATTTGAAAATTATCATCCCCCCCAAAAAACTGCCCTCTTCCACCCTTTATTAGCCAGCCATCTCTCACCGTATTTCCCCATCACCCAGGACAGCTCAATGAGTTGTTATGGAGGAGGGGGAAAGTGTAATTAAAGTCCCCAGTAAATATAAATATTCTACATAGCAAAGCAATATAGCTTTACAATGCTATGATTGAAAATATAACCCCCCAAAACTGGCCTCCTCCACCTCTTAATAGCCAGCCATCAGTCATCTTATTTCCCTGTCACCCCTGACAGCTCAATGAGTTGTTATGGAGGAGGGGGAAAGTTAATTATAGTCATCGGTAGTCACTAGGGATGATCGAATACCCTATTATTCGCTTCGACAGATACCCGACGAATACCTCGCTGCTATTCGAGTATTCGTGAATATTCGACCCCCAATGTAAGTAATTAATAATAATAATAATTTTATTCATTTATATAGCGCTATTAATTCCACAGCGCTTTACATACATTGGCAACACTGTCCCCATTGGGGCTCACAATCTAGAGTCCCTATCTGTATGTCTTTGGAGTGTGGGAGGAAACCGGAGTACCCGGAGGAAACCCACGCAAACACGGGGAGAACATACAAACTTCTTGCAGATAGTGTCCTTGGTGGGATTTGAACCCAGGACCCCAGCGCTGCAAGACTGCAGTGCTAACCACTGAGCCACCGTGCCACCATAAGTCTATGGGAAACCAGAATAATTTTACGTCGGACCTGTCGGTGACCTGTGGTGACTGAGGAAAAGGCTGAAATGGATGGGAAAAGGCTGAAGCAGCATGGGCCCAGCCTGTAGAAGGTGACTCACTGCATTTATGGTGTCTTTGAATAACGTGGTCAGAGCAGCACGTGGCGTTTACGTAGTCGCCAGAACAGCTCTCAAACTAAAGTAAAAGAGGGGAAATTGCTAAGAAACAGTTTCTAGTGCCTAATAAATGTAATAAAACGTCAAATCAAGCCCGAACCTCCAAAAAAATCCACTTTAGCATATGTTCACACATTTAGTTTTTTATATTTTTCCTTCTTTTTCGATTAGAAAGGGCTGTAACATACATTATATTGGTGTCTGTCTCACACCTCCTTTTTTGGGACATATTTAACAGCACTTTAAAAGGTCAGCTACAATGTGCCCATTGGGATATTGACCTTGCCCTCCTCCTCCTCCACCAGTACCACCGGCTCCAGTGTCCCTCTATTCAAATATAGGAAGGGCCACTGGCTGTCCTCAAATCTCAGACTTCTTAGGGCTCTCAGGTGGGCCCTGTAACATACATTGGGGAGGGATGGCAGTCATTTGTAGTTATCTGCATCCCCTATATCATTAGTGTGAAAGTTGGAATACGTACTCCATAACACTTCACAGTGCTATTGCCAATGTGGCCATTTGGGTGTTGGCCTTGCCCTCCTCCTCCACCAAGATCGCCGTCTCCAACACCACCGGCCCTCTATTCAAATTCTATTCAAATAATTTAGAAATGTATGTTTTATGGACAAACGAATGCCACGCTGGGACATCGAAGCTGATGTCGTTGATGATGATTGCATCTTACCAAAAGCAGGTTGGGAGAAGGAGGCATCATCGCCTGCTGCCTAGACCTCAGTTTGTGAAGCATGCAGCACCGTGGAAGATGCAGTTGTTTCACTCTAGAACTCAGGCTATATTCCAAGGATTTCAAAAAATTCAGTTTCCCCAGGGGGAATGGTTCAAAGACCATGTAGCACAGCATCAGAAGTTATGCTCAACAGCTCCCAGCAGCTTATTTAAAAAAAAAATGGTAGGATAAGCAAAAGGGCATAACATGCCAAGGAGTTTAATACATTCAGTTCCCCTAGGGTGTAAAGGTTCAGAAATCATGTAGCTAAGCATCACAAAGTACTCCCAAGAGCTCCCAACAGCTTATTTTTAAAAAAAAAATGTTAGCATAAGCAACAGGGCATAACTTGCCAAGACGTTTAATACATTCAGTTTCTCCAGTGGAGAATGGTTCAGACACCATGTAGCTAAGCATCACAAGGTACTCCTAACAGCTTATTTTAAAAAAAAATTGGTAGCATAAGCAACAGGGCATAACATGCCAAGGATTTTAATACATTCAGTTTCTCCAGGGGATAATGGTTCAGACACTATAGAGCACTGCATCAGTAGGTACTCCCGACAGCTTATTTTAAAAAAAATTGGTAAGATAAACAACAGGGCAGAACATGGCAAGGAGTTTAATACATTTATTTTCTCACACCGCCAAAAGTTCGCAGAAAGCCTCTGTTCCTACAAGCTGATACGGCAAAATCTCAAGGGCAATCGTGCAATGTGTGCAGTTATAGTTTCTGCCCTTGGGTGCGTAACGGGGTATTTTCGCTTCTTTTTGAAGGTCTGTGGTATGGACAACTGAACGGAACGCTGGCACATCGAAGTTGATGTCGTTGATGATTGAGTTTGGCCAGCATCAGAAGGAGGCATCAGCGCCACCTTCTTGCACAACAGTTTGGGAAGCAGGCAGCGCAGGGGAAGTGGCAGTTGTTTCACTCTGGAACTCTAACTTTATTTCAAGGATTTAAAAAAAATTCAGTTTCCCCAGGGGGGAATGGTTCAGACACCATGTAGCACAGCATCAGAAGTAGCTCCCAACAGCTTATTTAAAAAAAAAAAATGGTAGGATAAGCAACAGCGCATAACATGCCAAGGAGTTTAATACATTCAGTGTCCCCAGGGGATAATGGTTCAGACACTATGGAGCTAAGCATCACAAGGTACTCCCAACAGCTCCCAAGAGCTTATTTTAAAGAATTTGTAGGATAAGCTACAGGGCATAACATGCCAAGAAGCTAAAAAAAATTCTGGTTTTACAGGGGGCCATGTGTAACACACTGTGGAGCACACCATCAATAAAGAACACAAATAGAGACTGCCTGACCAATTGTTCTAGACAGTGTAGCCTCGACAGTGCTTGTGCCAGTGCATACAGTGCTGGACAAAAGTATTGGCACCCCTGCAATTCTGTCAGATAATACTCAGTTTCTTCTTGAAAATGATAGCAATCACAAATTCTTTGGTATTATTATCTTCATTTAATTTGTCTTCAATGAAAAAATAAAATAAAATTTGTCATAAAGCCAAATTGGATATAATTCCACACCAAACCTAAAAAAGGGGGTGGACAAAAGTATTGGCACTGTTTAAAAAATCATGTAATGCTTCTGTAATTTGTGTAATTAACGGCACCTGTAACTTACCTGTGGCACCTAACAGGTTTTGGCAATAACTAAATCACATTTGCAGCCAGTTGACATGGATTAAAGTTGACTCAACCTCTGTCCTGTGTCCTTGTGTGTACCACATTGAGCATGGAGAAAAGAAAGAAGACAAAAGAACTGTCTGAGGACTTGAGAATCCAAATTGTGAGGAAGTATGAGCAATCTCAAGGCTACAAGTCCATCTCCAAAGACCTGAAAGTTCCTGTGTCTACGGTGCGCAGTGTCATCAAGAAGTTTAAAGCCCATGGCACTGTGGCTAACCTCCCTAGATGTGGAAGGAAAAGAAAAATTGATGAGAGATTTCAACGCAAGATTGTGCGGATGGTGGATAAAGAACCTCGACTTACATCCAAACAAGTTCAAGCTGCTCTGCAGTCCGAGGGTACAACAGTGTCAACCAGTACTATCCGTCGGCGTCTGAATGAAAAGGGACTGTATGGTAGGATACCCAGGAAGACCCCACTTCTTACCCCGAGACATAAAAAAGCCAGGCTGGAGTTTGCCAAAACTTACCTGAGAAAGCCTAAAACGTTTTGGAAGAATGTTCTCTGGTCAGATGAGACAAAAGTAGAGCTTTTTGGGAAAAGCCATCAACATAGAGTTTACAGTGAAAAAAAAGAGCCATTCAAAGAAAAGAGCATGGTCCCTACAGTCAAACATGGCGGAGGTTCCCTGATGTTTTGAGGTTGCTTTGCTGACTCTGGCACTGGACTGCTTGACCGTGTGCATGGCATTATGAAGTCTGAAGATTACCAACAAATTTTGCAGCATAATGTAGGACCCAGTGTGAGAAAGCTGGGTCTTCCTCAGAGGTCAGGGGCCTTCCAGCAGGACAATGACCCAAAACACACTTCAAAAAGCACTAGAAAATGGTTTGATAGAAAGCACTGGAGACTACTATAGTAGCCAGCACTGAGTCCAGGCCTGAATCCCATAGAACACCTGGGGAGAGATCTCAAAATGGCAGTTTGGAGAAGGCACCCTTCAAATCTCAGGGACCTGGAGCAGTTTGCCAAAGAAGAATGGTCTAAAATTCCTGCAGAGCATTGTAAGAAACTCATGGATGGCTACCGGAAGCGGTTGTTCGCAGTTATTTTGGCTAAAGGTTGTGCAACCAAGTATTAGGCTAAGGGTGCCAACACTTTTGTCTGGCCCATTTTTGGATTTTTGTGTGAAATGATCAATGATTTGATTTTTGTTTCATTCTCTTTTGTGTTTTTTTATTGCAAGCAAAATAAATGAAGATAATACTACCAAAGAATTTTTGATTGCAATCATTTTCAAGAAGAAACTGAGTATTCTCTGACAGAATTGCAGGAGTGCCAATACTTTTGGCCAGCACTGTAATATACAAAGGCTTGAAAAATATTGCCTTGGGTGATTAGGCCAAACAATTACATGGCAGCAGCATAACAACTTACATTAGTCATGCAGTGTCATTAGATGATAGAAGACAAAATAGTCTTGAATGAGAAACAATGTAACTTATTTGAACTTAAGAAATCCAAATTTTGGGCCTACACTTATTATTGGGTCTTGTTAACAGGCGGCCTGAGATACTCTGGGGCAATACATCTATGGTTCATTTTGATCATGGCCAAACTGGGCGGCACGGTGGCTCAGTGGTTAGCACTGCAGCCTTGCAGCGCTGGGGTCCTGGGTTCAAATCCCACCAAGGACACCATCTGCAAGGAGTTTGTATGTTCTCCCCGTGTTTGCGTGGGTTTCCTCCGGGTACTCCGGTTTCCTCCCACACTCCAAAGACATACAGATAGGGACTCTAGATTGTGAGCCCCAATGGGGACAGTGTTGCAAATGTATGTAAAGCGCTGTGGAATTAATAGCGCTATATAAATGAATAAAATTATTATTATTAAATTATTAAACTGTCTGCACTTTCCGTGGATAGTTGTGTGCGAATATCTGTTATTATTGACCCCGCTGAGCTGAAAACACACTCGCAGCAGGGCAAGCTAGCACTTCCAAAGCAAATAATGCGAGGTCTGGCCTTGTGTTGAGCTTGGAGACCCAATAGTTAAAGGGAACAGTTGACTCGGAAAGCACGCTGATACGGTCACCTACATAGTCCCTCACCATCTTACTTAATTTTTCCCTCCTTGTCATTGTTCCCCCAACTGGTATCTGATTCGCAGTTGATGGTTTGTGGAAAATGGACCAGTTTTAGCACATTAGTCCTCCACCTGTGTTGCTCCTAGTATGCGTAGCCCTCTCTTGTAATCCTGTTGCGTGAGAAGACACGCTACCTCTGACGCCAGCATGATCTGAAGGTAATCGTTTCATCAACTGCTCCACTACAGCCCTCTTCAATGTTTCCGTAGTACAATCCTTATTTGCCTCCACAAGTAGCGAAGTGGACTAGCCAACAGTCATGAGAAAGGCAGTGTGACATGAACTGTGCCATGTGTCCCAGACTCCAAACTGGAAACATTTGTGTGTCACTGCTGAGAATATATTCTATCTCCCTAAACCTCCTCTCCTCCTTAGTCTCTCTCTCCTCCTCCTGCTTCTCCTCAGGCCATCCATGCTGGACAGCAGCTTTGAAGCTTGGGTTGTCAATCCCTTGGTTACCAACTTCAAAGCATTCATGTTCTTCATCATCCTCATCCTCATGATGCAGAGCAAAGGTGGCCTGAGCTCTTTGGCCGAGGTTATGTGGATTACTAGCTACCATTGTGAAGTCTGGATCCACAGACAACTCAGATGCAGGAACACTTTGGTCAGTCAGACCATCCATAGAGCGTTTCAATAAACAAATTAGTAGAATGGTAATGCTGGTAACAGCATCCCATGTTCCAGCTGGAATTGGGACACTGTTCATGAATCCTGGCCAACATATGATAGGTTGCATTCCATCTCGTAGGGAGGTCACATATTAGTCTGTGATGAGGCAAGTGTAAGCGCTGCTGCAGCACTGCCAGGCCAGCGAAAGAGGGAGATGACTTGCGGAAATTTATGCTAATACGTCGTACCTTGGTAAGTAGGTCTGGTATACCAGGTTATTTCTTCAGAAAGTGCTGATTTACTAAATTTACAACATGGGCCATACAAGGAACGTGTACAAGCTTTCCAAGCTTTAAAGCCGCCCCCAGATTACGACCATTATTACACACTACCATCCCTGGACGGAGGTCCAAAGGCTCAAGCCACTCATCAGTCTGGTCAGTTATCACTTTCAAAAGCTCAGGTGCCGTGTGAGATTTGTCACCGATACGAATGAGCTTCAGTAGAGCATGTTGCCGCTTAGCTGAGGCAGTGCTGCAGAGATCCCAGCTGGGGAATGATGTCGACGGTTGGACACTGGCGGATGTTTAGGAGGATGCACAGTAGCCAGATGAAGAGTAGGAGGAGGAGGGAGTTGTTGCTGTGTAGGAGGCTACTAAAACTGTGATTGAAGTGGGCCCTGCTATTCTAGGTGTGGGAACTATATGGGATGTTGCCGGCCCAAACTCTGTACCAGTCACCACTAGGTTCACCCAGTGTGCCGTCAGTGAGATGTAGCGTCCCTGTCCACTTCCGCTTGTCCACGTGTCTGTGGTTAAGTGGACCTTCCCTCTTAGGGCGTTGGTGAAAGCCCATTTGATGTTTACAGACACGTGTTTGTGGAGAGCGGGGACGGCACAACGAGAAAAATAGTGGCGCTAGGCACAGAGTACCGATGTTCTAACACCGCCAAAAGGTCACAGAAAGCCTCTGTTCCCACAGGCCGATATGGCAACATCTCAAGGGCTATTAATCGTGCAATGTGTGCAGTTATGGTTTCTGGCCTTGGGTGCGTAACGGGGTATTTTCACTTCTTTTCGAAGGTCTGTGGTAAGGACAACTGAACGAAACGCTGGGACATCAAAGCTGATGTCAATGATGATTGAGTTTGGCCAACATCAGGTTGGGAGAAGGAGGCATCAGCGCCACCTTCTTGCACACCAGTTTGGGAGCAGGCAGCCCAGGGGAAGTGACAGAGTTTTAAGTGTGGAAATCATGTTTTTCACCTAGAGCTGTCAACCACCTAGTGGTGTGCTTGGCTAACATATGGTTTCTCATGCTGGAGGTGCCCAAGCTGGAAGTATTTTTGCCTCTGCTAAGCTTGGTCTTATAGATTTGACAAATGGCTACCGTTTGGTCTGAAGGACTCTTGTAAATAAACCTCCCACACAATCGCACCACGAACCCTTGGACTCTGAGATGGCTGAGGTGGTGCACGGACCCTTGTACTCTGAGATGGCAAAGGTGGTGCATGGACCCTTGGACTCTGAGATGCCACAGGTGGTGGTGTCATGTGCACAGTTGATTGACTTCTGGCAGTGGTCGAAACACTATGTCTTGTAGCCTTTTTGCGGACTATGGGCACATGCTCCTCTGCACTGCTGCTCTCACAATCCATGCCACCCGTCCATGTTAGATCAGTCACCTCATCATCTACCTGGTCGTCTTCAAATTCCTGAAGGTCAACATCTTCGGGAATGGAGGTTTCAGGCTTACCTAAGGGCAACTGTGTCTCATCATCCTCCAACACTTCCACCTGATTGCCCAGCATGTCATGACCAACAACATGGCTTTCTTCTGGCCTTGGGTGCTCAAAGATCTGTACATCATTGCACACCACGGCCTCACCTGCGTTGGTGGTGTTGCGTGGTGAGAGGCAAGAAAGGTCAAAGGGTCCTGTAAACAGTCCTCAGAGTAACCTGCTTTGGTGTCATATGTTTCCTTAGAATACTGATGTTGTGAGGAAGGATGACCAGGCTGAGAATTCGATGGACCAGCATCTGGGCTTCTCAAGTCTGTCTGTGTGGACCTTTGGGATTTGCTACTCGACAAGTAACTGGAGGCATTTTCTGCTAGCCAACTCGTTACCTGTTCGCACTGTTCAGGGCGCAAGAGTGCTTTCCCACGTGGACAATAAAATTGGGATAAGAAGGGAGAGGTAGATAAAGCAGGAACCTTTTTCTTTGGCTCGATCATACTGCTTGGGCGACCACCACTGTCACTACCATCTCGTCCACGACCCTTACTACCACTTGGAGGAGTCGACAAAGATGTTGTGAATGTCTTTCAGCCCCAAAAGAAAACAGGGTTTGACAACAATTTTATTTTAGTATTGGTTTTTGGCACTCAGACTGTGTTTTAATATGAGCAAGCCACTATGTAGGTTCTGTAAGATATGAAGCCCCCAAAATTATGCTAGCTGGCTGGTAGGAAGGTACTGGCCTTGAAGCAGAAGTTGTGCCCCTGAGTATTAATACAAATTGGGTAACACTAAAGGCTCCTTTACACACAACGATATCGTTAGCGATCTCGCTAGCGATGTGACACGCCAGATCGTAGATACGATTTGCCGAGTTAGCACATAGGTCGTTTTTGTAGCGTCGGTCACAAAACGACCTATCTGCAATCTTGGCAAATCGTATCTACGATCTGGCGTGTCACATCGTTAACAAGAGTGCTAGCGATATCGTTGTGTGTAAAGCAGCCTTTAGACTGTGTGTTAGTTGCAACAAGCCACTATCTAGGTTCTGTAAGATATGAAGCCCCCAAAACTATACAAGGTTGTTGCTAGGAAGGTACTGGCCTTGAGGCACAATTACTGACCCTGACACCAAGTATTAATAAAAATTGGGTAACACTGAGACTGTGTGTTAGTTACAGGAAGCCACTATCTAGGTTCTGTAAGATATGAAAGCCCCAAAACTATACAAGGTTGTTGATAGGAAGGTACTGTCCTTGAGGCACAATTACTGACCCTGACAACAAGTACATTTGCTCATCCCTAGTAGTCACCGGTAAATATAATTATTCTACATCGCACAGCAATATAGCTTTAAAATGCTATGATTTTAAAATTAAAGCCCCCCCCCAAACTGGCCTCCTCCACCCCTTAATAGCCAGCCATCACTCACCTTATTTCCCCGTCACCCAGGACAGCTCAATGAGTTGTTATGGAGGAGGGGGAAAGTGTAATTATACTCACCGGTGGTCACCGGTAAATATAACGAGAATGTTCTTCTCTCTTATGTAGTATATATATAGTATAACACTATACATATAGTATCATAAGGTTGTAATAGTCAGGGGCATGTAGCGTGCATGGTATTCCCAGGCACATCATAATGCCACATAAAAATCCCCACTTACCTCCTTACCTCATCCATCCTCTTGGCCATCCTTTTGAACAGGGAAATCTTCAGTGTTCTGCTGGGGTCCTGGTCCTGGCTTTGCTCGTGTCTTGTTGTTTCTTTCCGGCTTGTCCAGGTTCTGCTTCTCTGTCCAGATCTTCTTTTTCTTGATGTTCTTCTTGGGGTTTAGGAAGACAGCTTGCTCTGATGGTATTAAAGAGCTGGTGGATGGTTTGTGGTTTTCCAGCTGATGTTCGTAAATGAAAACCCCATGAATAAGGCCTGGTGGTTTGCTGAGAGGGCTGAGTTGTTAGCCTCTGCTGCTTCAAGGAGTTGGAGATTGAATGGTCTGGAGCCGCGCTGGATGTTTCTTGGCTGTAAGGTAAAAAAAGCAGAAGGAGGTGATTACATGAGATCAGTCAAAAATAAGATTCAGGAAAACTAAAGACCCCTACACATTATATAAATGTCAATGACACCCACTAATTTTGGCAGGAATTGCCAATCATTTTATATTTATGGAGGGCTTCCCATCTCTACACTGACAGATATGACCCCAGATTAATTACTGTTATAAAGGGAATATTAGAGATATTAGCCTCATCCCAGCACAGTACAGAAGCTTGGACCAATAACATCATGTAATTGGAAATAAAGATTAAAGCTGTGTGGAGCTATAAATGAGTGTGTATAGCCCCTTAACAACTGCGGGCAGTAAAATTACATCAGTTTTACCATATAGGGAACACAGTGAATAAAATATTTCAAAAACAATAGTGCAATCGAAATTTTTTCCGCATTTAGATTTTTTTTGCCATTTTCCAGTACACTATATGGTAAAACTCATGGATTCATTTAAAAGTGACCATGACCATATTGACTTAAAAAGAAACAAATTACGTCTCTCGGAAGAAGAAAGGCGAAAAAAAAAAAGGAAAGCGCAAAATCGGCTGATCGTGAAGGGGATAGAATATCTTCTCTAATACTTACTGGCACAGGAATGTGTGGTGGACGCATTCTAAGAGATTCCACTGAGTCCCAGTCAATACGCTGGAAAAACCTATGGGCTCTGATGTTACCATTAACTCCAAGGCGCCTGGCAGGATCTTCCTGGAGGAGCTACAAAATACAGAAGAAAAATTATATAACAGCTTCATTTATATTTTTTTTTAATAAAAATTAAAATTACAACATTGTTTTAAATATACTTTAGAATATTAATATATGCCACTAGCTGTAGTACCCGGGGTAGTAACTGTCTCTTTGTTTCTCCCCAGTCTCTGTCTGTCTTCCTCTCTTTTTCTCTGTCTGTCTGTCTCTCTCTCTGTCTCTCTCTATCTCTTTGTGTCTGTACATTTCCCTGTATGTCTCTGTCTGTCTCTCTCTTTCCCTATCGGTCTCTCTATCTATCTCTTTCCCTGTCTGTCTCTTTGTCTGTGTCTGTCTCTTTGTGTCTATCTGTATCTGTATTTTGTGATTCCTTTAGTGGACACACACACACACACACATACATACATACATACTCAGCGTTATATAATAGATTACTATGTCTCTATAGGATGTATAACATTGTTAAAATCTTGACCTACCAAGAGATTGAGACATTTATTTGCCTTCCACCGACGGAGTTGAATATTATTATAAATTACCATTACTATTAACATCACATTTAATCACACATAACATAGCAGTAATATAACTTATGTAATCTACTGACCTTTTTAATGATGTTCTTCCCCTCCTTGCTGGAAGCATTGAATTGTCCTCGATGGTATTTGGACCGACCGGTAATCATGATGTTCAGAATGATGCCAAATGCATACCAGTCCACTCCAGCATTGTACTCCTCCGCAGCCAGCATCTCAGGAGCAATGAAGCCTGGTGTTCCAGCGTATTCGGTGGCTGTCCGGTCTCCATAGATATTCAGAAGTGCCAGACCAAAGTCGGCAATCTTTATATGGCCCGTGGCAGCCACCAAGATGTTCGAAGGCTTGAGATCTCTGTGAGGAAGAAGAAATATTTCTATCAGTCTTCACTCTATAATTTTCAGTGGTTAATGCTGTATATACTTATAGGCATTACTGGGGTTGGGAGAATTGGATGTATTTCTAGTTACCGGTGGATGATGCCCTTAGAATGCAGATGTTGGATTCCACACACAAGTTCTGCGGCGTAGAAGCTGGCAGAAAGAAAAAAGGAGAGAATAATATTTAGTGGATGAAACTCTCAGAAATCGATGCTGCTTGATAGTTTAGACAGGCAGAACCGTTCAGAATTTTATATTTAGGTCTATTATATTCAGATATTTATATATATTAGCATGGCGACTTTCTATAAAATATAACGCCATATTACTACTAATGTGACCAAGGATGAGGTGCAGTACCACAAACATCCTGTGCACAGGGGTGGTGCTATTTTTTGGGATAAAGGAGC
The DNA here is from genome assembly GCF_048569485.1 of Anomaloglossus baeobatrachus. Classification (NCBI taxonomy): domain Eukaryota; kingdom Metazoa; phylum Chordata; class Amphibia; order Anura; family Aromobatidae; genus Anomaloglossus; species Anomaloglossus baeobatrachus. The sequence continues at coordinate 302,591,506 of NC_134356.1, forward strand.
TAACAATCTAATCAGTCTCGTCAGTGTCATTTAGAGAATACATAGCTGTATTGCTTAGCCTGTGACTACTGTACCGTGCACTGGGGATGTCCAGACACCCCTTCCTCATCAGGAGATGATCAAATTCGCCACAGGTGACATACTCCATCCCAAGCAGAACCAGCTCCTGTCAGATAAGACGTAGAAATCAGGGGTATGATAAAGTCATTGTAGCCTCCAGACATTTACTAACCCTCAATAATCAGTTATTTCTTCTGCATAGTAATAGGCTTTATGAAGATAGTGACATTTGGAGTTTTCTTACATCCCATAGTTTGGATGATCGATCACCCTGCTGCTTACTCACGATGATATAGTTACATAATAGCAATAATGACACTTTATTTTTTTTACTATGTCTTTCTTGGTTATTCTTAGTATACTCATAGAAGACATACTGTATCTACATATGAAGAGCATGCTGGGATAAATATACATTGTCATTTTGACATCTGCATTTCTCACCATTGTGATGTACTTATTAAGAATGACATCCATAGTGCCGGGGTGGACAAATGACTTCAGATTTTGGGAGCCAGTTGGACCACTCCAAGATTTTCTATAGACTTCAATGGAGAAAACCCCCAAAATGTAACCGTCAGCATCCCATTTCTGGGCGCTTTGCCCGGTTCACAGGGTTTGTCCAGTGTTCCCAAAGTAAGTGACAGCTACATATACAAGGAGCAGGACATTAAGACATTAGCAATGCTGAAATGTGAACAAATACCATATATATATGAATGTGTGTATGTACGGTACATATACAGTATATGAGTGCATATTATGGGGTATTTAATATTGAACTGGTCATAATTTTACCTTGGTCTGAAAAGCGAATGAGCCATGAAGAAGGAAGGGGCTGCCAGATGCAAGCTGTAACACACGCCGCTCCACCATCGCGCGCTCCTCTCCTTCAGCAAGCAGGTCCCTCTTTGTGATGACTTTTACAGCAAATTGCTGGCGGGTATGTCTGTCTTCCGCCAGCACCACCTAAAAAGCAATGGTCATTACTTGGTGGTCTTCATGAAATTGTTGTAGAAGAAGCAGGAAAATGACACCAGTTGTATTGCTTTTATTATGAATTGATATTTAAGCAGTTTCCTACTATGCGCTATATAGAAGACTTACTAGATATAATCATGGCAGTGAGAAACTCCGATACAAATAAAAACTTCACCTTGCCCCTTAAATGAACCCGATATTTTAAAGTTCCAATCACAAAAAAATAGAAACAAATTTCTGGGTCTCAGAATATGGCAACACAATCATTTTATTTCATAGAATCATAGAGTTGGAAGGGACCTCAAGGGCCATCGGGTCCAACCCCCTGCGAGTGCAGGTTTTCCAAAATCATCCCAACTATATGTTTATCCAGTTTCCGCTTGAAGATTTCCATTGATGGAAAGCTCACTACATCCCGCTGTATCCTGTTCCACTCTCTTACTGCCCTCACTTTCAGAAAGTTTAATGTCTAATCTGAATCTCCTTCCTTTTAGTTTCATCCCATTGCTTCTTGTACTTCCTTATACTAATGAGAATATGGTACTTCCCTCTGCACTGTGACTACCTTTCAGATATTTGTAGACCGCCATTAAGACTCCTCTTCTCAGCCTTCTCTTTTGCAAACTAAACATTCCAAGTTTTTTTAGTCGGTCTTCATAGGACATGGTTTGCAGACCTTCTATCATCTTGGTTGCTCTTCTCTGGACTTGCTCCAATATATTGATGTCTTTCTTAAATTGGGGTGGCCAGAAATGTACACAGTATTCCAGGTGGGGTCTGACAAGGGCAGAGTATAGGGGAATCATTACCTCTCTTGATCTAGATTCAATGCTTGTCTTGATACATACCAGAATTTTGTTGGCCTTTTTATCTGCAGCTCCGCACTGTTAGCTCATGTTGAATCTGGGATCTACTATTACGCCCAAGTCCTTTTCCCTGGTGCTATCGCTTAGTTCTATTCCTCCCATACTATGGGGCACCCCGCTTTTACCTTTCCTCCAGCTCGATGTGTAGCCATTTAGTATTACTTGTTGTGCACAACCATTAAGCAAGTTGTGAATTCATCTAACTGATTTTTTGTCGCTTCCGTACTTGGTCATATTTTCAATGAAGATGGTATGTGATACCTTACCCAATGCCATTTCTGAAGTCAAGGTATACTATATCCATGGCATTTCCATGGTCCAACCATTCAGTGACTTTTTATAGAAAGAAATCAGGTTGGTCTGACAAGATTTATTGGTCATAAAGTCATGCTGCTTTTAGTTAATAAATGCCTTCTCATCCAGGTACCTAAGTACATGTTCTTTGACAATTTGTTCGAAGATTTTTCCTACTATGGAGGTCAGGCTTAACGGCCTGTAATTCCCTGGATCCTCCTTTTTCCCCTTTTTGTGGATAGGAACCACATTTGCCCTTTTCCAATCTAAAGGGACCACTCCTGTTTCCCATGGCTTATTGAAGATTATGGCAAGTGGTATTATTATTTCCTCAGCTATCTCTTTCAAGACTCTAGGGTGTAAATCATCAGGACCTGGTGACTTAATTTCCTTTAACTTGGCTAAGTGTTCTAATATCAATTCTTTGCTTATTGTCACATTGGACACCTCCTGACCATCATTTCTATTATGATTATTGTTGATGCTTGCGTTAGTTTTTGGGGAAAAAACAGATACGAAATACGAATTTAGTAGCCCCACCTGCTGTTTCACCTTATTGACTGTTTCACCATATTGATTTTTAAGAACTCTAATAGTCTTCTTCACTTTTTTTTTTGCTATTTGCTTTTAACATACCCCCAAAACCCCCAAATTGAGGCTTGAAAAAGAGTCCAAGAGTAAGGTAAAAACCTTACTCTTGGACTCTTTTTCAAGCCTCAATTTGACTTGACTTTAGCAGAGCAGACTTCAAGGGCCTAAAGGCAAGGGTTGGTAGAATTCCATGACACATAATTTTTAAGCACAAAAGTGCACTGCACACAAAGGTTGAGAAATCTTCTATAAGGAAATTCTTAATGCACAAGAATAGTGATGGGTGATTCCCCCTATGGTCGGGATCAGGGAGACTCACCTGATCATTTTGTAAAGATCAGGATAACATGATCTTGCGTCCGATCACCGATCTTGAGCTTTACAGTTATGGGATGGGGTGGGGGGTTGTAAAATAAAGAATATAGTTAATAATAAACATTTTTAAATACCCAGAAAGAAAGGAGTAGTACCCAAATGAACAACAAGAAAGTATGAAATTTAAATAGTTTATTTAAAGTTGTGTTCCAGGATACATAAAATTACAAATATATAACCGATGGTGGGGTATAGTGCAAGAAGGGGAAAGAAACCCACGTGTCCCTGGTATTATGAGACAGATATATTATATTGTAGTTAAGGGGTGCAAGGGAATGTACAAAAAGTTATTAATAATGGTGCCAGACAACTTGAACTATAGTTGAACTCCACAATGATTGTAACCCAAGTGCATCAGTAGTAGTTCACACACGTCTAATAAAGCAACCAATTCCACTCAACCATAACTGATCGCGCTTTATCCGTCTATTGCCAGGGCCACACGTGGGTCACCATTATTAATAACTTTTTCTACATTCCCTTGCACCCCTTAACTGCAATATATCTGTCTCAAAATACCAGGGACACGTGGGGTTCTTTCCCTTTCTTGCACTATACCCCACCATCGGTTATATATTTGTAATTTTATGTATCCTGAAACACAACTTAAGGGAGCTTTACATGCAGCGAAATTGCTAGTGATGTCACTACCGAAAGCACCCGCCCTCGATGTTTGTGCGTCACTGGCAAATCGCTGCCCGTGGCGAACAATATTGATAGGACGCGTCACACATACTTACCTTCCTAGCGACGTTGCTGTGGGCTGCGAACAACCTCTTTTTTAAGGGGGAGGTTCGTGCGCCGTCACAGCGACATCACACAGTGGCCCGCCAATAGAAGTGGAGGGGCGGAGACCAGCCACATTAACGATGCGCCCACCTCGTTGCCGGTAGGACGCAGGTACGTTGTTGTTCGTCGTTCCTGGGGTGTCACACGTAGCGATGTGTGCTGCCTCAGGAACGACGAACAACCTGCGTCCAGCACCAGCAACGATATTTGGGAAATGAACGACGTGTCAATGATCAACGATTAGATGAGTATTTCTGATCGTTAGCGGTCGCTCGTAGGTGTCACACGCAACGACGTCGCTAACGAGACCAGATGTGCGTCACGAATTCCGTGACCCCAACAATATCTTGTTAGCGATGTTGTTGCATGTGAAGCAGCCTTTAGAATAAACTATTTAAATTGCATACTTACTTGTTCATTTGGGTACTATGCTTCATTGGCATTATCGCAAAACTCAAAGACTGCTTTCTTTCTGGGTATTTAAAACATGGTTATGGGAGTTGCTGCTTACATTGTTGTAATGAGATCCATGAATGGTCCCTGTTTTTTCAATTTGATAATAAATATTGTAGTTATACTTACAGATCCCACGACATGTCCTGCAGTCTCTGTCTCCCAGCCGCTGCTTCCGAGTCCGATCATCACTGTGCCATCCCGGTAACCACCACTGATGAAAGGACCTTCCGTGATGTCATAGCCATGTGACCAGTCATGTGTGAATGTTGTATTATCTCATTGGCTACAGACTGCTCACATGACTATGACATCATGCAAGGTCCTGTACTGTCAGTGGATAGGGATGGACAAGCATGCTCGCCGGTACTCGGTGCGCACACGAGCATCTCAGTACTCGGTAAGTGCCAAGTACCAGGGAGATGCTCAGGCACATGCTCGGCTCCAACTCCCTGCATATCGGCGCTCTCTACAGAGTCAGCCCACTTGCAGGGATCGGCTGCTACACACTGTAATGCCACAGCTGGTGAATAGCGGCACCGGGAATCAGGTAATCAGAGATCACCGTTGCTATTGCAACCTGCTCATTAGTTTACTATGGTAACGGTGGCAGCGTTGACATCACCGCTTACCAACCCGCAGTGTTTCTTCACTCACTGAGTAATTAGAGAGCACAGGGAGCAGAAGCATCTTCCTCCCCCCATGCTTTGTGATATAGCAGAGCTAGATCGGTGACAGAAGACCAGGATCGTGGAGGGGGGAGATGGAGTAATAAAGATGGAGCCCCTAAGTGCGTCTGTGTATTTTTTTTCTAATAAAGTATATTTTCTCTGTGTGGTGTCTTTTTGTTAACCCTTTATTGGAGATTCTTAATCGCCGATTCAAACTTAGCCTAACATTAAGAATCTCGGCCTTAATACCAACTGGTAACACAAAGCTAGTATTAACCCCTTATTACCCAGCGTGCCACCCGGCACCAGGGCCACTAGAAGAGTTGGATATAGCGCCAAAAGATGGCGCTTCTATGAAAGCGCCATTTTCTGGGGCGGCTGTGGAAGGCAATTTACAGTGGGGGGCCCAGAAAGCTTGGGCCACCCTGCGCTGCGGATTCCAATTCCCAGCTGCCTAGTTGTACCTGGCTGGACACAGAAATAGGGCGAACCCACGTCATTTTATGTTTTATTATTTTATGAAATTCATGAAATAATAAAAAAAGGGCTTCCTTGTATTTATGGTTTCTAGCCAAGTACAAATAGGCAGCTGGGAGTTGGGGGCAGCCCATACCTGCCTGCTGCACCTGGCTAGAATACAAAAATATGATGAAGCCCACATAATTTAAAAAAAAAAAAAAAAAAAAAAAAAAAAAAGGGCTTCTATGGATTTTCCATTGCCAGTGAAGGTAACAGCAAGCAGTGGGGGTTAGCAGCCAGAGTAGCTGCTTGGATTACCCTTAGCCAGCAATAGAAAATGCAGCGGGAGCCAATGCCTTTTTTATTTAATGATTTTTTTAAATAACTAAAAAAAAAAACGGACTTCCCTTTATTTTGATTGCCAGCCAAGGGAAAGCCAGGCAGGTTGGGGTGGCAGCCCGTAGCTGTCCGCTTTATGTGTGCTGAGAATCAAAAATACCGCAGAGCGCTGCATCATTTTTTAAAATTATTTATTTATATACAACTATATACCATATTTTTCGGACTATAAGGCGCACCGGATTATAAGGCGCATTATCAGTGAGCACCTGCTAAGGCGCCTAGGTTCATATATAAGGCACACCGTATTATAAGCCGCAGCGCCTTAAGTTCATGACAGCTGCGAACAGGCCGGGCTGATCTCCGAAGTTCAGGTGAGGGCACCGGAAATCACCCCGGCCTGTCTGCAGCTGTCATGAACTGAACCACAATCGCCGGGGAATCAATCACTCGGCACTCGCGGTACAGTCTAGGCTGCACTCTGGAGCTCAGGTGAGAGCTCTGGAGTTCAGTGCATGTAACCGTGGCCAGGCCTCACATTACTGGAGACTCCTCCGGTAGCCAGCCGACGCTGCTCTTACTGTATATACAGCATTCTAACATGCTGTATATAAGAGCGCAGGCCGCGCTGTAGAACATAAAAAACTCTTTACTCACCTAAAACGGTCGCTCCGCTGCTGGTTGGCCAGATGGGCAGCGCTGTTCTCGAGGACCGGCGCCTTTTCTTTCGGCCATCTTGCTCCTCTGTCTTCTGAAGCCTGTGTGCATGACGCGTCCACGTCATACACACTCGCCGGCACTGAGGTCCTGCGCAGGCACCCTTTGATCTGCCCAAAGATCAAAGTACGGTATTGTAGTCTCTTAACGGGAGGGATAATGCTCGCTTGTATTCATATATAAGGCCCACCGGACTATAAGGTACACTTTCGATTTCTGAGAAAATCATAGGCTTTTATGTGTGCCTTATAGTCCGAAGAATACGGTACTGTGTACATTATCTATCTATCTCTCTATCTATCTATGTATATATATATATATATATATATATATATATATATATATATATATACAGCTCTGGTAAAAATTAAGAGACCACTGCAAAATGTTCAGTTTTTCTGATTTTTCTCTATATATTTTTCGGACTATAAGACGCACCGGACCATAAGACACACTCTGGTTTTAGAGGAGGAAAATAGGAAAATAAAATTTTAAGCAAAAAATGTGGTCATGACACACTGTTATGGGGCGAGGATCTGCTGCTGACACTGTAATGGGGGTAATGTCCCCAAATTCTCTACTAAGGTAGCCCATCCTGATAATGATCCTCCTGCCTTGTATATGATCCTCCTGCTTTGAATATACAGTATATATCCCTCGTCCTGGTATAGCCCCCATCCTGATATATACTCCCATCCTGCTATATACTGCCATCCTGGTATGTGCTCCCATTCTGGCGTATGGCCGCATCCTGGTATATGGCCGCATCCTGCTCATATACCCCCATACTGCTATATACCCCATCCTGGCATATGGCCGCATCCTGCTATATACCCCCATCCTGCTCATATATCCCTATACTGCTATATACCCCATCCTGGCGTATGACCGCATCATGCTATATACCCCATCTTGGTGTATGGCCTCATCCTACTATATACACCCATCCTGCTTATAATATACCCCCCTCCCTGCTATATACCCCCATCCTGCTATATACCTTCTTCCTGCTATATACCCCCATCTTGCCATATACCCCCATCCTGCTATATACCCCCATCCTGCTATAAACCCCCTTCCTGGTGTATGGCCCCATCCTGTGGCACACAAAAAAAATAAATGTTTATACTCACCTTTCCTCACTGCAGCAGCATCGCTCCTCGTCCCGTCTGTGTCAGCAGCAGCGCCGCTGAGTGGAGCCGGCCCCGATCCCTGCAGCATCGCGATGTCCTTCTGTCTGCCGGCTCGCGGCTGCGTGTGGACACGTGCGCACAGTGATGACGTCATCGCTGTGTGCACCACTAGTCTCCACACACAGCCGTGGCCGGCAGACAGGAGGACATCGCAGTGCTGCAGGGATCGTAGCCGGTGAGTATACTGATTCACTGCACCCCACGCTGATGATGCTGCGTGGAGGGCAGTAAATACAGCCGCACATGATCACTCCAGGCTGTAGTTGCCAGGGGTGATTATGCGGGCCGGCTCTTTACTATGCGCGCACCCCTCACCCATCATCCTGCCCACCTGTCAATGTCGGCTTCAGCGCTGAGAGATGATGGACGGGAGCATGCATATGAAATGAGCGGGTCCACGTGGTCACAGCAGGCGCTGCTGCAGCCTGCTCGTGCCCCCGATAACCCACGCCACCGCAGCACCCTCATTCCCAGCATCCATTACCTACATTCAGACTATAAGATGCACCTCCCACTTTCCCACAAGATTTGTGGGAAAAAAAGTGCGTCTTATAGTCCGAAAAATACGGTATATTTTTGAATAAAATTTAAATTGTTCTTTTATTCTATAAACTACTGACAACATGTTTCCGAATTTCGAAGCAATAAATTTTGTATTTATCTTCTGAAAATACTAGTTTATAGAATAACAGAACAATTTGCATTTTACTCAAAAGTATAGCTATAAAGATAAAGATTAGAAATACTGAAAATTTTGAAGTGGTCTCTTAATTTTTGCCAGAGCTGTGTATATATATGTATTTATATTTCTCAGCGCAGATAAAGCAGACAGCTAAGGGCTGCCATCCCCACCCCCAGCTGCCTGGCGTTACTTTGGCTGGCGATCACAATACAGGGAAGCCCTTAGTTTTTTTTTATTTACAACAATAATAAAAAAAATGCATGGTCTCCCACCGTATTTTGATCGCCAGTCAGGTAAAGCCAGGCAGCTGGGGCTGGGATTCTCCACAGCCCGCAGCTGCCCTTGGAAATGGCACATTGTTTCTTAGCGCCATATCCTGGCGCTTTACCTGGCTAGTCCAGCGGCCCTGGTGCTAGGTGGCTTGCTGGGTAATAAAGGGGTTAATACCAGCTTTGTATTCTCAGATGGTACTAAGACCGAAATTCATGGTTTCACACCAAATTAGACATGGCCACCATGAATTTCCAGTAAACAGTAAAAAAAACACAACACAGAGAATTTTTTTTATTAGAAATAAACAAAAAAAACATTTAGAGACTCAATCTTTATTATAAAAAAATCCTTAGTCTGACGTAATACACAGGGTCAGCAATGTCAGCTTTATCACCCTGTACAGACAGTCTATAAACAGTGAGAAGCAGAGAAAATTATCAGTTATGCTACATCGCACTGTACAGAGCAATGTAGCAGGCTGACAGTGAGGGTATGATTCGTGCAGTCTCATAATGAATCACCTGCATCTGATGCTATCTTCAGACAGGAGTGCTTCAGCTGCATGGAAATACATGCAGATGACCCGCTCCTGTCAGGAGATTGCACGCCGTGATGCGACACTCGCACAGTGACAATGAAAGTTCAGTTACCAGGACCTTCGATGACGCCCTAGTCATGTGACCAGTCTGTAAGCCAATCAACATTCACACCAGACTGGTCACATGCTATGATGTCATTGAAGGTCCTGTAAGTCAGTACTGGTTACCAGTAGCACAGCAATGATCAAACTCGGAAGCAGGAGCGGCCAGGAGAAAGAGTCTGCAGGACGCTTCGCGGGACCTGTAAGTATATTGATAATGCTTTTTAATGTGCTTCTTTTTTTTTACAGCCCCTGGACACGAACTGGACCCGATCTGGACCCGATCTGTAACACGAGCTTCCCAGGAAAGCTAATGATCGGGATCATGCACACAATCACTATGTGATCGGTACGATCCCCAATCTTTACAGATCGAGATCGCCAATCACTACACAAGAACTTACAATATCTTAAAGGAAGAAAAATGGGAAAAACCTATAGAAGTCCAGTTGGATGACAAAGTAAATTACATCACCTGCTTAAAAAGAAAATGGAAACATACATCAAGTGGAAGATGGGGATTATACAGTACCTAGAGAAGAATACATGGCAGTTTGCAAACTCTGCAAGACAAGCATCAAAAGAGCTAAGGCCGAACACGAATTGAGGCTTGCAAAAGAGTCCAAGAGTAAGGTAAAAGGATTTTGGGGGTATGTTAAAAGCAAAAGAAAAGTGAAGAAGACCATTGGAGTTCCGGAGAATCAAAATGGTGAAACAGTCAACAAGGTGAAACAGCAGGTGGAGATACTAAATTCGTATTTCGCATCTGTTTTTCTAATGCAAGCATCAACAATAATCATAATAGAAATGATGGTCAGGAGGAGTCTAATGTGACAATTAGAGTTGAGCGCGGTTCGCGGTTCGAGGTTCTCCAGTTCGCGGCTCGAGTGATTTTGGGGGCTGTTCTAGATAGAACTAGAACTCGAGCTTTTTGCTAAAGCTCGATAGTTCTAGATACGTTAGAGAACGGTTTGTAGCAGCAAAAAGACCAGCTAATTACTAGCTGGCTTTCCGCTGTAATAGTGTAAGTCACTCTGTGACTCACACTATTATGAAATTTCAGTGTATAGTGTGCGGGAACAGCGCATTCAGATCACTGCTGTATGGATAATGGCGATCACCATTTTTTTTTTTTTCCTTGTCTTCCTTCCCTAAGCGCGCGCGTGTAGTGGGGAGGGCCAGCATGTCAGCCAATCCCAGACACACACACAGCTAAGTGGACTTTTAGCCAGAGAAGAAACGGCATGTGTGATAGGATGTCCATGTCACATGTCCCTGCATTATAAAAACGAGTATCTGCCCGTCCGGACGCCATTATCTCTTCTGCGTCCTTGGTGTCAGTCACCGCTGGCGCAGCGCCTATCTCCGATACTGCTGTGTACGCTCTATACACAGCGCTGTACAGAATAGGGATAGCACTTTCTAAAAAGTCCTTTTAAGGGCTAACACCGGCAGGGTCAGAGCCATAGGTGACAGGTCCGTGAAAACAGAGTTTAACAGTTACACAAGATGACAGCGTCTGTGTAGCTAAGCTCAGGGATTTCCTCGCTGCATTTCCCCATTAGGAGGGATAGAAAGGCAGGCTTCCTTTCCTCTACCCAGAGACCCACAACCCTGCCACTGTACCCTCCTGCCCTTTGCACACTCAAACTTATTGCTACTAAGCCATTATACTAGCAAACACTGAGTGAACTTAGTGGCATCATAAAAGTGGCTGTTGGACTTCTGTATTGTCCCACTAGTGCAAAGATATTTGCAGCACGTCTGCCTGCATTGCACACTCAAACTCATTGTTACTAAGCCATTATACTAGCAAACACTGAGTGAATTTAGTGGCATCATAAAAGTGGCTGTTGGACTTCTGTATTGTCCCACTAGTGCAAAGATATTTGCAGCACGTCTGCCTGCATTGCACACTCAAACTCATTGTTACTAAGCCATTATACTAGCAAACACTGAGTGAACTTAGTGGCATCATAAAAGTGTCTGTTGGACTTCTGTATTGTCCCACTAGTGCAAAGATATTTGCAGCACGTCTGCCTGCATTGCACACTCAAACTCATTGTTACTAAGCCATTACACTAGCAAACACTGAGTGAACTTAGTGGCATCATAAAAGTGGCTGTTGGACTTCTGTATTGTCCCACTAGTGCAAAGATATTTGCAGCACACCTGCCTGCATTGCACACTCTAACTTATTGTTACTAAGCCATTATACTAGCAAACACGGAGTGAACTTAGTGGCATCATAAAAGTGGCTGTTGGACTTCTGTATTGTTCCACTAGTGCAAAGATATTTGCAGCACGTCTGCCTGCATTGCACACTCAAACTCATTGTTACTAAGACATTATAATACCAAAAATTGAGTAAACTTAGTGGCATACAAGAAGTGGCTGTTGTACTCCATTAGTGCCCCACTGGTGCAAATCTATGCGCAGCACCTCTGCATAACACCCTCCTGCTCTGTTTTTAATAAGCTATAATGATAGCAAAAAATGCTGCCATTTAGTGGCATACAAGAACTGGCTGTTGTATTTCATTAGTGTCCCACTGGTGCCAAGCTATTTCTAGCACCTGTGCAGGACACCCTCCTCCTCTGTTTTTAATAAGCTATAATGATAGCAAAAAATGCTGCCATTTAGTGGCATACAAGAACTGGCTGTTGTATTTCATTATTGTCCCACTGGTGCCAAGCTATTTCTAGCACTTGTGCAGGACACCCTCCTGCTCTGTTTTTAATAAGCTATAATGATAGCAAAAAATGCTGCCATTTAGTGGCATACAAGAACTGGCTGTTGTATTTCATTATTGTCCCACTGGTGCCAAGCTATTTCTAGCACTTGTGCAGGACACCCTCCTGCTCTGTTTTTAATAAGCTATAATGATAGCAAAAAATGCTGCCATTTAGTGGCATACAAGAACTTGCTGTTGTATTTCATTATTGTCCCACTGGTGCCAAGCTATTTCTAGCACTTGTGCAGGACACCCTCCTGCTCTGTTTTTAATAAACTATAATGATAGCAAAAAATGCTGCCATTTAGTGGCATACAAGAACTGGCTGTTGTATTTCATTATTGTCCCACTGGTGCCGAGCTATTTCTAGCACTTGTGCAGGACACCCTCCTGCTCTGTTTTTAATAAGCTATAATGATTACAAAAAATGCTGCCATTTAGTGGCATACAAGAACTGGCTGTTGTATTTCATTATTGTCCCACTGGTGCCAAGCTATTTCTAGCACTTGTGCAGGACACCCTCCTGCTCTGTTTTTAATAAACTATAATGATAGCAAAAAATGCTGCCATTTAGTGGCATACAAGAACTGGCTGTTGTATTTCATTATTGTCCCACTGGTGCCGAGCTATTTCTAGCACTTGTGCAGGACACCCTCCTGCTCTGTTTTTAATAAGCTATAATGATTACAAAAAATGCTGCCATTTAGTGGCATACAAGAACTGGCTGTTGTATTTCATTATTGTCCCACTGGTGCCAAGCTATTTCTAGCACTTGTGCAGGACACCCTCCTGCTCTGTTTTTAATAAGCTATAATGATAGCAAAAAATGCTGCCATTTAGTGGCATACAAGAACTTGCTGTTGTATTTCATTATTGTCCCACTGGTGCCAAGCTATTTCTAGCACTTGTGCAGGACACCCTCCTGCTCTGTTTTTAATAAGCTATAATGATTACAAAAAATGCTGCCATTTAGTGGCATACAAGAACTGGCTGTTGTATTTCATTATTGTCCCACTGGTGCCAAGCTATTTCTAGCACTTGTGCAGGACACCCTCCTGCTCTGTTTTTAATAAGCTATAATGATTACAAAAAATGCTGCCATTTAGTGGCATACAAGAACTGGCTGTTGTATTTCATTATTGTCCCACTGGTGCCAAGCTATTTCTAGCACTTGTGCAGGACACCCTCCTGCTCTGTTTTTAATAAGCTATAATGAGAGCAAAAAATGCTGCCATTTAGTGGCATACAAGAAATGACTGTTGGACTTCCATTAGTGTCCCACTGGTGCAAATCTATTTGCAGCACCTCTGCATGACACCCTCATGCACATTTTGCTACGCTAATTTTATAGCAAACTCAGGGAATTCCTTGCTGCATTTGATCATTCGGAGGGATAGAAAGTGAGGCTTCCTTTATCTTTTCCTTCTGTTCATAGACAGCATCTCCAAGTCCACACCCGAAGAGCAATTTCTCCTCCACTTCTAAGTGTGGAGAGGCAGCTAGTGCGCATGCGTGTGCCGATTTACCCCAGCCGCAGCCTAACTACAGTGTTTCGCCTAGTGAGTATGCTCAGCCTGACTGTGCCATTCCTGAGGCTAAGTCTTCATTTCGGGATACAGCGCATGCTCCCACACTTAGTGCGAAAAGCCTCTTTGCACAGGTACTTGCACTCCGTGCCGGGTCTAAGTCCTGTGTTGTGCCTAGACACCATGCTATAGCTGATAGTCTTTTTTTGGAGACTGTATTTCATGCTACTGAGCATGCTCAGGCACTTACTGCATCAGAGACTAGGTCCGGTAATGAACTCTTTGGCACTGCCCCTGATGTGGGGGGCCCATATAGACCACAGGGCATCAGGTGTCCTGACGATGTGGCCTGGCCACTCCCAAATGGTTTGCAGAGGCCCGCCCCTATGACTTGTCACCTCATTATTGATGGTCAGACGATGACTGGTGAGGTGTTTGTGTCGTGGCAGCCATGAGGTCATGATTGAAGTTGCGGTTCCAAATAGGACGCTAGTTATGCCACTCATGACGTGTCACTCTGCTTTTGTCTTCAGGAGGTGCATTGTGGTCCACCCTGGTTTGGGGCGGACCCAGGTTATAAAACGGGCTGGAGCCAACAAGGAGGTGCGCAGTCTTCTATTATGCTCCGAAAGAGCACACCTCCATGTGTTGAACCCATTGCGGCTTTAGGCCAGAGGTAGGCAGGGATAGGGCGTCGATGCAGGCCGCCACCACAGTTGGTAACGCAGAACGGTTAAGACCAGCTCCTGTACTACAAGTCCTGCTTGTGCAGCCCAGTGGCATTAACAGGCCTGCTGCTGCTGATGCGCCTGCTGTCCACAGGTGTGGCCCCAATGCACACGGTCAGCGTACTCAATGGCCCCTGTGATGTTAACAGGGAGTTCCTGGGCTGGTTGGGCGTGTGGACCCTGTGACGCTAACAGGGCTCCCAGTCTCCAAATCCCAGTGGCGTCTAACTCGGTTCAGGCAACTATTAGTTTCATAGCCACACAGATCTGTATCCTCCACCTAACCTTCCAGTTGCAAACCTCTCCTTTTCCATCTGGGAGCACGGTGGACATTGACTGCTGATGGGGATATATACCTTTCTCTTTCTTTTCTTATTAATTTTCGTTATATAGCGGTAACATAGTATATATCACCTTATCCAAATCTGCCAGTCCCACCATAACAGATGGTGTTTCTTCATCAAATGTTACTTTTGCTTAACCACCAAACCCACGGACAAAAACTTTTTTCCCCTTTCCAACACAACTGTTCCCCTTTCCACCAGCATCTGTCCTTTTTCAACTCATTTGGTATATGACCAAAAGTGCAACTCTGCAGGGACACCGTACTCAATGCCATCTCAGCACAGCAGACAGCCGTCGGTCCCTCAGATGTGGACAAGTAAAAGACCATTTCCTCCTATCCATGACAAAGCGTTGAGATTCACTCTGTGCAGCACTGGTGTTTACTGGAAAAGCAGATCTAAGAATCCGTACCACCTTCTGCAGATAATCCTGTATACGTGCGTCCCTTTCTATGGCAGGAATTATTTCGCCAAATTTTGTCTTGTACCAGGGATCTAACAGTGTGGCAACCCAGTAGTTAGCATTACTTCGAATTCGTACAATCCGAGGGTCATGTTGTAGGTAGTGCAGCAAGAAGGCGCTCATGTGTCTTGTGCATCCAGGAGGACCAAGTCCTTGGTGTGTTGGTGGCAGAGAGGTGAGAATCGTGCCTCCTTCCTCTGCCCTCTCCCCCCAACCTCGCACAACCGAAATGTGAGCAAGCTCTCACTCATCTGCTGAGTCTTCCATGCCCATCACCAGTTCGTCCTCCATTTCTTCATGGGCTCCTGCACCTTCCTCAACAATTTTTGCCGATACTATGCGCCCTTGTTAATCCCTCTCCCCCACCATGACTGCCGCCTAGGTGCCGCTCACCGTCTGGACCTTGTAGATCTTATTATCCCTTCTGCATATGACTCCTCCTATACTTCCTCCCCTTCCTCTTGGACCAAAACCTGACTCCGAATAATGCTTACAGTGTGCTCCATCTTGTAGATGACCAGAATTGTCACGCTGAGAATGGCATCGCCAGTGCTAAACATCTTCGTCGACATTTGTAAACTGTGTAGAAGGGTGCATAGGTCCTTGATCTGACACCACTCCAGCAGCGTGATCTGCCCCACCTCTGGATCAAGTTAGCCCAGGGTATACGTCAGACCGTATTTCAGCAGGGTTCTGCGGTGCTGCCACAGACGCTGCAACATGTGTAGATTCCAATTCCTGCGTGTTGGAACATCGCATTTCCGGCATTTAATCGCCAGACCCTAAGACTTCAGGAGCGATGAAAGTTGTTGAGCTGCTGGGTGCGAAGGATGAAAGTGAGCACATAGCAGCGTGCCCGCTGCACAAGGCCATGTAGGCCGGGATGGTATTTTAAAAATTGCTGGAGAATCAGATTCAACACGTGAGCCATACAAGGCACGTGTGTCATTTTGCCCTGCCAAAGGGCCGCAGACAGGTTTGCATCATTGCCGCACACGTTTGTTAAGTCACCAACGTAGTCCACTCAATCAATTTGTACTCCGGTCGCCAGGTGACAACGTGTTCCTTTCGTGCATAGTGCTGATGATGGGAAAGGAGTCGATGCCAGCGGCGCAGGTGGACGCAGGTTATGGTCACCCACTGGGTTGCGTTACCTTGACAGATACAGAACCACAGGCTGAATGTAGGTGGTGGGTATCTCACAGATGAAGTACCATCATTCAGCTACAACCAATGGGAAGACACCACGCCCTTTTTTAGGCCCCTCCTGTCTGCAGACCACTGCCAGACAAAGCTATGAACCTCTTGTTACTGTTACCCCCAGTTCAGTTTTATGATTTTGTGTGCTTGTTACCTGACTACTTTTCCTGCTTGCTGTTTATGTACCTCGTTGGCCGATCCGCATTTCACCTCTGCTTGTTTTCTGATTAAGTCCTGGCCATCCCATTCTGTTCCTCTTCCTCAATTAATGTTTTTGACCCTGCATGACTACTATTCTCTGGAACTGCAGCCTTCCACAGGTATTGATCAACTTGGGCCTTGTGTAATTCCAAATCACTGTATAGGGGTTAAAGGGTTTCAGGGTTCTGGGTGTCCAGCTTGGTGAGTGGCTTGCCTCTAGCCTATCCTTTACAGCCCATCTGAGTGTGTCGATCCAGGCAGGCGTTACACCGTGCCCGCTGCAGAAGGCCATGTAGGCCGGGATAGTGTTTTAAAAATTGCTGGACAACCAGGTTCAACACGTGAGCCATACAAGGCACGTGTGTCACATTGCCCTGAAGAAGGGTCGCAGACTGGTTTGCATCATTGTCGCACCCGACCTTCCCTGGCTGCTGGTTGAGTGGAGACAACCATTGCTGAAACTCGGTCTCACTCTCCAGAGCTTACCGTCCACAACTCCTCAGCGGTGTGACTCACAATTCTCTGACATTTCAAAGAAAAGAGTCGACCGCCTCATGCTGTTGAGCTCTGCTGCCAGTATAGTAAGGAGGTGTGTGGCATTCCTTGTGCGCAGTTACAACGCGGGTGGCCTGACCACACAGGGTTTGGGCCGAGGTGGAGGACCCACACGAGGTTGAGGAGGCAGAAGCAGTGGAGGAACTTCTACATACAGAGGAAGGATTGACACACAACTCGTGGGGATGGCAAAACTTGTACAGCAGACCCTTCTCCATCTCTCACCATAGTTACCCAGTGCCCAGTCAGCGACATGTAACTCCCCTGTCCATGCTTACTGGTCCAAGTATCTGTGGTGAAATGCACCCTGTCACACACAGAGTTTCTCAAGGAATCGGTGAGGTTGTGTGCGACCTGCTGTGGTAGCGCGGGCACGCCTTTCTTGGAGAAGGAGTGACGACTGGCCATCGGCTCTTGGGGCACTGCAATGGGCATAAGGTCTCGAAAATCCTCGGTCTCAAAAGGGTGTAAAGGCAGCCTTTCTGTTGCCAACAAGTTGCAAATGATGTAACTCAACCTCTTAGGCATGTCATGCCCTTCGAAAATCATGTAAAACACAGCGAGGGGACTCCAACCACAGTGTCCCTCGTTGCCACTAATTGGGCCACACACACCCCACTTGACTGGCATCAGTTGACCCCCCTTTTGAAAAAGAAAAAGATGCTTGGCATGAAGCACTCTCAAAAATACGCGTGCCTTTCACCTCCCCTGGATGACCCAGGGAAGAAAAGTCCTCTGAGAGCCATGACTTGTTCATCTTGGTTCTTTTACAAACACAGCGAGGGGACTCCAACCACAGTCTCCCTCGTTGCCACTAATTGGGCCACACACACCCCACTTGACTGGCATCAGTTGACCCCCCTTTTGAAAAAGAAAAAGATGCTTGGCATGAAGCACTCTCAAAAATACGCGTGCCTTTCACCTCCCCTGGATGACCCAGGGAAGAAAAGTCCTCTGAGAGCCATGACTTGTTCATCTTGGTTCTTTTACAAACACAGCGAGGGGACTCCAACCACAGTCTCCCTCGTTGCCACTAATTGGGCCACACACACCCCACTTGACTGGCATCAGTTGACCCCCCTTTTGAAAAAGAAAAAGATGCTTAGCATGAAGCACTCTCAAAAATATGCGTGCCTTTCACCTCCCCTGGATGACCCAGGGAAGAAAAGTCCTCTGAGAGCCATGACTTGTTCATCTTGGTTCTTTTACAAAAACAGCGAGGGGACTCCAACCACAGTCTCCCTCGTTTCCACTAATTGGGCCACACACACCCCACTTGACTGGCATCAGTTGACCCCCCTTTTGAAAAAGAAAAAGATGCTTTGCATGAAGCACTCTCAAAAATACGCGTGCCTTTCACCTCCCCTGGATGAGCCAGGGGAAGAAAAGTCCTCTGAGAGCCATGTCCACATTGTCAGTGGACAGACACGTGTGCTTATCTGCCAGCAGACCCCCAGCAGCACTGAAGACAGGTTGTGAGAGAACGCTGGCTGCAGGACACGACAAGATCCCCAAGGCGTATGTGGCAAGCTCAGGCAATTTATCCAGATTGGAAGCCTAAAATGAGCAGGGCTCAAGTTGCACAGTAATGGCATCGACGTTTCCTTGCATATACTCATATATCTGTGTCTCTTCCTCTTTTTCCTTGTCCTGCTCTTTTGTTTTTGCATGAGTATATGTCCTTGTCACTTTCCCATGTGTTTGTGTTGTGTTGTGAGTTGTTTGTCACCTTTTGGACACCTTTGAGGGTGTTTTCTAGGTGTTTTTATGTGTTTGTGATTGCCTGCCATGGTTTTCTATGCGGTTCGAGTTCGGTTCGTCAAACGTTCGACGAACTGAACTCGAATAAGACCTCCGTTTGACGAACCGAACTCGAGCCGAACCACGACCGGTTCGCTCATCTCTAGTGACAATAAGCAAAGAATTGATATTAGAACACTTAGCCAAGTTAAAGGAAACTAAGTCGCCAGGTCCTAATGATTTACACCCTAGAGTCTTGAAAGAGATAGCTGAGGAAATAATAATACCGCTTGCCATAATCTTCAGTAAGTCATGGGAAACAGGAGAAGTCCCCCTAGATTGGAAAAGGGCAAATGTGGTTCCTATCCACAAAAAGGGGGAAAAGGAGGATCCAGGGAATTATAGGCCAGTCTGACTTTGTTTTTAGATAGTAGAGTATAAAATAAGCATTCCCATAACAATAGTGCCTCAAAAGAACAAGAAGTCATCTATTATGAAGAACTATGTAGACAGAAAAATATAACAGTTATGGCTCTGACTGACATGAAAAAAATAAACCTAATAAAAAATGGCAAAGGTGGAATGAGATGCTACATGGAAATATTATATACATACACACTATATGAAATAAAATATGCAAATAAAATGTTAATAAATGCAAGCATAAAAGTCTAGCAGATTATGCAAATTAGTTTAGAGTACAAGGAAATGCATAGAAGATGTGGCAGAGGCACAGGGAGCATTTGAAGACTTGACTGCATGACTGCTTAGAAGACCAGTGCTGCCACCATTGCTGTATTCATCATGTCACACAGTTATATATAATGGGGAAACTGCAAATTTATGTATGAATATATATATGTTCCAATGTCTTAAAAAAGTGTTCATACCTCATGAAGGTTTCCACATTTTGTCATGTTACACCTTCAAACGTAAAGCGCCGCTCATGACACACACACATAACATGCCGTAAGTCTTTTTTTGAGTATATCTCAACTCTCAAGATTTTTGAAGACATTAACAGGTTTTCCTCCAGGATTGCCCTGTATTTAGCTTCATCCTTCTTCCCACCAACTCTTATCTAGAGATGAGTGATGTTCGATTCGAACGGTTCGCCAATTTCATGTTTGAGTGATTTTGGGGGGTGTTCGAGTCGTTCGACGAACTCGAACGATTTGCTAAAAGTTCGGCAGTTTGAGTTACGTTCGAGAACGGTTTGATCACCAAAAGCGTGGCTTTTTACAGTAAGTATGTGCGCACATTGCGTATCTGCATACGTCCTGCGTCCCCAGTACAATCCCTCTCTCTTTCCTACTCACCGATCACGGGCGCGGTGCTGCACGGCTGTCAGAAATCTCCGGCGTCATTTCCTCTTTGAAAATGGCTGCCGCTTCATTATTCAATCAGTTATTCCGTGCTTTCCCCGCCCACCGGCGCCCATGATTGGTTGCAGTCAGACACGCCCCCACAATGAGTGACAGCTGTCTCACTGCAACCAATCACAGCCGCCGGCGGGCGGGTGTATATCGTGCAGTAAAATAAATAAATAAATAATAAAAAAAAATGCGGTTCCCCAGAATTTTGATACCAGCTAGGATAAAGCCACACGGCTGGAGGCTGGTATTGTCAGGATGGAGAGCGCTACGTTATAGTGAGCCCTCCAGCCTAACAATATCACCCAGCAGCCGCCCGGAATTGCCGTATCAATTAGATGCGACAGTCCCGGGACTCTACCCAGCTCATCCTGAATTGCCCTGGTGCAGTGGCAATCGGGGTAATAAGGAGTTAATCACGGCAGGTGTCTCCCCGAGATACCTTCCATGATTAAACTGTAAGTGAAAGTAAATAAACACACACAAGGAAAAATCCTTTATTTGGAATAAAAGACAAAAAACACATTTACCTCTTTATTAATCCCCAAACAACAATCCAGGTCCGAAGTAATCCACACGACACTGTCAGCTCTGCTACATGAAGATACAGGGAGCACCGTAGAACACAAGTGCTCTGTGTCCTCTCCACATAGCACCTGAAGTGAGCCACGCTGTCACCAGAGACTTCAGTCTGCAATGCAGACATCAAGGTTACCAAATCTTCCTATGTTTCTCATTAGAGACAGTGGCTCAATTGCTAGAGCTCTCGCCTAAGAAGCATTAGTTCATGGGTTCAAGTCCCGGCCTCTCTCTCTTTCTCGCTCTCTTTTTTTATCACTCTCTCTTTTTCTTTTTTCTCTTTCTCTCTTTTTTTCAGTCTCTCTTTTTCTCTTTTTCTCTTTTTCCCTCTCTCTCTTCTCTCTCTTCTCTCTCTCTCCCTCCCATTCTCTCTTTTTTCTCTTTCTTTCACTCTCTTTTTTTCTCTCTCTTTCTCTCTCTCTTTCTCTCTCTCTCTCTTTATCTCTCTCCCCCTCTCTCCCTCTCTCCCTCTCTCTCTCTTTTTCCCTCTTTCTCTCTCTTTTTCTCTCTCTCTTTTTCTCTCTTTCTCTTTTTCTCTCTCTTTTTCTCTCTCTCTTTCTCTCTCTCTCCCTCACTCTCTCTCTTTCTCTCTCTCTTTCTCTCTCTCTTTTTCTCTCTTTCTCTCTCTCCCTTTCTCTCTCTCCTCTATCTCTCTCTCTTTTTCTCGCTTTTTCTCTCTCTCTTTTTCTCTCTTTTTCTCTCTCTCTCTTTTTCTCAGTCTCTCTTTTTCTCTCTCTCTCCCTCTCTCACTCTCTCTCTCCCCCTCTCTCTCTCTCACTCTCTCTCTTCTGTCTCTCTTCTCTCTCTCCCTCTCTCTCTTCTCTTTTCTCTCTCTTTTCTCTCTCTCTTGTCTCTCTTTTCTCTATCTTGTCTTTCTCTCTTCTTTCTCTCTCTCTCAGACCTGGCGATGATCAGCTGATACGGTCACCTGAAGGAATCAGCTGACACTATAAGTAGAGCGGTGAGGCCGGCTTTTTACCGCCCGGCCGGCTAAACTATCAGCTGAGGCTGCCGGACAGGAGTCTGCACAGAAGTGTGTAGTTTTTTTGGGGTTTTTTGCACTGATGCATCAGCTGATTGTATAAAATCCATTTATACAATCAGCTGCTGTGTCATGTGATTCAGGCCTTTGAACCTGACACATCATCTGATCGCTTTGCCTTCCAGCAAACCGATCAGATGATATTGGATCCGGATTGGACGGTGCGGGACCCTAGACCCAGGATTACTGCGGAGGTTTTTTTTTTATTTCAATAAAGATGTCATTAATTGTGTTGTGTTTTATTTCTAATACAAATATTTTTTTGCGTTGTGTTTTTTTTTATCTGTACTAGAAATTCATGTTGGCCATGTCTATTGGCTATGTCTATTGGCATGACACCATGAATTTCGGGCTTAGGGCCAGTTGATCATATACAGCTAGCCCTAACCCCATTATTACCCAGCAAGCCACCTGTCACCAGGGCAGCTGGAAGAGTTGGATACAGCGCCAGAAGATGGCGCTTCTATGAAAGCGCCATTTTCCGGGGCGGCTGCAGACTGCAATTTGCAGCAGGGGTGCCCAGAAAGCTTGGGCACCCTGAGCTGCGGATTCCAATCCCCAGCTGCCTAGTTGTACCTGGCTGGATACAAAAATTGGGCGAAGCCCACGTCATTTTTTTTTTAATTATTTCATGAAATTCATGAAATCATTTTAAAAAACAGGGCTTCCCTATATTTTTGGTTCCCAGACGGGTACAAATAGGCAGCTGGGGATTGGGGGCAGCCCGTAGCTGCCTGCTGTACCTGGCTAGCATACAAAAACATGGCGAAGCCCAAAAACTTCTGCATACAGTCCTGGATGTAGTATGCTGAGCCTTGTAGTTCTGCAGCTGCTGTGTGTTGTCTGTATGGAGGAGAGCAGACAGCATCTGCAGAACTACAAGGCTCAGCATACTACATTCACTAGTGTATGCAGGAGAGCAGACAGCAGCTGCAGAACTACAAGGCTCAGCATACTCCATACAGGACTGTATGCAGGAGTTTTTGCCCACCCCCCAAAAAATGATATGGGCTTCGCCATATTTTTGTATGCTAGCCAGGTACAGCAGGCAGGCACTCCTGTCCCCAACCCCTAGCTGTCTATTTGTACCCGGCTAGGAACTAAAAAAATAGGGAAGCCCTTTTTTTAATTATTTCATGAAAGTCATGAAATAATTAAAAAAAAATCGACATAGGCTTTGCCCCATTTTTGTGTCCAGCCAGGTACAACTAGGCAGCTGGGGATTGGAATCCGCAGCGCAGGTTGTCCCGAGCTTTCTGGGCCCCTCTGCTGTGAATTGCAGTCTGCAGCCGCCCCAGAAAATTGTGCTTTCATAGAAGCGCCATCATCTGGCGCTGTATCCAACTTTTCCAGCTGCCCTGAAGCCGAATGGCTTGCTGGGTAATAATGAGTTAATACTAGCTTTGTTTTACCAGCTAGTATTAAGCCAGAGATTCTTAATGTCAGGCAAGTTTGACCCGGCCATTGAGAATCTCCAATAAAGGGTTAAAAAAAAACACCACACAGAGAAAAAATACTTTAATAGAAATAAATACACAGACACATTAGAGACTCCATGTTTATTACTCCCTGTCAGCCCTTCACGATCCTGGTCTTCTGTCTTCTTTCTCCTTCAACCCATGCAGCTCTACTACATCAGACAGCACTGCATGGGAGGAAGAAAGCTGCTGATCCCGTGCAGTCTAATCACTCAGTGAGTGAGCAGAGGCTGGTGGCTGTAAGCGGTGACGTCACCGCTGACAGGCGGGTTACTATAGCAACGGTGCTCCAACCACGTGATTCCCGATGCTGCAATTCACTGGCTGTGGCAGCGAGTCCTTGCATGTGGGCTGACTCTGTGTAGAGTGCCCACATGCAGGAATGGGGATCTCGCCGGTACACGGAAATGCTGGAACAAGCACCGCATACAGGAGAGATGCACTGACAGGACCTAGCATGACATCTAGCCATGTGACCAGTTTGTAGCCAATGAGATAATAGACACGTGACTGCTTTTTTTTACATCACGGAAGGTCCTATCATCAGTGCTGGTTACCGGGAGGACACAGCAATTATTGGAAGGAAAAGCGGCGGGAGACAGAGTTCAGGACGCGTCGCAGAGACCTGTAAGTGTAATGGCAATGTTTATTAACTGTATGTGTACATGTATAATGTGTTTTTATGTGTTTGTGTTTGCCTCCCATTGTTTTCAATGGGGTTCGCATTGGTTCGTCGAACGTTCGTCGAACGTTTGACGAACTTGTCCTCCGTTCGACGAATCGAACCGAACTCGAACACTAGGGGGGGCTCATCTCTACTCTTATCTGCTTTCCAGTCACTGCTGAAAAAAAGCATCTACACAGCATGATGCTGCCACTGACGTGCTTGTTGGTGTGGATGGTATTTTCAGGATACTGTATAGTGTTAGTTTTCTGCTACACATATCACTTTGCATTTAGCTAAAAAGGTTCTACTGTTGTCTCATCCAATGAGAGCACCTTCTTCCACATGCCATGCATGTATTTTGAGGAAACAAGTCACAGGTTCGATCTAGTGAAATTATCATGCCTGCTGCATTAAGCCTCAGATGCACAGGCTGAATTGTGGAGAATAGAGTCATCAGTTCTTTCCTCCACCACAATATTCAATGGTATCTGAATTCTTAGGATCAAGTTACCATTAAATTTCAGATGCAGTGCACAGGAGGCGTTTTTGATTTTGATTTTTTGACATTTGATGTTTGGTTCCTAGCTTCTCATTGATCCAATACCATCAATGTTGTCTGTTGCTGTGAACTGTATGCCCCTGAAGGACAAGGCAGGGCGTATTAAAGGATCCTCTGGTTCTCTTGTGGGTCAGTCTGATCCCGTGTCAAAAAACCTTATTCCTGTGTGTCTATTGTGATTATTTACAGTGTTATGCTAATATTCTATGGCAAACAAAATACAATCTGAATTTGTAAGGTTCCTACCTTTCCAAAACTTCCCCGGCCAAGCACTTGATGAAAATTTAATCTCTTGATGTTGTCAGAGATTGTGCTGCCGGGGAGGGATGGCCCAGCACCGCTGTCTTCTAGAAGGGAAAGAGATAAAACAAGAAATTAAAAATACTAATTTACTATCCATTTATAAAGTATTGATATTTTGTAACCTTAGCAGAGAACTAACCATTGGAATACGCATCTTTGTAAATATATTGCTCTGTGTTGTTATTTATCCCCTTAAAGCAGGCGTGGGCAACCTTTTTTCTGCCAAGGGCCATTTGGAAATTTCTACCAACCTTCGGGGGCCGCGTAAAATTGTCAATGTGAAAATTACCCTGCTATATTTGATCAAACAATTAACTCACCCCTACTGTGGTGGCCGGAGCTGCTTCTCTTTGCTGTGGCTGTGATGTTTTCTGATACTAATTGTGTTGTTTCTTATAACTGTTTTTTCAGGTTTGTCTCAATCTGGAGCTCAGTCAACTCTTTGTAATAATAAGATTGGTAAACCAACATCACATAAAAAACCATTTATATACATCACAGGAGACACTAGAGGCACATATTTCACACATAGGAGATACTGGAGGCACATACTGTACATCACATAGGAGATGCTGGAGGCACATACATCACATAAGAAATGCTGGGACTGCTGTATATACATCACAGGAGACACTGGGGGCACAAATATCACTGGAGGGGCTAGAGGCATATACATCACATATGAGATGCTTGTACTGCTTTACATGCATCACAGGAGACACTGAGGGCACAAACTTCACACAAAGGGCTGGGGACATGTATATGCTCCCGGCCCCTCCTGTGATGTATGTGTCCCCAGTCCCTTCTGTGATGTATGTACCCCCACCCTCTTGTGATGTATATGCTCCCAGGCCCTCCTGTGATGTATATACCCTCAACCCCTCCTGTGATGTGTCTGCCACAGCCCCTCCTGTGATGTGTACAGTACGACCTCAGCCCCTCCTGGGATGTGTATATACCCCCAGCCCCTCCTGTGATGTGTATGTGCCCCCAGGCCCTCCTGTGATGTACACACGTGGTCAAAATTGTTGGTACCTCTCGTTTAATGAAAGAAAAACCCATAATGGTCACAGAAATAACTTGAATCTGACAAAAGTAATAATAAATAAAAGAATCTATGAAAAGGAAAAAATTAAAGTCAAACATTGCTTTTCAACTATGCTTCCAAAGAATTTAAAAACAAAAAAAAAATAAAACTCATGCAACAGGCCTGGACAGAAATGATAGTAACCCCTGAAAATAATGTGACAATAGGAACATGTTGAATCAAGATGTATTCACTAACTAACATCACAGGTGTCTACAATCATGTAATCAGTCAGTGGGCCTGTATAGGGCTACAGATACTCACTGTGCTGTTTGATGACATGGTGTGCACCACATTACACATGGACCAGAGGAAGCGAAGAAAACTTGTCTCAGGAAATTAGAAAGAATATTATAGACAGGTATGTTAAAGGTAAAGGTTATAAGACCATCTCCAAACAGCTTGATGTTCCTGTGATTACAGTTGCACATATTATTCAGAAATTTAAGATCCATGAGACTGTAACCAACCTCCCTGGACGTGGCCGCAAGAGGAAAGTTGATGCCAAATCAAAGAGACGGATAATACGAATGGTAACAAAAGAGCCCAGAAAAACTTATAAAGAGATTAAAGGTGAACTTCAAGCTCAAGGAACATCAGTGTAAGTGTGACGCCCTGGCAAAACCAGGTAGTCACAGTTAGGCCCCTGCATAACACCATTCCCTCATTAGGAAACACACAGCCAACCAGAAAACCCTAGTCACCCCCCCTTAGGGAAAGATAGACACACACCAGTGGGCGTGACCAGGCGATTGGGACACGCCCACCCAAGGGTCTAGACAGCCCGGGGCAGGTAAACAAGCATTCTAAGTTTGAAGTTCAGTTTGGAGAGGAGTGTGGGCTGGAGCTAAGAGTAGCTCCAGCAGAGAGCTCGAGTTGAACGGTACCAGGGTAGGAGCCCTGGTGCCACTGGCTAGGAGGCAGACGGTGGTCTCCGTCAGCAGGAGACGGGAAGACGGCTCAATGGAACCAAGGTGGACCGGGACAGGGTTGTAGCCCGTCGGTACTGACATGGGGAACCGACCCGGAAACCGTAGCACAAAGGGGGATACTCGGACCCTGAAGCCAGAAACCGGAAGCAAGCGGACTGGTTAATTAACAGATTGAGGCCAGGATTATAGGTCCTGTCCCACCCAAAGTCCCTCATAGAAGACAACAGCCTACCGATTAGGAATAAGAGGTCACCGTCAGGGTCCATAGATCCCACGGGCCAGCGTCTGCGGGCACGGCTCCTTAGGCCACATCCAGCCGGCAGCGGACTCCTGTGTTTCACACCAGGAAAGTCCACCTTACACAAAGAGGTGCAGGAAAGGAGATAGAGACGACCAGCTGGGTGGGGAACCCTGAATGCAACCGACCGTGGCACCGGCCACCACCACCTTGGTTTACCAGAGACTTGTGTGTTTTCCTAACAGTGAGTACACCAGCACCCCCTGCGATCGCTATCCCCTGCACCGAGCCACTGGGTCACGGGGCCACCATCCCTGCCCACGGAGGGGTTAACAACTTGCTGCACAACATCTTCCCCGGGTGCCCCATAACTGCAGCGGTGGTGTCCCACCTCAATACACACCGTGGGTGGCGTCACAAACTTATTACGGCCCAGCCCGTATATCTACGTCCCCCCATTTATTCGGTGTGTCCGCGAGACCCCCGGGTCCGGAGACCCTCGAGCCACCTCCTCCTGAAGGCCCGGACCCAAGCAGCGCTGGCTGCTGGCACGGGGGCGGCACATTAGATTATACCATCCTTCGTTGTTTGAGCCAAAGTGGTCTTCTTTGGAGACAACCAATGAGGACACCATTGTTGAAAAAAATTATAAAAAAGCCAGACTGGAATTTGCCAAACGACATGTTGACAAGCCACAAAGTTTCTGGGAGAATGTCCTATGGACAGATGAGACAAAAATTTAATTTTTTAGCAAGGCACATCAGCTCTATGTTCACAGATGGAAAAAATTAAGCATATCAAGTAAAGAACACTGTACCTACTGTGAAAAATGAAGGAGGCTCTGATATGTTCGTGGGCTGCTTTGCTGAATCTGGCACAGGGTATCTTGAATCTCAAGACTTTCAAGGGATTCTAGAGAGAGAAAAATGTGCTGCCCAGTATCAGACAGCTTGGTCTGAGTCGCAGGTCATGGGTCTTGCAACAGGATAATGACCCAGAACACATAACTAAAAACACCCAAAAATGGCTAAGAGGAAAACATCGGTCTATTCTGAAGTGGCCTTTTATGAGCCCTGACCTAAATCCTATTGAGCCTCTTTGGAAAGAGCTGAAACATGCCGTCTGGAAAAAGCAACCTTCCAACACAAGACAACTAAAGCAGTTTGCTCTTGAAGAGTGGGCCAACATACCTGTCGAAAGGTGCAGAAGTCTCATTGGCAGGAATTGTTTGATTGCAGTGATTGCCTCAAAGGATTTTGCAACAAAATATTAAGTTATGGGTACCATCATTTCTGTCCAGGCCTATTTCATGAGTTTTATTTAAAAAAAAAAATTCTGTGGAAGCATGGTTGAAAAGCAACGTCTGACTTTCATTTGTTTATTTTCATAGATTTTTAAATTATTATTACTTTTGTCAGATTCAAGTTATTTCTGTGACCATCGTGGGTTTTTCTTTCATTAAACGAGGGGTACCAACAATTTTGACCACATGTGTATATGCCCCAACCTCTCCTGTGATGTGTATGTCCCAGTGTCTCCAATGTGATGTATATATCCCAGCATCTCCAATGTGATGTATATGCCCCCATCTTCTCCATTGTGATGTAAATGCGCCCAGCGTCTCCAATGTAATGTATATATCAGAGGAGGGGTTGGCACATACACATCACAGCAGACTCTGGGGCCATATACATGACAGGAAAGGCTGGTGCCATATACATGACAGGAGGGGCTGGGGGCATATACATGACAGGAGGAGCTGGGGGCATATACCTGACTGGAGGAGCTAGAAACAATCACATCACAGGAAATCTTGGGGACATATACATGACAGGAGGGGCTGGGGCATCTACGTCACAAGAGGGGCTGGGGCACAAACATCGCTGGGAAGCATAAACATGGTGTAGCGCCTGGTCCCACCAGACCCCGTGGGGGGCGTGCTCCCTCACATGTGCCCAGTCCCAGCATGGCTCCCACTTGCACTCCCAGTCATAGCCCCAGGCAGTGACGGCCTTCCTCTTACCGGTCCCATGGCTCTGCAGGCTCTGCTCCTGCTCCGGGTCCTGATGTACGTCCTGCTCCCAGGTATGCTGCAGCCTCTTCCTGTCTCCCTTCCTTACACAGAGCTGCAGTAAGTTACTCTAGGCTGCGCGCGAGGCCACGCCCCCTTTCTTAAAGCGGTATGCCTCGTTTTCTGGAAGTGACCTTAGAGGTCACCTGTTACCTAATGGGTATTTAGGTTCACCTCCCCCAGCAGCAGGCGCCCGAGCAACGCTTCCATTAGCGCCATGCCAGTGTCCAGACCCCCATGTGCTGTTATCTGTTTTCTGTGCATTGATACCTGGTTCTAATCCCTTGTCTCACCGTAGTGCCATCCGTACCATTCCGGCTGTGGACGTCACCGCTCATACCGACAGTGGATGTCACCGTGCCCTACCTGCCGTGGACATTATCTGTGCCGTACCTGCTGTGGACGTCACCGCTCATACCGACAGTGGACGTCACCGTGCCCTACCTGCCGTGGACATTATCTGTGCCGTACCTGCTGTGGACGTCACCTGCTGTGAACATCTCCGGTGCAGTTTCCGTGTTCTGCCGGCTGTGGACATCACAATCTTGCTACACCTGGCCCTACAGAGACTCCTACTACCGGTTCCTGGCTGCCGTGCATTTAGGCCTTCTGGGGAGGTGCCGCACAGTCCCTGTAAAGGGGTTCGCTGCTGGTCGCCTTTTCAGGGGAGTCCGGTGCACGGTACAGTGGGTCCACCTCCGGACGCTCGCCGCTCCTCGGTGAGCGTAACAGTTTGCTCGGGCCATGGACTCCGCCGGGATCAAGGTTAACCCGCTGACTGACCTGCAACAGGAGCTCTCCCGCCAACGCGAGACCCAAGCAAGATTAGTGGCTCACATGAAGTCTGTGGAATCCCGTCTGGCATCCATGCAAACCTCCGGATCCTCCGACGGCTCCCAACTAGTTGAACTACAGAAGGAACTGTCCCGCCAGCATGAGGCCCAGAGACGCATGGCTGAATATATGGCGTCCGTGAATTCCCGTCTATACGCCCTGCAGAATCCAGCCTCCTCAACAATTCCCGACTCTACGGGATTATCGACATGCATGTCTCCTTCCCGCCTGGCCTCCCCACCCATGTATGGAGGGGATCCCCGTTTGTATCGCGGTTTCTTAAACCAGTGCTCCCTGCACTTTGAGCTGTCGCCACTGCAGCGAGTGACTGAATGCTCGAAAATCGCATTTATCATGTCTCATCTGACTGGTCAGGCTCTGGCTTGGATGAATCCGCTCTGGGAGAGGAATGACCCGACCGTTCAAGTCCTGTCCGTCTTTCTGACCACCTTCCGTAAGGTGTTCGATGAGCCAGGCCGTCTCTCGTCTACTGCCTCTTCGCTCATGAGAATCCACCAGGGGAATCTCACCGTGGGACAGTATGCAATCAAATTCCGCACTCTGTCCTCCGAACTAAAGTGGAACAATGACACCTTGGTAGCTGCCTTCTGGGAAGGGTTATCTGGAAAAATCAAGGATGAACTGGCTGGCCGGGATGTACCTACCACCCTGGAAGAGCTGATCTCTCTGGCTACCCGTATTGATCTCCGCTTCCAAGAGCGTGCCAGAGAAGTCACCCGGGCGAGAAGAACACCGCGCCTTGCGCCCACCTTCCAAAGGCCGATGTCACCTCCCTCCACCAGGCCTACTGCTCCGCACGAGCCCACGGAGGTCGATCGCGTCACTGAGTCCAGACTGCGACAGAGAAATTGGAGAATGGCAGGAGAGTGCTTCTACTGCGGAAGTGCCAAACATCTGATTCAGGACTGTCCAGTAAAGCCGGGAAACTACAGAGCCTAGGGTCCATCGGAGAGGCTACCGTAGGTCATGCCAAGTCCTCTCCTTTTCTCCATGTACCTGTATCCCTGTCCTGTGGTTCCATCCGGTTGTCAGAGCATGCATTCCTGGATTCTGGCTCTGCCGGGAACTTTATCCAACAATCTGTGGTGGACCTACACCAGATTCCCGTCCGATGTCTTGCTACCCCCATCAGTCTTTCTTCCGTGGATGGAAAACCGCTTTCCGAACCCATCCGGTACATCACGGAGAACTGTACAATGCAAGTGGGGTTGCTACACTCTGAGACAATCGCCTTCCACGTACTCCCTGGCATGACGCATGCCCTACTACTGGGCATACCCTGGCTTCGGTTACACAAGCCAGTACTGGATTGGGATTCTGGAGACATCCTGCAATGGGGTGTGTCTTGCCACAGCAACTACCTGAGACCAGTGCATCCTCCGCACCGACCCGTTGAACCGGTCAACCTTCCCGGGTTACCCCCTGCCTATTGGGCCTATTCCGATGTCTTCAACAAGAAGGAGGCTGAGGCGTTGCCGCCACACAGACCCTACGATTGTCCCATCGACCTGCTCCCCGGGGCAACTCCTCCGCGTGGGCGCATCTACCCTCTGTCCCGAGAAGAGACCCAAGCCATGTCTGACTACATAAAGGAGAATCTAGCACGAGGCTTCATACAAAAATCCTCCTCTCCTGCCGGAGCGGGCTTCTTCTTTGTGGGGAAAAAGGACGGGGGTCTACGGCCTTGCATTGACTACCGTGGATTGAATAAGATCACGGTGAAGAACAGATACCCGCTACCCCTGATACCAGAACTGTTTGATCGCTTTCAAGGTGCCAGGATCTTCTCCAAATTAGATCTCCGGGGTGTGTACAATCTGGTCCGCATTCGGTCGGGGGACGAATGGAAGACTGCGTTCAACACTCGAGATGAGCACTATGAATATCGAGTGATGCCCTTCGGGCTCAGTAACGCTCCGGCGGTCTTCCAGGAGTTCGTGAACGACGTCTTCCATGATCTTCTATACACCTGTGTAGTCGTGTATTTGGACGACATCCTTATCTTCTCTCCAGACTTGCATACCCATCGAAGACATGTCCGTCTTGTCCTGCGGAGATTGAGAGAGAATCGCCTTTACGCCAAACTCGAGAAATGCCTGTTTGAGCAGACCTCTCTACCCTTCCTTGGCCACATAGTCTCTGATACCGGCCTGAAGATGGACCCCGATAAGGTATCAGCTGTACTGAATTGGTCCCATCCGGAAGGGTTGAAGGCTATCCAGCGATTCCTGGGATTCGCCAACTATTACCGGCAATTCATTCCACACTTCTCGTCTCTGGTGCGTCCCATATCCTCTCTCACTCGCAAAGGGGAGAACCCAAAGAAATGGACCCCGGAAGCTGAAGAATCGTTCCTGTCCCTTAAACGAGCCTTCGCTTCTGCTCCAGCTTTACACAGACCCGACACTAACAAGCCGTTTATCCTTGAGGTAGATGCCTCCTCATCCAGAGCCAGTG
The DNA here is from genome assembly GCF_048569485.1 of Anomaloglossus baeobatrachus. Lineage (NCBI taxonomy): Eukaryota > Metazoa > Chordata > Amphibia > Anura > Aromobatidae > Anomaloglossus > Anomaloglossus baeobatrachus. The sequence goes on from NC_134356.1 coordinate 302,624,021, forward strand.
CGGTTCTCACACAGAAAACGTCAGAGGGTAAGACAGTAACCTGTGGCTTCTTTTCTAAGGCTTTCTCCCCAGCAGAACAAAACTACTCAATCGGAGACCGTGAGTTGCTGGCAATCAAGCTGGCCCTGGAGGAGTGGCGATACCTGCTGGAAGGGTCATTGCATCCAGTTACCATCTATACTGACCACAAGAATCTGGCATATCTCCAGACAGCCCACAGGCTAAACCCCCGACAGGCCCGATGGTCATTATTCTTCGTCCGCTTTGATTTTGTTCTGCATTTCCGTCCAGCAGAGAAGAACCTGAAGGCCGATGCACTGTCTCGATCTTTTCTGTTAGAGGATCAGGAAGATGAACCTCGGCACATCATTGACCCTTCCAAGCTAATGGCGGCACCAGTTGACATGCACCACCTTCCTCCCGGTAAGACGTTTGTCGCTGAGGTCGATAGAGAACGTGTACTCCGGTGGGGACACTCTTCCCGAATAGCAGGTCACGTGGGTCAAAAGAAATCTCTGCAATTGATATCCCGATATTACTGGTGGCCAGGGCTACGTCAAGACGTCCAGGACTTTGTTTCATCCTGTTCCTCCTCTGCCCGGAACAAGGTCCCGAACACTCTTCCGGCGGGCCCTTTGCTTCCTTTACCTGTACCATCTGCTCCATGGCAACATATCGGCATGGATTTCATCACGGACCTGCCAAAATCGTCTGGCTGCACAGCCAGCTGGGTGGTGGTGGACCGGTTCTCCAAGATGGCCCACTTCACACCACTCTCCGGGCTACCGTCCGCTCCGGTTCTTGCTGAATTATTCATTCAACATATCTTCCGGCTTCACGGCTTGCCTCTCCATATCGTGTCCGGCAGAGGGGTCCAGTTCACCGCACGGTTTTGGAGAGCAGTCTGCAAAATGATGGATGTTCAATTGGACTTTTCTTCTGCCTACCACCCTCAGTCCAATGGGCAAGTGGAGCGCATTAACCAAGTCTTGACTAACTATTTCCGCCACTTCGTGGACGAACACCACAGCAACTGGGTCAAACTGCTTCCATGGGCCGAGTTCTCCTATAACAACCATGAAAGTGAGTCCTCTGCTAAATCTCCGTTACATGTGATTTATGGACAGCGACCTAAAGTGCCGTGTCCTGTGACATGTTCTTCAGGCAACCCTGCAGCTGATGACCTCGTGAGGTCCTTTTCCGCCATCTGGGCTGAGACCAAGTCGACTCTGGAACGTTCCTCCGTCCGCATGAAGAAACACGCCGACAAGAACCGTCTGGATGTTCCTTTCTTTCATCCCGGAGATAAAGTCTGGCTCTCGTCCAAGTATGTCCGCCTGAAACTGCCGTCTTACAAGCTGGGTCCCCGCTTTATTGGTCCCTTTGAAGTGCTCCGACGGATCAATGAGGTGTCCTACAGGTTGAAGCTGCCGTCTACACTTCGCATCCCGAACACCTTCCATGTGTCCCTCCTCAAGCCAGTGGTCCTGAGCCGTTTCGTTTCCACAGTGATCCTGGGGCTTCGCCTCCTCCTGTTGGTGATGACGACGTCTATGAGGTAAAAGCCATCCTTGCGGCTAAGGAGGTCCGAGGTAGAATCTACTATCTGGTAGACTGGAAGGGGTTCGGTCCTGAGGAGAGGACGTAGGTACCTGCGGAGGACGTGGATACTCCTCGTCTCCTCCGGAGATTCCTGAGGAGAGGGGGTCTTCAGGGGGGGGTACTGTAGCGCCTGGTCCCACCAGACCCCGTGGGGGGCGCGCTCCCTCACATGTGCCCAGTCCCAGCATGGCTCCCACTTGCACTCCCAGTCTTAGCCCCAGGCAGCGACGGCCTTCCTCTTACCGGTCCCATGGCTCTGCAGGCTCTGCTCCTGCTCCGGGTCCTGATGTACGTCCTGCTCCCAGGCATGCTGTAGCCTCTTCCTGTCTCCCTTCCTTACACAGAGCTGCAGTAAGTGACTCTAGGCTGTGCGCGAGGCCACGCCCCCTTTCTTAAAGCGGTATGCCCCGTTTTCTGGAAGTGACCTCAGAGGTCACCTGTTACCTAATGGGTATTTAGGTTCACCTCCCCCAGCAGCAGGCGCCCGAGCAACGCTTCCATTAGAGCCTTGCCAGTGTCCAGACCCCAGTGTGCTGTTATCTGTTTTCTGTGCATTGATACCTGGTTCTAATCCCTTGTCTCACCGTAGTGCCATCCGTAACATTCCGGCTGTGGACGTCACCGCTCATACCGACAGTGGACGTCACCATGCCCTATCTGCCGTGGACATTATCTGTCCCGTACCTGCTGTGGACGTCACCTGCTGTGAACATCTCCGGTGCAGTTTCCGTGTTCTGCCGGCTGTGGACGTCACAACCTTGCTACACCTGGCCCTACAAAGACTCCTACTACCGGTTCCTGGCTGCCGTGCATTTACGCCTTCTGGGGAGGCGATGCACAGTCCCTGTATAGGGGTTCGCTGCTGGTCGCCTTCTCAGGGGAGTCCGATGCACGGTCCAGTGGGTCCACCTCCGGACGCTCGCCGCTCCTCGGGAGGGTAACACATGGTTTAGGGGCACAGACAGCACTGGGGGGCATGGACAGCAGCACTGGGGGTGCAGACCTCACTAGGTGGGCACAGACATCACTAAGAGACATGGACAGCACTGGGGGGAACAGACATCACCGAGGGACTGAGGGTCACAGACAGCATTTGAGGGGCACAGACAGCACCTGCGGATCACAGGCATCACTTGGAAGCTGCACACAGCATTGGGGGCTGCACATGGCACTAGGAGGGGGCACACGGCACCAGGAGGGGGCCAACGACACTAGGAGGGGCACACGGCACTAGGAGGGGGCACAGCACTTGCGGAGTACAGACATCACTGCGGGTAACACAAAGCTGGTGTGATACTCAGCATCGGGAGAACACACAGCACTGAGGGTTGCACACAACACTTGGGGGGTAGTAGTACACAGCACTAGGAGCGGGCACACAGCACCGGAGGGCAGGCACCGGGCAAACAGCACCGGAGGGCGAGCGCGGGCAGAGCTCCGGAGGGCGAGCGCCGGGCACAGCTCCGGAGGGCGAGCGTCGGGCGCACAGCTCCAGAGGGCGGGCACACACAGCTGGAAGCTGTGAAGCTGTTGTGAGATGGCAGCGCAGAGCACTAAACCCACCCACAAAGTAAGCCCTGAGCAGAGCCCATTGCTACACGCAAGCAGCACATGTGGGGATTTAAAGGGTCGGGGCTGCCAAGACCACGGCAACAGCCCGAGCACTACCGCTGTTGGGAATCTGCTCGGGGGACGCAGAAAAAAAGGCCGGAGGTTCCCCACCCCTGCCTTAAGGACTAAACATTTTTTTTCTTTTTTGCTGTTTTGCTTTTTCCTTCCCTTCTTCCAAGCGCCATAACCTTCTCATTCTTTCTATGCGCATTGCCATATGAGGGATTGTTTTTTGAAGGATATGTACTTTTCAATGACACCATTAAATTTACTATATAATTTACTGGAACATGGAGAAAAAAAATGAGTGAGGTGAAATTGCAAAAAAAAAAATACAATTACACATTTATTTTGGGGGTTTTCATTTTATAGCATTTATTGAGTGGTAAAAATTACCTGGCAGTCTAATTTTCCAGGTCAGTGTGATTGTGGCAACATCAAACTTGCAATAATTTTTCTTTTAAGTGATGAAAACATTTTGGAACTTGCAAAAATAAAGATTTGTTTGTGTGTCGCCATATTACGAGACTTGTTACATTTTCATTTTTCAGTCTATATAGGTGTGTGAAGGCTGGTTATTTGCAGGTTGACATGACAGTTTTATTGACATTATTTTGAGATAGATATCACATATTAATCATTTCTTATTCCATTTTTTCAGAGTTATGAAGAACCAAAAATAACACAACTTTGGTATTTTGATAAATTTTTCTTTACAGCGTTTACCTGGTCAATTAATTTTTAGTGATGAGAGAATATATTCATCACTATTTGTTACTCGCACAAATATTAAAGTATTTTGGATATTTGTTACTTGTCAAGAAGTTTGGTATTCGACTAATAAGTTTGAAGTCCTCTCCCCATATTTTTGGCACCTGATTTTCAGCCACGAAATGTGGGGATTGTCTGTTAATCACAGTAAAGCCATAGCCATCTTTGTTACTGGCATTACTGTGATTGGCAGGTGCAGTAAAAAGAAAAGAAAAAATGGCGTTCAGTCCCCTGGCTATTTGTGATAACCAGCACAGATAAAGTAGACAGCTGTGGGCTACAGCTCCTAGCTGTGTACTTTATCATGGTTGATTATCAAAAATATGTAGAAGATTCCCCACAACGTTTTTTGTTGTTTTATTTTTTTTTACATTTAAATAAATAATTTAAAAAAATTATGTAGGCTCCTGCTTATTTTCTATAACCAACACAGATAAAGCAGACAGCTAGGTATACTAGTATACTCAGGCTGGGAAAGTCCATCATTATTGAGGCCTCCCCAGCTCAAAAATAGCAGCCCACAGCTGCTCCATAATTGGCACATCCATTAGAAGCGCTAATTGTGGTGCTTTACCTAGCTCATCCTAATTGCACTGGTGCATTGGCAATTGGGGTAAAATATGGGGTTGATGCCAGCTGTAATTTGTCAAAATTACAGCCATGAAGGCCATAATTCTGCAGGTGTCTCTGAATAGTAGAACACTGTGCCACAACTCCAGAGTCTGCTAAATCTTTTTGAAGGTCTTTTGCAGTAAAGTAGGATTTCTGATTTGCCTCTCTAGCAATCTTATGAGCAGTTCTCACAAAAATTTTGCTTGGTCTTCCAGACCTTATCTTGACCTCCACTGTTCCTGTTAACTGACATTTCTTATTTTCATTTCAAACTAAGGAAAGGGCAATAAGAAAACACTTTGCTATCTTCTTATAGCCTCCTTCTGTTTTGTGTGCCTCCACCATTTCCATTTTCAGAGTGCTACACAGCTGTTTAGAAAAACCTATGGCTATTGTATTTGGCACAAATCAAAAAGGTCTGTGTAGCCTTTGTTAGGAGTCTCAACACAGAAAATAGGCAGATATCCCTCCAGGAAGGACCTAGCCAAGAAGTGGCTCTTTTTAGGAGACCACCATAACCACCATATTAAGTGGTCCTTTTAGTCAAGATCCACCTCTTGACGAGTTTAAAGATATGACAAGGGAAATACCAAGGCCAGGTATCCATCCACAGACAGTTGTTTCGGGGTATTGCCCCTCATCAGTGTGGAGCAGAATTCTGGCTAGGTGAGAGCAAAGCCTAGTAGACCAACAAGCATAGTCTACTAGGCATTGCTCCCACCTAGCCAGAATGCTACTCCACACTGATGAGGGTTAATACCCCGAAAAAGCTGTCTATGGATGGATACCTGGCCTTGCTATTTCCCTTGTCATATCTTTAAACTCGTCAAGAGCTGGATATTGACTAAAATGGCAATTTAATATGGTGAGTTATACAATTCTTTAATGTCCCTTAGTTCCCTGACTACAGGACTATTGACTATTGGATGGATTAGGGGTTGTTTTGACTGCCATTATCACTTTTTAGGGGTATTTTCCCCTTTAGGCTAGAGGTGCCCCTTAACTGAGATAGTAAATTACTAATACTTGTTCTCTCTAGAGTCACAAGACCTGAGGGGTAATACTTATTATATGCTTTTTCATGAAAATCTCTGGTATCTCCGAGGGGAAAAAAAGGGTTTTCTCGCATTCTCTATTGTGTTTTAGCACATCTTTCAGATTGTAAGCAGTTGTTAAATATTCGTAAGTTTTGTCTTACTTTTAATGATATGGAATAAATATGTAGTTTTAGGAGTTAGTCTTTGTCTGTGAATTGTTAAGCTATCACTTCTATTATACACCGTGTGCAGAATTATTAGGCAAGTTGTATTTTAGAGGATTTTTTTATTATTGATCAACAACTATGTGCTCAATCAACCCAAAAGACTCAAAAATATTAAAGCTTAATATTTTGGAAGTTGCAGTGGTTTTTTTTTAGATTTGGCTATCTTAGGAGGATATCTGTTTGTGAAGGTAACTATTACTGTGCAGAATTATTAGGCAACTTAATAAAAACCAAATATATTCCCATCTCACTTATTTATTTTCACCAGGTAAACCAATATAACTGCACAAAATTTAGAAATAAACATTTCTGACATGCAAAAACAAACCCCCCAAAAATTGGTGACCAATATAGCCATCTTTCTATGTGGTGACACTCAAGAGCCTACCATCTATAGATTCTGTCAGTTGCTTGATCTGCTTACGATCAACATTGCGTGCAGCAGCCACCACAGCCTCCCAGACACTGTTCCAAGAGGTGTACCGTTTTCCCTCCCTGTAGATCTCACATTTTATGAGGGACTACAGGTTCTCTATGAGGTTCAGATCAGGTGAACAAGGGGGATATGTCATTATTTTTTCATCTTTAAGACCTTTACTGGCCAGTCACGCTGTGAAGTAGTTGGTTGCATGTGATGGAGCATTGTCCGGCATGAAAATCATTTTTCTTGAACGATACTGACTTCTTTCTGTACCACTGCTTGAAGAAGTTGTCTTCCAGAAACTGGCAGTAGGTCTGGTAGTTGAGCTACATGCCATCCTCAACCCAAAAAGGTCCCACAAGTTCATCTTTGATGATACCAGCCCATACCAGTACCCCACCTCCACCTTGCTGGCATCTGAGTCGGAGTGGAGCTCTCTGTCCTTTACTGATCCAGCCTCTGGCCCATCCATCTGGCCCATCAAGAGTCAATCTCATTTCATCAGTCCATAAAACCTTTGAAAAATCAGTGTTAAGATATTTCTTGGCCCAGTCTGTTACGAGGGGGACCCGGGGAAGCGTGCCAAGATGGTATATGGACAGCTTCCGCCGGTCAAGGTCCACTGTGCGGTGTAAGGGACCGCTGCTATGGTGGGAGAAGAGTGAGCGGGTTGCTGCTAGCGATCGTCTGGAATGTCACAGATGATCTGCGTACACCTGTCCGCCCTAACCCGTGAGGGTTGTATGGCACGGGGCTCACAACTCGGTGTACCTGTTGCACGGGGACGCACAGAGGTGCCTACGCACGTGTGCCAGCGGGAGTCACAGGAATATGGCACGAGGGTAGCACAGAGGTGCCCACGCACGTGTGCTTCAGAAACCAGGTGAGTCCGACAGAGATTCAAGGAGCTCACCTGGGACAGGAACACAGCCTGTTAAACGGAATACTGCCGGAGCAGCAAGGCAGGGGCGAGACCTGCAAAATACAATGTCTGTACAGTGGCGTGGCAGCACGCTGCCAGACATCCAAACATAGAAGGACGGTCGCGCGCCGCCATGATGGCAGGAGGGGTTTTTATGGAGATGTAGCTCCAGCCAAGGGCGGGCGCGAGACGGATGTGACCCAATCATGATCTGTGACGTCCTGGCCCGGACAGTCAGGATTCAGCACATCACCAGCCTCGTTATCTGGCCGTGTGATACCAGTGAGCGAATCAGAAGACGTCACGTGGGGCACATGCTCAACCTCCTGCCTCTGGGTCATAAAGGCGGGATCTTCGGTTTCACAATGTGCAGAGCTAAGGGAAGTCTTGCTGCTTCCCTGAGCATCTATCCTTTGCACACTGTGCAACCACTCCGACCCTCTGCGATGCTGAGCAGGAGGACACTTGGCAGGCAAGGGATGGGAGACCACTCCATTCCTTACAAGGAGTAAACCACTAGGTGTCACCCTTCTGCTGCATCTAGGAGGAGGAAACTCCTGCAGTCTCCCAGGCCTTTGGCGCTGCTGAGCAAGAGGGCTCGCGGCAGACAAGGAATGGGGGACCACCTCATTCCTTGCAAGAGGAGAGCCACGAGATGTAACATTACCCCCCCGTCTAGGGCCCCCCCGCCGCCTGTGCTCAAAGGCTGCTACCAAACCCGGAGCGTGGACATGATCCTCCAATTCCCAGGTCCTATGCTTCAGTCCACGACCGACCCACTCCACGAGGAAGTACCTCTTGCCCTGAACGATTTTTGTTTTAACCAACCTCACTACTTCAGGGTTGTCGGACGAGGAGTCGGCCGTCGGCCACCAATCACGCCTGGCCTCTAGAACTCTGGTCCTTTTGGACCTGAAGAGGCCCACGACCTTGGAGGTATGGTCCCAGGAAAGTACATCGTTCCGTAACCTAGGGGGAACGAGGGTCTGGCCAGGTGGCACCAGGTCTAGGGGAGTGGGTGACCCGGTGGTCCCGAGGTGTTCTTTACATGACCCTGCCCAGGACGAGATCTCCCCTGTTGTCCAGTTGAGTATCGGAGCATGCAGTTTCAACCAGGGGAGTCCTAGTAGGATCTCATCCGTCCCTTCTGGAAGCACCAGAAAGGACACCTGCTCATGGTGGCCTGGTGGTACATCCATCCTGAGAGGGACGGTGATCTGGGTAATGGGTTTGGCAAGTAGGGACCCGTTGACTACCTGGACACTGATTGGTTTAGGCAACAGGACCAGGGGAACAGAGTACCTAGTTGCCAGGGAGGCTGAAATGAAATTGCTGTCAGCGCCAGTGTCTAAGCAAGCCAGGGCAGGGAAGACAGTGGTGCCGAACTGCAACTGGGCGCTGAGGGTTAATTTAGAAGGAGAGGCAGCGTCTAGGGCTCCTCCTCTGATGGAAACCAGACTTTGTCTCTTTTCCGATGGTTTTGAACATCGGGTAGCTACATGTCCCCTCTGCCCACAGGCAAAGCAAACGACCGGCGGCCGAGAGCCTGTGGTAGAGGAGACCACCTTGGAGACTTCCATGGGCTCCACAGAGTCATCAACAGAACTGGCTGGGAGACTGGTCTGGTGGGGAAGGAGAGTCAGAGGCTCTGTAGGCCAGGTAGACGTGGGTGCTGAAGAGACCTCAAGCCTCCGCTCCGCGTGGCGGATGTCTATGCGAGAAGCAAGCCGTATCAAGGCCTCTAAGGTGGTCGGCACATCACGCGTGGCCAGTGCGTCTTTGACGAACCCTGCCAGACCCTCCCAGAACACAGGGACAAGGACTTTATCTGGCCAGTCCAGCTCTGCGGCGAGTGTCCTGAACTGCACCGCAAAGTCCCCGACTGAAGTGGACTTTTGCCGAAGGCGTAGGAGTCGCAGCGCGGAGTCGTGGGTGACTTGAGGCCCGAAGAACACCTTTCTCATGGCCTCAAGATAAACTGGAAGGTGATTCACCACACGATCTCCGCGCTCCCACAACAGCGTGGACCATTTTAGCGCTCTCCCTGTGAGCAGGGACTGGACGAATGCTACTTTCGCCTTCTCAGTAGCATAAAGAGTGGCGGACATCTCCAAGTAGGTGGTAACCTGGTTTATGAAACCACGGCACTCGGAGCTGTCCCCGTTGAAGCGCTCTGGGAGCGCAAGGCGAGGCGACTTTCCGCTCAATTCCACAGCCTGAGTAGCCGCTTGGGTGGCAATTGTCGCTAGAGCAGCCTTATCGGGGGAAGACCGCTCCACAGCTGCCAATCGTGACTACAACTGCTGCACATAACGCAGCAACTGCTGCTGCTCTTCTGCCATAGCCAGACCTTTGGCGCGACCGTAATGTTACGAGGGGGACCCGGGGAAGCGTGCCAAGATGGTATATGGACAGCTTCCGCCGGTCAAGGTCCACTGTGCGGTGTAAGGGACCGCTGCTATGGTGGGAGAAGAGTGAGCGGGTTGCTGCTAGCGATCGTCTGGAATGTCACAGATGATCTGCGTACACCTGTCCGCCCTAACCCGTGAGGGTTGTATGGCACGGGGCTCACAACTCAGTGTACCTGTTGCACGGGGACGCACAGAGGTGCCTACGCACGTGTGCCAGCGGGAGTCACAGGAATATGGCACGAGGGTAGCACAGAGGTGCCCACGCACGTGTGCTTCAGAAACCAGGTGAGTCCGACAGAGATTCAAGGAGCTCACCTGGGACAGGAACACAGCCTGTTAAACGGAATACTGCCGGAGCAGCAAGGCAGGGGTGAGACCTGCAAAATACAATGTCTGTACAGTGGCGTGGCAGCCCGCTGCCAGACATCCAAACATAGAAGGACGGTCGCGCGCCGCCATGATGGCAGGAGGGGTTTTTATGGAGATGTAGCTCCAGCCAAGGGCGGGCGCGAGACGGATGTGACCCAATCATGATCTGTGACGTCCTGGCCCGGACAGTCAGGATTCAGCACATCACCAGCCTCGTTATCTGGCCGTGTGATACCAGTGAGCGAATCAGAAGACGTCACGTGGGGCACATGCTCAACCTCCTGCCTCTGGGTCATAAAGGCGGGATCTTCGGTTTCACAATGTGCAGAGCTAAGGGAAGTCTTGCTGCTTCCTTGAGCATCTATCCTTTGCACACTGTGCAACCACTCCGACCCTCTGCGATGCTGAGCAGGAGGACACTTGGCAGGCAAGGGATGGGAGACCACTCCATTCCTTACAAGGAGTAAACCACTAGGTGTCACCCTTCTGCTGCATCTAGGAGGAGGAAACTCCTGCAGTCTCCCAGGCCTTTGGCGCTGCTGAGCAAGAGGGCTCGCGGCAGACAAGGAATGGGGGACCACCTCATTCCTTGCAAGAGGAGAGCCACGAGATGTAACACAGTCTTGACATTTTATCTTATGTTTCTTGTTCAAAGGTGGTCGTTTTTCAGCCTTCCTTGTCTTGGCCATGTCCCTGAATATGGCACACCTTGTGCTTTTTGATACTCCAGTAACGTTCCAGCTCTGAAATATGGCCAATCTGGTGGCAAATGGCATCTTGGCAGCTTCATGCTTGATTTTCCTCAATTCATGGGCAGTTATTTTGCGTCTTTTTTGCCCAAAACGCTTCTTGCGACCCCGTTGACTATTTGCCATGAAACTGTTGATTGGTGATCACGCTTCAAAAGTTTGGCAATTTCAAGACTGCTGCATTCTTCTGCAAGATATCTCACAATTTTTGACTTTTCAGAACCCGTCAAATCTCTCTTCTGACCCATTTTGCCAAAGGAAAGGAAGTTGCCTAATAATCAAGCACACCTTATATAGGGTGTTGATGTCATTACACCACACCCCTCCTCGTTACAGAGATGCACATCACCTGATTTACTTAATTGGTAGTTGGCTCTCAAGCCTATACAGCTTGGAGTAGGACAACATATATAAAAAGTATAATGTGATCAAAATACTCAATCAAAAATATATATATATATACAGTACAGACCAAAGGTTTGGACACACCTTCTCATTCAAAGAGTTTTCTTTATTTTCATGACTCTAAAAATTGTAGATTCACATTGAAGACATCAAAACTATGAATGAAAACATGTGGAATGAAATACTTAACAAAAAAGTTTGAAACAACTGAAAATATGTCTTATATTCTAGGTTCTGCAAAGTAGCCACCTTTTGCTTTAATTACTGCTTTCCAAATTCTTTGCATTCTCCTGATGAGCTTCAAGAGGTAGTCACCGGAAATGGTTTTCACTTCACAAGTGTGCCCTGTCAGGTTTAATAAGTGGGATTTCTTGCCTTATAAATGGGGTTGGGACCATCAGTTGTGTTGTGCAGAAGTCTGGTGGATACACAGCTGATAGTCCTACTGAATAGACTGTTAGCTGATATTTTCTTGTCATAATACAAATTCTAAGTAAAGAAAAATGAGTGGCCATCATTACTTTAAGAAATGTAGGTCAGTCAGTCAGAAAAATTGGGAAAACTTTGAAAGTGTCCCCAAGTGCAGTGGCAAAAACCATCAAACGCTACAGAGAAACTGGCTCACATGAGGACCGCTCCAGGAAAAGAAGACCAAGAGTCACCTCTGCTGCAGAGGATAAGTTTATCCGAGTCACCAGCCTCAGAAATCGCAGGTTAACAGCAGCTCAGATTAGAGACCAGGTCAATGCCACACAGAGTTATAACAGCAGACACATCTCTAGAAAAACTGTTAAGAGGAGACTTTGTGCAGCAGGGCTTCATGGTAAAATAGCTGCTAGAAAACCACTGCTAAGGACAGGCAAAAATCAGAAGAGACTTGTTTGGGCTAAAGAACACAAGGAATAAACATTAGACCAGTGGAAATCTGTGCTTTGGTCTGATGAGTCCAAATTTGAGATCTTTGGATCCAACTACCGTGTCTTTGTGCGACGCAGAAAAGGTGAAAGGATAAACTCTACATGCCTGGTTCCCACTGTGAAGCATGGAGGAGGAGGTGTGATAGTGTGGGGGTGCTTTGCTGGTGATACTGTTGGGGATTTATTCAAAATTGAAGGCATACTGAACTAGCATGGCTACCACAGCATCTTGCAGCGACATGCTATTCCATCCGGTTTGCGTTTAGTTGGACCATCATTTATTTTTCAACAGGACAATGACCCCAAACACACCTCCAGGCTGTGTAAGGGCTATTTGACTAAGAAGGAGAGTGATGGGGTGCTACGCCAGATGACCTGGCCTCCACAGTCACTAGACCTGAACCCATTCGAGATGGTTTGGGTTGAGCTGCACCACAGAGTGAAGGCAAAAGGGCCAACAAGTGCTAAGCATCTCTGGGAACTCCTTCAAGACTGTTGGAAGAAGCTCATCTAGAGAATGCCATGAGTGTGCAAAGCAGTAATCAAAGCAAAAGGTGGCTACTTTGAAGAACCTAGAATATAAGACATATTTTCCGTTATTTCACACTTTTTTGCTATTTCCTTCCATATGTGTTAATTCATAGTTTTGATGCCTTCAATGTGAATCTACAATTTTCAGAGTCATGAAAATAAACATAACTCTTTGAATGAGAAGGTGTGTCCAAACTTTTGGTCTGTACTGTTTATATACGGTATATATACTGTATGTGTGTTTATATATATACATCGTGTACATACATGTGTATATATTTATATGTATATACATACAGCAGGTGAAATAGGAATTGAACATGTCAATTTTTTAAGCAAATATATTTTAAACTAGATGGTGGCCCGATTCTAGCGCATCGGGTATTCTCGCACATGTATGTAATTTATGTACCTCACACCACTCCCTCAGCAACACCCATATCCAATCCAGAGGCAGCTGAGCAGAAAGGTGGGTGGGACATGCCGAGGAGGAAATAGGAAGCAACCGCATCTCCCAGCCCGCAGGGCCAGCGAGGGGAGGGAGAAAGTACTATAGAGTATGAAAAGAGAACAAAGTGCAAGGTGAGTATAATCATTTTATTTTTTTTTACTGTGTGCTGGAGACTGCTGGTGGGATGTATATAGAGCCTTTGGCTTCTGGAGTGTATATAGAGGCTGCTGGGTTGTATATAAAGGCTGCTGGCATGTATATAGAGGCTGCTGGGGTGTATATAGAGGCTTCTGTGTGCGGCGGTGTCTGTATGCGGCAGTGTCTGTGTGCAACGAATCAGCGAAGCGTGGTTCAAATCCCGCTCCAATTTACGGCGGGATTGCGCCTGTCGCTGATTGGTCACAGGCGGCTGGTGCGCCAATCAGCAATGCGGGATTTTCATTACAGACAGACAGAATTAAACAATTATATAGATAGTTTAGTATTGACATAAATTTCTCACCAGATGTTGGTAACAATTCATCAAATGATAATAATCATAATAAAAAAGTTTATTTTATGACACCAACATAATAAACAGCACTTTACAACTAAGTGGGGGCTTGTACAGACAGAAAAAAGCAAACAAACCAAAGTAGCACATAGTTCAGCAGCTACAGTAGGAATCAGGGCCCTGCTTGCAAGCTTACAAGCTATGTAAAACATGCTTGTGTTTGGCCCAGCCATCAATATGATAAATAATGGATTTCACATAAAGTTGAATGATCCAATCATCAGACAATAACTTTTAAAGTGCACTTACGTGCTATTGGTTGTATGGAGGATGTGAGGACAGATCCAATCCACACAGGCAAAGATATTAAACCATAAATTAAGTTATCTGTAATAATGAGAAATGACACAGGGAAAAGGGATTGAAGACATGAAGAAAGGGAGGTGCAAAAAGAGATAGAAAGTCATTACTGAAATGCTGAATGTCATGCTGAAATTAATCAGTAATTAGAAAGCAATCCTTTCCCGTTTGAAAAATAATATCAACTGGTTGAACTGATGGCCTATAAAAAGGGGTCTATTTACCAAAGTGCCACACAAGAAATATCTTCTGATGGGTAAAATCAGTGAGCTGTCTTAAGACTTTTGCAACCTAATTGGTGCAAAAGATACTGATGGCATTGGTATAGAAGAATTTCTAAACTACTAAAGGTTCTGTCACACCTTGGCCTATCATGTCATCACAGGGTATTGTGCAATCTGCCCTTCTGCATGATACCCATCCTCCTTGGTTACAGGTCCCTGACATTTGGTGTTGTTAAGAACAAGCTAATCAAAAGGAAGGAACACTAGGAACGCTAGGAACACTCTGCACCACACCCACCAGACACACCAGTGGACAGCCTGAAGGGTATAGGGTTGACCACTTGGGGGGTTGGTTAAGGGGAGGTCAGGAGTGTCAGGGGACAGTGAGTTGTGAGGTGACTCTCGAGAGGAGAGGTCAGGAGTTGGGCTCCTTGAGACTACTAGGTGGCAGATGTTTGTCTGGGCCTGGTAGGAGCTGCACCCCGGTCACAGGGGAATCGTGACAAGGGGCATGGACTGTCGAGAAGGACAGCTGGCGGCCTTGTGCCATCACTGGGCAGGGGCCAGGGTACGACGGGGTACATGGACCCTAGGCCGAGAAGTAGCTTCAGGCGTCTTGGTAATTTAACCGATGAGGACGGAGCCTTCAAGATCCCTTCTCTAACCGCTCCAAAATCGGGGTACTAGCGCAACGAGAGGGATCGGACTTTCCCACTACATAGTCCAGAAAATCCCAAGTGTGAACCCTGAGAGCAAGCTCACTCAGTTAGCCACACTGGTGAGCGGGACCCATTTAGTTTCATGCTAAAAGGGACCAACTACAGAAAAGAAGTGCCAAGGTTAAGGTCACAGGCTAACAAGCAACACCAACGGGCACGGGATCCAGGCGTGCTCCCTCCCTACTATAGTGGCATCAAGAACTTTGGTTTACCACGGTTGTCAGCGTCAGCGTTATTGGACTGAATGAGTACGCAATTAACCCTTACCGGCCTGAGGGCACCTCCCCGACACCATCACCGAGTCGCGAGGCATCCCCCTACCCATGGAGGGGTTAAACACCTGGCTACCCACTCCATCGCCACCGGGTACTCCCAGCTGCAGCGGTGGTACTTCACCCTTACCACACACCACGGGTGGCGTCACGAACTTTAACCAAACAGCCCCATGTAAATATCCCCCCTTTTATTTGAGTGGCCTTGCGACCCCGACCCCCCGGGTCTGGAGACCCCTCGAGCCACCGCGGATCCGGCTGCTGACGCGGGGGAGGCACAGTTCCAGTGAGCACTGATGGGGCCATAATCTGGAAATAGAAAGAACATCATTTGAACATAAACTGGCCACGACCAGGTGCTCTTCGCAAAATATTAGACAGAGTAGTGAAAAGGGTTATCAGAATTGTCCAAGAGCCAAGAACCACCTATGGAGAGTTATAGAAAGACCTGGAATTAGCAGGTACAATTCTTTCAAAGAACTCAATATGCAATACACTCAACCTCCATGGCCTGTATGCATACTCCCCATGCTAGACTCCATGCTAAACAAACAGCATATTTAAGCACTTTTAACCCCATCAACACCCAGCGATTTTCCATTTTTCATTTTACTTTTTTCCTCCCTCCAAGAGCCATTACCTTTGTATTTTTTCTGTCAATATAGCCATATAAGGGCTTGTTTTTCACAGGATGAGTTGCACTTTTGAATGACAGCATTCATTTTATCATATAGTGTACTGGAAAATGGGAAACAAATTCCAAGCGTGGTGAAACTGCAAAACAAGTGCAATTTTACTATGGTTTTCTTTTTTTATTTACCATGTTCATTTTATCGTAAAACTGAACTAGCAGTATGATTCCAAAGGTCAGTATGAGTTTGTAGATACCAATCATGTATAGTTTTCTTTATTTAAGTGGCAAAAAATTTTTTCCCAGACCTGTAATGTTCGCATTTTTCAGGATCTTTGGCTGCATGATAGCTTACTTTTTGTGTCCTGAGGTGACATTTTTAATTATACCATTTTTGGGTAAATGCGATGTTTTGATCGCGTTTTGCATTTTATTGCAATATTCCGGCAATCCAAAAAACATAATTGTGATTTTTTTCTTGTAATGCCCTTTACTGATCAGGTTAATTTATTTTATATGTTGATAGATCAGGCATTTCTGAGCCTGTTAATGCAAAATATGTGTTTGGTTTTTTGTTTTATTGTTTTATTTTCAATGGGGCAAACTTGCATTTTTTTTTCCAGATTTTCTACAACTTTTTTTTACATGTTTTATTGTTTAGTCCCATTATGAGACTGGATGGTGCAATACTCCGATCGCTTGTACTGTACAGAGCACTGTTTCAGGTATGATACCTTCATATGTAGTTACCAGACAGTAGGATAAGGGATAGTTAAGCGTTGGGACTAGCCCAGAAGGGGAGATGTTAGTTCATATGAAAGAGATGGTCCCTTCCAGAAAAGTGAAGACTCAGTACGTGACCGAAATGTACATATAGTCTCTAGGTTGTGGAGGTCATATGCAGTGACAGACTTGTGGCAGGAGAAAAGAGACTGTGTGGCAGAGTGCAAGATCCTGAAGTGTTAATCGAGACACAGAACAAGAGACGATGCTGATGCTAGAAACTGGTACCGTGGTCCCGGGACTCTAACAGTAAGGCCTAAGTCTCAAAGGGAAATGGTGGAGACGGTCTGGTGCGTGAATGTAGTCTGCTTTTCTGGGCTAATTCTCCTGAAGCATCCAAGAGCAGAAGGCTATTCTTTGACACTGCTGGCTACCCCGTACCCCCATCTCTACGAGGAGAAAAAACATGGATATGTAACGCCCCTGAAGCCATCAGCGAGCTACAAGCTACTGCATCCCCACCAGGATGCAGGGCCTACCCCCTAGGGACCCAGTAGATCAGTGCAAGTAACAGCCAAACACTCCAGATAATCCCTGTTTTTCCCCAATAATCCCCCATAGAATGGTACCAGGCTAGGTTTGGACCAATGGATGGCCGCCTAGAGGTGGAGCCAAACCAATCCACTAGACGACTAGGTGGGAGGGTTAGACAGTGGACGGTGGACAGTCAGACAGAGTAGTGTGTCGGTGACAGTGAAATAGAAAGGAAGGACTGTCAAGAGTGTAACAGTGACCTGCGGGCCCAGGCAGTTAGTTGCCGGTGGAGTACGGTTGATTGCCCCCGGAACTACGCACCAATGGGGTACAGATTCCTACCTTAGGGAAACGCTCCAGGCAGACCTGATAAATTCTGCACAGTGAGGGGACCATCAAGGACCTCACTGATCTTGAAGTTCGGGACACAGTAGCAATGGGAGAACCGGGGACAGGACCAGAGATTCCAACCCCACAGGGTTCACTCTACCATCATACGGACTGCTGTAAAAGACAACCAGGAGGGGACCCCCAGCAGCTCCAAGCCACGGGGACCCACCAGCTAAAGACAGGTGCAGGGGAAAGAAGCCACCAAGTCACTAAATCGGCACTGGGACTAAGAAGACCTGCGGTTGTGACCAGCCGGCCGTGGGTGACCAGTTACCAGCTTACTGTGACTAAAGGAACCAGTTAAAATGCAACCCCTTGTGTGGCCTACCTTCTTTCAACACCCATCTACATCACCTATCTTCTGCGGCCCGGCCCTGCTTGCAGAGGGCCTAACATCCCAGTTGCCACTAACACCAGCCCCAGTAGTGAGAACTGTGCAGAGGCGGCTCCATCCACATAGCCGCAAAACCGCAAGTGTCGTCACGTGTGAACTTTATTCAAAAAACCCCTGTAAATATTTTCCTTTTAAAAAGCACCCAGGGCACGAAATTGGGCAACGGCCACCAAAGTGACATTCCCCAGTTATACACCGCCCAGGACCGGGTACTCCATAACCCTGGGCAACACAGATACAGAAGCATCTGGGAGCACAAGGCTCTACTCTGGCCGAAGTGGCAAAACCCCCAACACCCTCCTCTATGAGAATGAAAATGTAACCACAGAAAGGGAAAGTGACTGTCACAAATTATGACTGTAGCGTTAGGTGGGTTTTGCTGCGACTCACAGGACCAGTAAGATCTGAAGCAACCACCAAGAACTGAGAATGTGTCTGAATATGCTCTGTATTACGTCCTGTAAGATATATGCCTGCCATCTCATGTATAAAGTTGTTGATAAAGATTAACTGGTTTTGAAAGTGAGCTGGTGGTCTTCTTGTCGACACAAGTTATCATCCAGTCCTGGTCAGATGACATCAGCGGTAACATGTGGTCTGCACGGGTGTAGTGCCCTTACCTTACAAGTCCAGACATCCAGCAAGGACCATGTCTTTTATGTAGCGTACAGGGGCATCCGAGTCAATCTGTCACCTATGACTATCGCCCCACAGCACTGTACAGTCTACACATAATCACAGTGTTATCTAAACAGGGGAAAACCCAGTTTAATAATTTTTTCTTTTGAGGTAAAATCTAAAAAAAAAATAGGCAGGGAAATACTTTACGTGACAAAGAATCAGCTGTGACCCCGTGCTGTGCTATCTGTAAACTCTCATTTACTTCCTCCCCTGCCCAGGATCTGTGGTATGATCAGACCATGTCCCTGAACGGTCAGACACATTCATTACACAGTATGTAGTGGGGACACATATATAAGATTATCTCAGCACAGGAACATTTTTTTTAAACACATCTAATTGTGTAAATTATTATTATTCCAAGATCTATTGATTAAAATCAGCTATAAATTCCCTTTGTTTGTGGGAAAACCCCTTTAATGACCAATCCCGTTTTTCAATTCTATCCAGTGTCACTTTATATAGTGATAACTCTGAAATGCTTCTACATATTCCAGGAATTCTAAGATTGATTTTTTTCATGACACATTCTACTTTGTGTTAGTTTGATAAGAAATATTACAAAGTTTCTTGTTTTCACATGGAAAACAACATTTATTTATGAAAAAAATTAAAATAAAAAATAAAATAAAATGACTTGTAAGGTGGCATAAGTGGTGTGAACCTGGAGTTCTGTTCTGGTACTTGTAGAGCCACTTGTTTCTGCTTAAGTATTCACCGGGCAGGTTCACAGGTGACTGGAGAGAAGGGTCTGGCTACCTACATACCCCGTCTATGGGTGTGTCACATGACAGGTAATATGGAGATTGTCTGTTTGGCACATGGTGGAGTCTGAAGAGGCTGTGTGTGAGAAGCCTCTTAGAGCAGTGCAGTAAACATTGTTTAAGGACCGCTACTACCTCCAGGAGAGGGGTACTGCAATGGGGGCGTCTTGTGCGCCCTCATTTGCAAACCTTTTCCTGGGTTGGTGGGAGCGGTCCATTCAATTTTCATCCGAATTTTCAGGTACAGTTCATCTATGGCTAAGGTTTATTGATGATGTGTTTTTTATATGGGAAGGGGGGGTCCACCATTTGGAGAGGTTCATGGAAAATTTAAACAACAATGAGGATAATATCAGATTTACTTATGTTTTCAGCAATAAAAGTATCGACTATCTTGATGTCAAGATCACCAAGGACGATGATGGGAATTTAATAACTGATATTCACCGCAAAGAAACCGCTGTTAATGCACTGTTGAGTGCAAAATCTTCTCACCCAGCACAAACGATTAGGGCCATTCCAACAGGTCAGTTTATGCGGGCGAAACGTATATGTTCCTCTAATGAACTTTTTGAAGTACAAGCATCTGAGTTAAAAAAACGCTTTCATTCTCGTCAATATAGAAGGGAAACAATAGAGGATGGATACTTAAGGGCACAAAAAAGCACGAGAGAGCAACTTTTGAGACCAACGCAGAGAGGGCAGGACAACAAGGTGAGATACATAACTCCCTACCATGCTCAATGGCGGGAAATGTCAACTATTTTGGAGAAGTATTGGCCCATACTGTTGTCCGATGGGGATCTGGCTACAGTACTGACCCCTAGACCAGCTATTACACCTAAGCGTTCAAAAACGATCAGGGACTTAATAGTGAGAAGTCACTACATACCACCTCCTCAAAAATATTTTCTTGGAGTTGATAGAGGCCCCAGATGGGGTTGTTACCCATGTGGGGATTGTAGTGCTTGTACGCAGGTGGAGAGGAGTTTTGAATTTTATGATTCATCAAGAACAAAGACGTACAAAATATTACACTTTATAAATTGTCGGTCCTCTGGCATTGTTTCCTGGGCAGTTTGCCCCTGTGGCTTGATATACGTCGGTCTGACGTCAAGGGAATTTAGGACCAGGATTTTGGAGTACATTCGGGATATCAAGAGTGCGACCAAGATAAAGAAAGATGAAGATATTGATATGTTGAAAAATATCCCAAAACATTTTAGAGAAAAGCACAACTGTAATTGGAGATTGTTGAAATTTAGGGGAATCGATAAAGTTCATCTGGGAGTAAGAGGGGGTGATCTTAAAAATAATTTGGCCCAGAAGGAAATCCGCTGGATTACCATCCTGGATACCACCAAACCAAAGGGGCTTAATGATATGGTGAGCTTTAGGCCCTTTTTGAAATATAGGTAGTTCACGACTGTGTGGTCTTTGTGTGGCGGGCTGATACTGTACTGCATACCTTATCCCGATTGTTTTAATCTCTGGTTTTAATTTGTTTTAAACTTTGTATCCTTATAGAATTTACTTACTGGTTCCCAGCTTACAATAATCCGAATTTGCTGTTGTGGATCAAATCTGGAGGGCCTTGAGAGCGAGCAACCGACTGAGATTCATAAAAATGGAACTTATCTATGTTGTGTTTGTCACACTTTGAGTACTGTTCGAAATCGAGTGTGATTCCGTACAATAAGATATAGTATGAGCGCTTGCCCTGTTAGTTGCCCACACTTAATATGGCATTTGGATCCTCTGGGCTCAGCGAGCGTGCGCGCGTGGTCCAGGTCACGGCCCCCTTCTATGCCGTGCTCGGCGTCCAATGGTTGTCCGGTCCTGCGCGCATGCGCAGGACGGACTTCCGGGACGCCGTCCGCGTCAGGGAATGCGGAAGTGACTGGACGGCGCGCGCCATTACTGCTGGAAGCACTTTAGGAAAGAGGTATTTATGGAACCGGTTCTCACTGCCCCTGCACCTCCGGACGAAGCTCCGGCGAAACGCGTTGGGGTGCGGGGCAGTGTGACCTGAGACCGGGCACGTTAACCCTAGGTGGCTATTCCAGGGGGTGAATTCCCCATATTGTATTTATGAGCGGGTGTTGAGGCTAGACCGATGGGCCTGGTATAAATGCTAACATTGCTGTACAACTATATATAATCTCTCTACCCTGCTGTTTCTTTAGCCACACTGTTTAGTATTTATATTGAGCATAGTGTTCAGTACAATTTTGTACCATGGGTTTTGCCCAATGAGGATCTATCTTTTGATCAATGGGAAATGTGCAATATGTTCATAATAGCTATACATATACTATAGTTAAGCATTGTATCCAAACTATTCCTCTATACATGTTATGTACATTGCACATGATGGGATATGTGCAATATGATTGAAGTGCAATAAGATGAAATATGTCATTTGACAATTCAGCACTATAAATAAGCACTTTAATCTGGGGTTATATATCTCTGGGTACATCTACATGTATATATATTTATATTGCTCTTATGAATGCTGCACAAAAGATCATTATAACAAATTGTTTTGATTATTGCCTGCTCCTTGGGTCGCACTGTCCTGTGTTTTCTGTTTACCCAAACGTATATTTTGTTTTTATGCTGCACTTTTTGCACTTTGTGTATCCAAAAAAATACAAAATAAAAAAATTAATTTAATAAAAGTGATATATTGAATCCACTTGGACAATATTTCTTGATTACATATACTATGAGTTGTTTGTAGGATTACAGTAAACTGACAGTAGTCAGTGTGTGGGAGGACTGCTAAATCTCCTGAGGATAACGGATTCTGTGGACTAATCCTTACTGAGGTCAGTGGGATACTGGAAGACTGTATAAAAAAACCTGTGTGGAAGAACCGTGAAGGTAACGGACTGTAATCTGTTATTGTAGGTTTCTTTTGCTCTGTTATGACTGCGGTTTATGCAGTGTTAATAATCCATTTGGACATTTAATGAACTGTGTGTTCCTGTGCATCGCAGCAAAGTGAGTACCCCTAATATACAGTGTTCAACTGTGAGCAACATCACAGACTGTTACTCTTTAACCCCTTCAGCCCCCGGGCACTTTCCGTATTTGTTTTTTGCTCCCCTTCTTCCGAGAGGCGTAACGTTTTTATTTTTCCATCAATCTTGCCATATGAGGGCTTGTTTTTTGCGGGACGAGTTGTACTTTTAAATGAATCCATACGTTTTACCATATAGTGTACTGGAAAACGGCAAAAAAATTCCAAGTGCGTAAAAATTTCAAAAAAAGTGGGATCATACAATAGTTTTTGTGATATTTTATTCACCGTGTTCACTATATGGTAAAACTGAGGTATCTATGTGATGCCTCAGGTTGGTGCGAGTTTGTAGACACCAAACATGTATAGGTTTACTTGTATCTAAGGGGTTAAAAAAATTCACAAGCTTGTCCAAAAAACGTGGCGCACGTTTTGCGCCATTTTCCAAAAACCAAATTTTTCACTTACTCCGGAAAAAAAACCTTTAAAATTTTACTTTTAATAATTCCACTAAAATGTGATAATTTATCACAAATAACAAACAGTTGACATAAAAGAATATGGCCCTCCTGTCGCTTCAAAGGATCTATGTAAGCCAAAGAAATTGCTTGGACCTTCACCCCCAATGTAATTAGACTTTAGTAACCATAGTTATAGGTGCCAATTAACATTAGCGTCCACTAGTAATTGGATAAGTCTTACCTCACTCCACAATAGAAAAATGAATTGGTCTCACCAAATTTATTTGGATGCCATCTAATACGATTACTGGGGTCCAGAAATGCCCCTTAATGATCAGTCGTGCCTCGAGGTTTTGCCGCTACGCCGTTTACTGATCAGATTCATTGATTTTATATTTTGATAGATCGGGCATTTCTGAACGCAGCGATACCAAATATGTGTGTATTTTTTATTTTTTTAACCCTTTAATTTTCAATGGGGTGAAAGGGGGGTGATTTGAACTTTTAGGTTTTTTTATTTTTTTTTTAATTTTTTAAAACTTTTTTTTTTTTTTTTTTTACTTTTTTTTTTCATTTTACTAGTCCCCCTAGGGGGCTATAGCGATCAGCAATCTGATCGCTCTGCACATCTCAGCTACAGAGCTGAGAACTGCAGATTTGCTGCTTCACTTTCAATGCCGGCTGTATTCCGGCATTGAGAGGAAGTGAGTCATGTTAGCTACAGGCGTCATCACATGACCCTGTGCTACCATGGCAACCGCCAAAAGTCACGTGATCATGTCACGTGACTTCCGGTGGGGGCGGGGTAAGTGACTGTCATGGCGGCGCTCATATACATATCGCTGCCAAGATTTTGGCAGCGAAATGTAAGGGGTTAATGGCCGCGGGTGGAAGCGATTCCACCCGCGGCTAGCAGGCACACGTCAGCTGTTGATAACAGCTGATATGTGCGCGGATCGCCGCCGCCTGCCGGCGGCAGGGGGCAGAGCTTACCGGCACATGATCCATGACGTACCCAGTATGTCATGGGTCGTTAAGGGGTTAAAGGCCACTGACTGTTTATTGGAGGCCAATAAATAATGACTGCTTCCTGGAATGTTCCGGCATATATCAGAGAAATCAGCTGTTGGACTATTTATAGTGGACATGTATGATTGTGCATGATACAGAAGACTGATCAGCCATGATCTGTTATGAAATTGCTTCACATATGATTGAAATTTTATTATGATCAACCCAAAACCTCTTTAAGGGCTAAGATACTTTTAGGGGCACTTTGCACACTACGACATCGCAAGCCGATGCTTTCGATGCCGAGCGCGATAGTCCCTGCCCCCGTCGCAGCTGCGATATCATGGTGATAGCTGCCGTAGCGAACATTATCGCTACGGCAGCTTCACATGCACTCACCTGCCATGCGACGTCGCTCTGGCCGGCGAACCGCCTCCTTATTAAGGGGGCGGGTCGTGCGGCGTCATAGCGACGTCACACGGCAGGCGGCCAATAGAAGCGGAGGGGCGGAGCTGAGCAGGATGTAAACATCCCGCCTACCTCCGTCCTTCCGCATAGCTGGCGTGAGACGCAGGTAAGGTGATGTTCCTCGCTCCTGCGGCTTCACACACAGCGATGTGTGCTGCCGCAGGAACGAGGAACAACATCGTAACATCCGTCCTTCCGAAATTATGGAAATGACCGACGCTACACCGATGATACGATTTGGACGTTTTTGCGCTCCTTAATCGTATCAAAAAGGCTTTACACACTACGATATCGACTGTGACGCCGGATGTGCGTCACTTTCGATTTGACCCCACCGACATCGCAGCTGCGATGTCGTAGTGTGCAAAGTGCCCCTTAGTCTTAATGACCAATCCCCTTTTCAATTCTGACTAAGGTCACTTTAGTGGGTGATAACTCTGCTATTCTTCTACATATTCCAATGATTCTAAGATTGTTTTTTCCTTTTTCAAAAGTTGAGTTTTTATGAACTTGTGCCAGTTAGCCATAGATAGGTGTGAGGTGACTTAGAGGGGCCTATTTATTAGAAAACCCACAAAAGTGATACTATTTTTAAATATGCACCCTAAATATTTTTCAGATACTTCCCACAAATTAATGCAAAGTGGAATAAAAAAATGAAAAATTACATTTAGACAAAATTAATGGAATAGATTGCAGACGCCATGTTGTATTTGCAGAGCTAATGAGGTGCCAAATTAGTATAAATCCCCACAAATGACCTCATTTTATAAACCATACCCATCAATGAATTTATCTAGAAGTGTAGAGACCACTTAGACCACAGTTGCTTCACAAAAGATTATAACATTGGGACTCATTAATGATTTTTTTTTTTTCACAAAACATTTCACAAGGGTAGTAGGAGAAGGTCTACCCTATGATTTGTTATGTAATTTCCCCAGAACATGACAATATTTTATATGTGGTAAAGAGTTGCTCTTTGTGAACATGGTGGAGTGCAAATTTGGCTGGAAAAGATTGTGAATGTCATATCACATTGGCTGAGTTCCTGAGGTACCAAAACAGCCTAACCCCACCCGTACACACTATTGAACTACTCAAGAGTGGTGAGCATTCTTAGCTGACAGAGGCCTCAAAGGATTTTATAGGTTTGGGCTGAGAAAATGGAAAATTTATATATTTTCCATTAAAATATTGATTTAGCCTCATGTTTTTAACTCTCACAAGAGATTATAGGAGAAAGTGGAGCTCACAGTTTGTTACTCAGTTTTTCATGAGACGGAAATTCCCCAACAAGTGGCTGGATACTACTTTTTGGTCTTGTCTGGGAAGGAGCGCTATTTGACTTCTGTAGTACAATTTTGTCAGGAATAAATTACAATTACTGATACCATGTTGTATTAGCAGAGCCCCTAAACTGTCAGGACAGTGAAAATCCCCCATAAGTAAACTCATTTGGGAAACCAGCGCAATTAAGGAGTTTATCTAGGGGTGCAGTAATCAGGGCGGAATGAACACAGAAACGAATGCCCTCACGACTAGTCCCTGCGCTCATTAGCATATCATAAAAGATCTTTAGAAATACATTTTCTAAATATCTGTTTATCTATGCTACTATAGGCTGGGACAGTTAGACAGGGATTAGCAATATGCATCCAGAACTGTCCGTGGTTCTGGGTGCACATTCCACTTGAAAGGTTCCCTTTAATACAAGGCTATGAGAACTTGAATGAAGCACTTGTACACTTGTATTGATTTGTGACCTCCGACACACTCCATGAATCACTGGAGTAGCCAGCGGGTCACAAACTGCAGAAGACTGATGGGAGCCGCAGCGATAACAAATGAAGATGCTAGAGGATGAGTATAAGACTAGAGGCAGGGAACTTAGATTTAACCACCACTCCAGCTGTGAAATTAAAAAAAGACGTTGGAGTGGTGTTTTATCCTGTACTCTATACAGAGCAAATTCAATCCAAGGAAGGAGGGGAGGAAAAAATCCAGCACCGAAGTGAAAAAAAATACTATTTATTTCAACAACTAAAACATGGATACATGTGCAGCTATGCCTTACGCGTTTCGGAGAGACAAAAAAGCTCCTTATTCATAGGCAACAAGTGCCTATGAAAAAGGAGCTTTTTTGTCTCTTTGAAACGCGTTAGCATAACTGGACATTTATCCATGTTTTAATTATTGAAATAAATAGGAATTGTTTTTACTTCGGTGCTGGATTTTTCCCTCCCCCCCCCTTCCTTGGATTGAATTTGCACCTGTGGATGCCAAACCATTGGATCCGAGCACTGGACTAGGAGCTGCTGAGCAACACATGGAGTGGTGAGCTGAACAATTACTTTATTACCTGCTCTATACAGAGTGCATATCTCTGATTTTCTGTCTAAATCCTCAAAAAAAAATTTGATTCAGACAAAACTCCTGATGGATCCTTTCACTATAGTGAGGCAGAGGAGTCACTTTGGACTCAATTTTTCCTCTGTTCCTGTGGTGTTCATTCTTTCAAATCATTACCCAAAAATATACTTTTCTGTACTAAAAAGATGCCTAAAATACTAAAGCAGCACTTGAATATAGGCCAGGCAGAGTCCAACGTGACTCCATTTGTCTCGTTTTAGGGAAGGAATCAATAAGGAGTTTTGTGTGTATCATGTGTTTTGGGGATGTAGATGGAAACCCTGAGGTAAGTGCTCAGCATAGAGCACAGGATAAATGTGAAATGAACGTTATTCTGATTTTTGAGAGGAAGAATGAACAAATAAACAGAGGTACAAGAATTGTTTTTATCATTTATTTATCCACAGTTCACCGTGCATTACAAGTGATAAGACAGGTTTTTTCTTCAGTATGATTACAGCCATGCCAGATTTATACATTTTTTTCAATTTACTGCAACTGTTTACTGTTTTCTGCTACTTTTTACATTAAAAATATTTTTTCACCATATTCTGAGAGACATAACATTTTTTTTCACCTTCAGAACCATGTGAGGGTTTGTTGTTGGCTTGATGATATTATGTTTTCACTGATACCATTCTACTTTTTTTTACATACAATTTTTTTTTTTTAAATCTCTTTATATTCCAGTTTTTGTGTGTATGTAAGATGAAAAAACAATATTTTTGAGGATATTGTTAATTATTTCTTCTAGTTTATGCCATACATTTATATATATATACAAGATAAGGCAGAAAAGGGGTTAATGCTGCGCATCAGTCAAATGAAGACGTATAATGTTGATGAAGATGAGTATTCTTTTATTTCATAGGTCTACGCGTTTCAAGGTGACAACCTCTTCCTCAGGACCAATGCATCAACAACAAGTACCTGTTGTTGATGCATTGGTCCTGAGGAAGAGGTTGTCACCTTGAAACGCGTAGACCTATGAAATAAAAGAATACTCATCTTCATCAACATTATACGTCTTCATTTGGCTGATGCGCAGCATTAACCCCTTTTCTGCCTTATCTTGTATGGTCATCCACGTGGGGCTGCAGCAGACGCCATTATCTCATGCGCACTAGTGGTTGTGACTGTCACAACTGATCCAGGTGAGTGTATATTTTCCAGGTATACCCCACTGATTACTTTGGTGTTACACTATCAGCGCTCCTTATTTTCAGATCTATACATACATTTATATATGAAAGTTTTATTATAGTTTAGGTAATTTTAGATGCAGTCATACCAATTATACATACTTTTTTTATTTTACTTAAATCCTGCACTATTAATTGCAAAATAATTGTTGGATGTATTCAGGCTTTTTAGTATTTTTATTTTTACAAATGTTATTATTTTTTACATTTTTAATTAACCATACTAAGTGACATGAATATTTTACATGTTATTTGCTGGTATCATACACTACAGTGCACAAGAGCTGTGAGTATTACACTGACACTCTCCCTTTAAGCCTGCTTATGGCACGGCCTAAAGGCCCTGTCACACACAGAGATAAATCTTTGGCAGATCTGTGGTTGCAATGAAATCATGGACATGTTGTTCCATTTGTACACAGCCACAAACCTGGCACTGATTGTCCACAATTTCACTGCAACCACAGATCTGCCGCAGATTTATCTCTGTGTGTGACAGGGCCTTAAGAGGCCACTGTTGCTGGCAGATCAGAGTAGCCATTGTAACCCTCAGGACCCCACAATAAGAGGGTGCCAATCAGGTTAGCCATCTAAATACCACTCTCACTATTGAGACCATATGATTATGTGTGGTGACAGTTTAACTCAATAATGGAAATGTATGTAATTTTGCGATAAAAGGTTCAAGGGGTTGTCCACGTTTTGAGACTTTTTTTCTCTTGAATGCATGTATTTTGGCCAAAAATTATTTTTTTGCAATTGGGTTTCATTAAAAATGTTGCCTTATTGCCTTATAGCCTCTATGTTGTAATGTCTTATTCTGAGCACCTATCATCTGATTTATGATAACAGACCACATTAATGCTAAATGTGCAGGAAAAAAAAGAGTCTGTAAGAGCAAACGGTGTGAACATTTTAATGAAACTGAATTGCAAAAATGATTGTTAGCCCCAAATACATGCATTAAAGAAAAGACCCCCAAAAGCTGGACAACCCCTCTACTCACAGCCAATGTAATATAACCTATTCAGTGTGGATTCTGAGATATTCACACATTAGTAATATTTTGCCTCTTTACATAAAATCCTGGTGATATGAAGAAATGGACTGGGTAACACATTCTCCTAATATTTAACCCCTTCCCACCCACGTAAGTTGTCACCTTCCTGTCAAGAGCAAATTTGTCCCATCTGCCTTGTGTCACTATATGCGGTAATAACTCTGTAATATGTCCACATATTCCAGTCATGCTGAGGATGTTGTTTCCAGACACATTGCACTTTATCATAGTATTACATTTAGCTTCATACAATATACATTTATTGGAAAATATCCAACATTTTATAAACATGTAGAAAAATTCACATTTTTATGAACTTTGAATTTTAATGACTTTAAAACAGATAAATATATCACAACAATAATGAATAGAGAACATTTACACATGCGACTTCACATCAGCAGCATTTTAGAAAATACTTTATTTCATTGCAATGTTAGATGTTTAGCAGTATTTTTTTCAATGAGAATAACAAACAATGCAGAATATTTTTAGGGACCATATAACATTTGAAGTGACTTTGAGGGGCCTATATGTTAGAAACACCATGAAGACCCCATATTACAAACTGTGGACCCCTCAACATATTCAAAACTGCATTCAGAAAGTTTAACTCTTTAGTTGCTTTACAGTAATTAATGCAAACTGTAAGAAAAAACATGAAAAATTACATTTTTTTTTTTTACAAATGTTGCTTTTGCACTAATTTTTTATCTACACAAGGGTAAAAGGAGAAAACGGACCCAACAATTTACAGAACAGTTCAGGAGCAGCTCATGTTACACACGTGTCAGCTGTAAGATGTAAAAGATGGTGCCAACAACTGCCACTTGTGTAAAATGCAGACATTGCCCTGATCTGGAATTGTCTACATGAGAGGCTACACTTCATGGTGTTCCCTATGGTACATAGAAGTATATTGTTATTTACCGGTGCCCCTGGTGTTCTGCTGCTCTTCCTCTTCTTTCTTGATTGAAGAATTTTCTTCCTGTGATGAGCCCAAGATGTGTCTTCTCCTCTTGGCTTCACTTCCTCTGACTAGGACCTCCTGATGTTCTCCCTGTTCTTCTTCCTGGCCTTGGTGATCAGTCTTCTGGGAGACGATCTCCAGCTCTGAGCCTTTCCTCTTCTCCCCTCTCCTGAGGCTCTTCTTGATGGACGGCTTCTCATCATCCGATGAGTCCAAAACGGGTCTTCTCCTCTTCATTCCTCTTCTCCTAAAGACCTCCTCTTCTTTCTCCATTATATCGCTCTGTAATATCGCTGTGTTGAAGGCAGCTCCTCCTCTCTGCATCCAATGCTGACTGCAACTCACCAACTGCCAACTGGCAAGATTCCAATGACTTCAAGCGCTGGTCATGTGACTAGTATCTGACCAATAGCAGTCATCTATGTATATAATACAGATATTTGTATCATTCTAGTTTTAAATATGTGATTAAAGTTTCTTCCCATATACATACATAGTATTAAGCCGATTTAATGCTTGGAGGTTTACTTTGGCATTTTTGCAGCCTTTTTTTTTACTTTTTACAGTAGAAAAACTCTAATATCTAGATATCTTCTTGCTATCATACATTATTTGTTGCTGTTTTCCTGTTTTCTTCCCTTTTGACAAAAAATGCATCTTTGAGCAATCTCAATAGCAGTGTTGTAATATAGATTTCTAAAGAATCATTTCTAGGACTATTTGTATAATTGTTTCTTACAAAACCCACATATATGACTGGTTTGCAGAACGCTCTTTACCACCATCTTCATTATGAAGTATTGGAGTCTTGCAGTATTGTCTCTAGTACACCAAACATAAGATAAGTGTGAACATGGCACCACACATTGTTTACTGAGTCTGGTTTTATTAGGAAAAGACAAAGCAATCAACACATTATTTTCTATCAATTTTACCTTCATTTCCAAATGTATTAATGCATAATTTATCAAATTATTGCGGTATTATGAGTCCTTTATATGTTGGTAATATTAGATTATGGTCTGGGGGTATTAGTCTGTTAGGCTGTTCCCATGATGAGTACCTGGTTTTGATGTTGCAGATTTTCTGCAGCATTTTCCACCTATCTATTATGTAATATTTACTGTATTATGTAATGTATTATGTATGTTTATTTACTTTCACTGTTATTGAGTATTTGATGCTGCAGTTTTTGTCTCTTTAGTATCCCTTGTGTTAAGTAAAGCTTCTTTGTTTTTGATACTTCCTGGTATTTGGCTTTCACAAAACCTTTATCTTTACAGTAGTGCGGATTATGTGCATTTTTCACTTGCAATTCTATAGGGAAAACTCGACATATCCGCAAGAGGAAATGATGTGGTGCGGATTTGATACGTGCACCGCAGGTCAGTTTAAGTTTTTTGTGCAGAGAAAATACACAGCGTCAATAACTCCTCCTGAATACATAATACTGCAATAATAATATTGCAATCGAAGGATATTAATTCTTATATAGCGGTATTATTGGAAATATAGTTCTTGTAGTGAATCTTGATTTCCAAGAGGCAGAGAGAAATTAGTAATGAAGACCTTAATCTGGTGGAGGGGGGCAGTACAGGCCTGTTCATGGGGATGAATGTTAGTCCCAGTCCGTCCCTAATGATCTGTAAGCTGAAGGTTCACCGCACCTATCAGACCTCTACAGGCTTTTTTGATCCAACGATCAGTGTGACCAATAACGACTGCATTTTTTTGATCAACTTTCGGCTCTGGTCTTCTCTACACTTTGGTTACTGATGTTTCAACAAACCTTTGCATAAACCAATAGTACACGTGACTATAACATACTTATGTTTTTTTTTTTTGTTTTTCTTTTAAAAAAAAAAAAGGAGTTTCTTTCTCCGCTTATGAGCCTTTTCCCCCTCATTTCCACTTCATCCAGAATTCACCATTTACTCTGGAAAATAAAAACAGCTGAAATTCATCTTGGTCAGTGGAAGACATATTGCCAGCACAGTGAGGTGTCCGGTTCCAAAGCCTATTGAACACTATGGAGAGATGATAGAGTGATACACAGAAACTATATCTTTGTTAGCCACTAGGTAGAAAAAAATGGTTTAACACTAGAACTACTGGACTCGTGTCACCTATATAGAAATAAATGGTGCAAAGTAGTCAAAATAACTACCTCAGTAGTTCTAGTGTTAAAAAACTGAGGACTCGGTTGGGTTTGTTTTTTTACAATTTTTTTATTTTACACAGACACCAAAACAGTTTTCTAGCAAATGATTTATCTTCTACCAGAACTGGATCCACAGTAGTAATGCAGTGTTACACCTTAATGGTGGTGGTGATGTCTTATATAGAGAAATAATAGAAAGGATCTCTCTCTGTTTCTCTGTATTGTGTTCAAAAAGTATTCATACCTCAAGAACTTTTCCACATTTTTTCATGTCATATCTACAAACTTAATTGTATATTATTGTGACTTTATGTGATATATCAACACTAAGCAGCAAGTATTCATGAGGTGTAAAAGAAATGATACATGGTTTTCTAAATAGTTTAAAAATATAATTTTGAAAATTGTGATGTGCATTTGTATTCAGCCCCCACCTACTTTTGAAGGAACAGCTTTCATTGCAAATACTGCTGCAGGTCTTTTAGAGTAGTGTCACAGGGTGTCTGGCTCAGAACTCGCCGAGTGTCCGGACTAGATACTCCACATCATGCTGCTTTTGAGTAGCACAGACAGACTCGGGCATCAGCTAGCTGTACTCTTGTTAATAATCAGGCTTGCAGGAGTTAATTTCTGCTAGCCTATGGATTGCTGCTTGAGTCGCATGTTGCAGGAGACCTATCACAGTCGCTGCCACACTTTTTAATATGGTAGAGCCTGTTCTCCCATGCCAATGATAGCTTTATGTGATCCCAGTCCTTGTGCTTTGCTATCCAGTTGCTGGTGAACGTCTGTGTGTTGATTGGTGTGTTGTGGAAATGCTCTGATTATTTCCTCCCTTTCTTTAAGTGTTTCCTGAGCACATACTGTCTATACCTCTGTGACTGATTTGATTTGCTTTCGAGTTTAATTTTTGTCCCCCGTTAATTTGTGTGGGATTAATCACTCCTGTCCCGGTCCTCTCCTGGATGGAGGGAGGGGGCCAGTAGACCAGGGTTGTTCAGAAGCTAGGGTTCGGAAGGCGGCTCAAACATTGTTGGCTTCAGACATATCTTTGGGATCAGGGTCAGTCAGGGTTCCCCTAGCCTGATGGCCAGTTTAGGCTCCCCTGTTCCTAGTGATCCTGTCACACTGTGACAGGTAGGTCTTTACCAGCTTTGCACATCTACAGGCTGAGATTTTTTTCACTCCAACAGAATTGACCCCAGCCAAAAAGAAGTAAATTCTGTAATAAAATGGCTTAATAGAAAGAGAAGTTTCCAGCGCCAGGAATAGATTAAAAATCCTTTTTTATTGAAAATAAGGTAATAAAAATCCAGCAGATACCATAATAGATGTCAGAAAGATGGCAGAACAACGCGTTTCGACGCTTCAGGTCTTAGTCATGTTCAGAACATGACTAAGACCTGAAGCGTCGAAACGCGTTGTTCTGCCATCTTTCTGACATCTATTATGGTATCTGCTGGATTTTTATTACCTTATTTTCAATAGAAAAGGATTTTTAATCTATTCCTGGCGCTGGAAACTTCTCTTTCTATTTTCAATTGGATGGCTGCCGAGCCTCATTCCTTGCACAGGATCCCTGATTGCAGCCAGCAGGTCAGTCCTTGGTGAGCTGGACTCTCCCCTATCTTCTTGAAAATGGCTTAATCTCTTAAATTGTATGCTCAAACATACCAAAATGTCATTACTGTCCAATGATTTATCTTTTTGCCCCACATTACCACTGAATGTATTTCAGTTCCACCTTGACTTCAATAAATTTATATATAGGCTCACTCTTATTCAACCCTTTTCAACTTCATCAAAACATCCTACATCTGTACCTCCTCCAATGCCTATCGGTCAAGGACCTAAACCAGGGCAAGCCCAAATAATCATTCTATGCAGCTCAACATGGGGGTCCAGCAGTGAATATGTTTTTTTTTCTTTGGTGATATGTAACCTACAATATTTAGATAGCTCACTCAAGATTGTAAGTTTTTCTAAGATTAAATTCTTTTATACTTTGCTGAAGATACATAAATGCTCCTCCAATCTCTCTGGGTGTCCTATTATGTCAGGCAGAGAATCCTTAAGCTGCAATCTGTCACATTTTCTTCCTTTACACCTCCAGAAATACATTCTCACCTTATCATCTCATTTGAAGGATTCCTTCCAGCAGATGTTAGTGCTCTTTATTCTAACATTCCTCGTACACCAGGGCTGGAAGCTGTCAGTCATTTCCTGTCATGTGACCATCATATGCCTTCACACCAGGTAGCATTCTCCTAGAAGAAATGTCTTCCATCCTGAAAAGTAATATTTTTGAATTTAACTCCAGGTTGTTCAAGCCAAGTAAGGACAGTGTCTATAGGGAGTAGCCTTTCATATGACAATCATTGCCTTCATATGGCAATGTCTACATGGCGTATTTTGGAGAATTCCATATTTATAACAGAGTTTTCATTCCTATCGGTTTATCGGTTTATTTTATTGTTTATATTGAGTATCTTTTTCTTATGGAAGGGTAGTGAGTCTGAGGCCAAACAATTCATTCAGCACCTTAGCAATAAGTTTAGATATACTTTTACACACCATTTCACCCCTCATGAAATCACTTTTTTGACCTGCATATTTCTTTTGACAGTACTAAACAGCAACAAACCTGCAGCCATTTAAAAAATAATACATGTTAATAGCTACTTGAATTTTTGTAGTGCTCAGTGTCCAGGATAGATCAAAAACATCCCATACAGACAGTTTAAGAGAATTGGGAAGAATGGCTCTGAGACCAATATCTTTGTTAATCAGCCAGTCATAGAGTAACGCCACTTCAAGAACAAAGGATATCCTTCTAAGAAAATTATTGGTGTTAGTCGGGCTTTACACCTTGCGACATCGCTAGCAATTGCTAGAGATGTCCAGCGCGATAGCACCCGCCCCCGACGCACATGCGATATGTGGTGATTGCTGCCGTAGCGAACATTATCGCTACGGCAGCTTCACACGCACATACCTGGTCGGCAACGTCACTGTGACCGCCGAACAATCCCTCCTTCAAGGGGGAGGTGCGTTCAGCGTCACAGCGACGTCACCACGAAGTCACTAATCGGCCAGCCAATAGAAGCGGAGGGGCGGAGATGAGCGGGACGTAACATTCCACCCACCTTCTCCCTTCCGCATTGCCAGCGGGACACAGGTAAGGAGATGTTTGTCGCTCCTGCGGGTTTACACACAGCGATGTGTGGAGCTGCAGGAATGACAAACAACATTTTACCTGCGGTCGAACCGACATTATGGAAATGAGCGACGTTACACAGATCAGCAATATTGTACGCTTCTGTGCTCGTTCATCGTCACACCTAGGATTTACACGTAGCGATGTCGCTACCGGCGCCGGATGTGCGTCACTAACAACGTGACCCCGACGATATATCAATAGCGATGTCGCAACGTGTAAAGCCCCCCTAATGCAGAAACCTTGTAGTCTCGCACAGGATGAATGCCAAGTCCAGAAATTTTCTAATGAAAATAAAAATTTTAGCACAATTTTTTGGCCACCTACATCACTGGCCACAACACTATCTTGTTATTGGTACATTTTGTTAAGTGATCCCAACCCTGAAAGACCAACTGTCCAACAAACCCGGGATTGCTCTCAGGAGATCCCATACGTTGAGAAATATTTTGTCTCGCAATCGAATTATAAAAGTCTGTTAAACTGTTCCCTGCATGTAAAGGCTCCTCTTACAGGAGTAGTAGTAAGAGATGAGAATGCTGTATTTGTCATAGGACAACTTCTTTTAAATCCAGGGTCACACATGAGCATTCCTCTATCAAGTCCTTTGTGAATTATAGCTCTATGTTATTTAACTGTTGCAATGTCCTTGCTTACTGCAAAAAATTGGTTGCAAAGTCTAAAGGGTGCTTTACACGCTGCGACATTGCTACTGATATATCGTCGGGGTCACGTCGTTAGTGACGCACATCCGGCTCCGGTAGCGACATTGCAGCGTGTAACATCAAGGAGCGACGATCAACGATCACAAAATCATTCAAAAACGGTGATCGTTGACACGTCGCTCCTTTCCTTAATATCGCTGCTGCCACAGGTACGATGTTGTTCGTCGTTCTTGCGGCATCACACATCGCTATGTGTGACACCGCAGGAACGACGAACATCTCCATACCTGCGTCCACCGGCAATGCGGAAGGAAGGAGGTGGGCGGCATGTTACGTCCCACTCAACTACGCCCCTCAGCTTCTATTGGCCCTTCACTTAGTGACGCCGCAGTGACATCGCTATGACGCCGAACGCACCTCCCTCTTGAGGGAGGGATTGTTCGGCGGTCAAAGCGACATCGCTGACAAGGTATGTGCGTGTGACGCTGCCGTAGCGATAATGTATATCGCTACTGATGTCGAAGCTTGTAAAGCACCCTTAACAGCGGTGAATAAGGATGAACAAATCTTTCTGTCACCAATAAGTTTTTAGTGCAGTGTGTATATTTATATGTGTATATTTAATTGCCTGAATGTGTGTGCATATTTGTATCACCAACGTCTTAAGGTAGAATCCTGGGGTCTAATCCAAACTAAGGTTTTTCAAAGATATTTATTCATTTTTCTGTGGTGTCATGACCATTAACTCAACCCGATGATGTCATTTTTTCCTTCCTCTCTTACTGTGTATGTTTTGAATGTTTGTTAATGTAATATGTCTTGAGTAGAGTTGAGCGCGGTTCGTGGTTCTCCAGTTCTAGGCTCGAGTGATTTTGGGGCCTGTTCTAGATCGAACTAGAACTCGAGCTTTTTGCAAAAGCTCGATAGTTCTAGAAACGTTCGAGAACGGTTCTAGCAGCAAAAAACCAGCTAAATCCTAGCTTGGTTTCCGCTGTAATAGTGTAAGTCACTCTGTGAATCACACTATTATGACATTTCAGTGTATAGTGTGCGTGAACAGCGCCTTCAGATCACTGCTGTTTCTATAATGGCGACCGCCATTTTTTTTTTTTTTTTCCTTGTCTTCTTCCCTAAGCGCGCGCGTGTAGTGGGGCGGGCCAGCATGTCAGCCAATCCCAGACACACACACAGCTAAGATGACTTTTAGCCAGAGAAGCAACGGCATGTGTGATAGGATGTCCATGTCACATGTCCCTGCATTATAAAACCGGACATTTTCCTCCAGGACGCCATTATCTCTTCTGCGTCTTTGGTGTCAGACATCACTGTCGCAGCTCCGTCCTCCTGAGTCCTATCGCCGATACAGCTGTATGCGCTGCATACACAGCGTTAGACAGCTTAGGGAGAGCACTTTCTAGCAGTCCTTTTAAGGGCTCAAACCGGCATGGTCAGAGAGCCATAGGTGACAGGTCCTGAAAACAGCAACAGCGTCTGTGTAGTAGCAAAGGTCAGGGATTTCCTCCCTGCATTTCACCATTAGGAGGGAATAGAAAGGCAGGCTTCCATTCCTCTACCCATACCCACAATCCTGGCACTGTACCCTCCTGTCCTCTGCACACTCCAACTCATTATAACTAAGCCATTATACTAGCAAACACTCAGTGTACCTAGTGGCATCCTATACGTGGCTATTGGACTTTGCTATAGTCCCACTAGTGCAAAGACATTTGCAGAGCACGTCTGCCTGCATTGCACACTACAACTCTTTTTAACTAAGCCATTATACTAGCAAACAGTCAGTGTACCTAGTGGCATCCTAAACGTGGCTATTGTACTTTTGTCTATTCACACTATTGTAAAGATATTTGCAGCACGTCTGCCTGCATTGCACACTCCAACTTTTTTAAACTAAGCCATTATACTAGCAAACACTCAGTGTACCTAGTGGCATCCTAAACGTGGCTATTGTACTTTTGTCTATTCACACTATTGTAAAGATATTTGCAGCACGTCTGCCTGCATTGCACACTCCAACTTTTTTAAACTAAGCCATTATACTAGCAAACACTCAGTGTACCTAGTGGCATCCTAAACGTGGCTATTGTACTTTTGTCTATTCATACTATTGTAAAGATATTTGCAGCACGTCTGCCTGCATTGCACACTCCAACTCATTATAACTAAGCCATTATACTAGCAAACACTCAGTGTACCTAGTGGCATCCTATACGTGGCTATTGGACTTTGCTATAGTCCCACTAGTGCAAAGACGTTTGCAGAGCGCATCTGCCTCCATTGCACACTCCAACTCATTATAACTAAGCCATTATACTAGCAAACACTCAGTGTACCTAGTGGCATCCTATACGTGGCTATTGGACTTTGCTATAGTCCCACTAGTGCAAAGACATTTTCAGAGCACGTCTGCCTGCATTGCACACTACAACTCTTTTTAACTAAGCCATTATACTAGCAAACAGTCAGTGTACCTAGTGGCATCCTAAACGTGGCTATTGTACTTTTGTCTATTCACACTATTGTAAAGATATTTGCAGCACGTCTGCCTGCATTGCACACTCCAACTTTTTTAAACTAAGCCATTATACTAGCAAACACTCAGTGTACCTAGTGCCATCCTAAACGTGGCTATTGTACTTTTGTCTATTCACACTATTGTAAAGATATTTGCAGCACGTCTGCCTGCATTGCACACTCCAACTTTTTTAAACTAAGCCATTATACTAGCAAACACTCAGTGTACCTAGTGTCATCCTAAACGTGGCTATTGTACTTTTGTCTATTCACACTATTGTAAAGATATTTGCAGCACGTCTGCCTGCATTGCACACTCAAACTTTTTTAAACTAAGCCATTATACTAGCAAACACTCAGTGTACCTAGTGTCATCCTAAACGTGGCTATTGTACTTTTGTCTATTCACACTATTGTAAAGATATTTGCAGCACGTCTGCCTGCATTGCACACTCCAACTTTTTTAAACTAAGCCATTATACTAGCAAACACTCAGTGTACCTAGTGGCATCCTAAACGTGGCTATTGTACTTTTGTCTATTCACACTACTGCAAATCTATGTGCAGCACCTCTGCATGACAACCTCCTGCTCTGTTTTTAATAAGCTATAATGATAGCACAAAATACTGCCATTTAGTGGCATCATAGAACTGGCTGTTGTATTCCATTAGTGCCCCACTGGTGACAAGCTATTTCTAGCACCTCTACATGACACCCTCATGCACATTTTGCTACGCTAATGTTATAGCAAACTCATGGAATTCATTGCTGCATTTCATAATTCGGAGGGATAGAAAGTCAGGCTTCCTTTAGCTTTTCCTTCTGTTCATAGACAGCATCTCCAAGATCAATTTCCCCTCCACGTCTAAGTGTGGAGAGGCAGCTAGTGCGCATGCGTGTGCCGATGTACCCCAGCTGCAGTATAATTACAGTGTTTCGCCTAGTGAGTATGCTCAGCCTGACTGTGTTATTCCTGACGCTAAGTCTTCTTTTCGGGATACAGCGCATGCTCCCACACTAAGTGTGAAAAGCCTCTTTGCACAGGTGCTTGCATTCCGTGCCGGGTCTAAGTCCTGTTTTGTGCCTAGACACCATGCTAAAGCTGATCTTTTTTCAGAGACTGTATTTCATGCTACTGAGCATGCTCAGGCACTTCCTGCATCAGAAACTAGGTCCGGTAATTAACTCTTTAGCCCTGGCCCTGATGTGGGGGTCCCATATAGACCACAGGGCATCAGGTGTACTCCCAAATGGCTTGCAGAGGCCCACACCTATGACTTGTCACCGCATTATTGATGGTCAGACGATGACTGGTGAGGTGTTTGGGTCATGGCAGCCATGAGGTCATCATTGAAGTTGCGGTTCCAAATAGGACGCTAGTTATGCCCCTCATGACGTGTCACTCTACTTTTGTCTCCAGGAGGTGCATTGTGGTTCACCCTGGTTTGGGGCGGACCCAGGTTATAAAAGGGGCTGGAGCCAACAAGGAGGTGCGCAGTCTTCTATTATGCTCCGAAAGAGCACACCTCCATGTGTTGAACCCATTGCGGCTTTAGGCCAGAGGTAGGCAGGGATAGGGTGTCGATGCAGGCCACCACCACAGTTGGTAACGCAGAACGGTTAAGACCAGCTCCTGTCCTACCAGTCCTGCTTGTGCAGCCCAGTGGCATTAACAGGCCTGCTGCTGCTGATGCGCCTGCTGTCCACAGGTGTGCCCCTACGCACACGGTCAGCGTACTCAATGGCCCCTGTGTTGTTAACAGGGAGTTCCTGGGCTGGGTGGGCATGTGGACCCTGTGACGCTAACAGGGCTCACAGTCTCCAGATCCGAATGGCGTCTAACTCGGTTCAGGCTACTATTAGTTTCATAGCCACACAGCTCTGTATCCTCCACCAAACCTTCCAGTGGCCAACCTCTCCTTTTCCAACTGGGAGCACGGTGGACACTGACTGCTGATGGGGATATATACCTTTCTCTTCTTATTAATTTTCGTTATATAGCGGTCACAGATTATATACCACTTTATCCAAATCTGCCAGTCCCACTGTAACAGATGGTGTTTCTTCAGCAAATGTTACTGTTGCTTAACCACCAAATCCACGGACCAAAACTTTTTTCCCCTTTCCAACACACCTGTTCCCCTTTCCAACAGCATCTGTCCTTTTTCAACTCATTTTGGGATATGACCAAAAGTGCAACTGTTCAGGGACACCGTACTCAACGCCATTTCAGCACAGCAGCCATCCCTCGGTCCCTCCGATGTGGACAAGTAAAAGACCATTTCCTCCTATCCATGACAAAGCGTTGAGATTCACTCTGTGCAGCACTGGTGTTTAGTGGAAAAGTAGATCTAAGATTGCGTACCACATTCTGCAGATACTCCTGTATACGTGCGTCCATTTCTATGGCAGGAATTAGTTCGCCAAATTTTGTCTTGTACCGGGGATCTAACAGTGTGGCAACCCAGTATTCAGGATTACTTCAAATTCATACAATCCGAGGGTCATGTAGGTAGTGCAGCAAGAAGGCGCTCATATGTCTTGTGCATCCAGGAGGACCAAGTCCTTGGTGTGTTGGTGGCAGAGAGGTGAGAATCGTGCATCCTTCCTCTGCCCTCTCCCCACAACCTCGCACAACCGAAATGTGAGCAAGCTCTCACTCATCTGCTGAGTCTTCCATGCCCATCGCCAGTTCGTCCTCCATTTCTTCATGGGCTCCTGCACTTTCATCAACACTTTTTGCTGATACTATGCGCCCTTGTTAATCCCTCTCCCTCACCATGAATGCCGCATAGGTGCCGCTGACCATCTGGACCTCGTAGATCTTGTTATCCCTTCCGCATATGACTCCTCCTGTACTTCCTCCCCTTCCTCTTGTCCCAACACCTGACTCCGAATAATAATTACAGTGTGCTCCATCATGTAGATGACCAGAATTGTCACGCTGAGAATGACATTGCCAGTGCTAAACATCTTCGTCGACATTTGTGAACTGTGTAGCAGGGTGCATAGGTCCTTGATCTGACAACACTCCAGCAGCGTGATCTGCACCACCTCTTGATCAAGTTATCCCAGGCTATATGTCATACCGTATTTCAGCAGGGCTCTGCGGTGCTGCCCCACACGCTGCAACATGTGCAGATTCCAATTCCTGCGTGTCGGAACATCGCATTTCCGGCGTTTAACTGCCAGACCCTAAGACTTCCGGAGTGATGAAAGTTGTTGAGCTGCTGTGTGCGCACGATGGAAGTGAGCACATAGCGAGCGTGCCCGCTGCACAAGGCCATGTAGGCCGTGATGGTGTTTTAAAAATTGCTGGAGAATTCGGTTCAACACGTGAGCCATACAAGGCACGTGTGTCACATTGCCCTGAGGATGGCCCGCAGCCAGGTTTGCATCATTGCCGCACACGGCTGTTAAGTCACCAACGGAGTCCGCTCCGTCAATTTGTACTCCGGTCGCCAGGTGACAACGTGTTCCTTTCATGAATAGTGCTGATGATGGGAGAGGAGTCGATGCCAGCGGCGCAGGTGGACGCAGGTTATGCTCACCCACTGGGCTGCATTACCTTGACAGATGCAGAATCTCTGGCTGAATGTAGCTGGTGGGTATCTCACAGATGAAATACCATCATTCAGCTACAACCAATGGGAAGACACCACACCCTTTGTTATGCACATCCTGTCTGCAGACCACTGCCAGACATAGCTATGAACCTCTGGTTAATTTTACCCCCAGTTCAGTTTTATGATTTTGTGTGCTTGTTACCTGACTACTTTTCCTGCTTGCTGTTTATGTACCTTGTTGGCCGATCCGCATTTCACCTCTGCTTGTTTTCTGATTAAGTCCTGGCCGTCCCATTCTGTTCCTGTTCCTCAATTAATGTTTTGACCCTGCCTGACTACTATTCTCTGGAATGGCGGTGTGACTCACATTTCCCATACATTTCAAAGTAAAACTTTGACCGCCTGATGGCATTGAGCTCTGCTGCCAGCATAGTAAGGAGGTGTGTGGTAGTCCTTGTGCGCAGTTACAAGGAAGGGTGGCCTGACCACACAGGGTTTGCGCCAAGGTGGAGGTCCCACACGAGGTTGAAGAGGCAGAAGCAGTGTATTAACTTCTACATACAGAAGAAGGATTGAAACAACTCGTGGGGACGGCAAGACTTGTACAGCAGAC
The DNA here is from genome assembly GCF_048569485.1 of Anomaloglossus baeobatrachus. Lineage (NCBI taxonomy): Eukaryota > Metazoa > Chordata > Amphibia > Anura > Aromobatidae > Anomaloglossus > Anomaloglossus baeobatrachus. The sequence goes on from NC_134356.1 coordinate 302,666,609, forward strand.
CCTTCTCCATCTCTCACCATAGTTTGCCAGTGCCCAGTCAGTGACATGTAATGACCCTGTCTATGCTTACTGGTCCAAGTATCTGTGTTGAAATGCACCCTGTCGCACACAGATTTTCTCAAGGAAGTGGTGATGTTGTGTGCGACATGCTGGTGTAGCGCGGGCATGCTTTTCTTGGAGAAGCAGTGGTGATTGGGCATCTGGTACTGGGGCACAGCGACAGACATAAGGTCTCTAAAATCCTGTGTGTCCACTAGGCGGAAAGGCAGCATTTCGGTAGCCAACAGCTTACAGAGGGATAGAGTCAACCACTTAGCTTTGTCATGGGTCGCAGGAAGTGGCCTTTTATTTGACCTCATCTGAGGGACAGAGATCTGGCTGCTGTCTGTAGACGGTGTTGAGTAGGGTGTCCCTGGAAAAATGCAGGTTTGTGAGGAAAGTGCAGGCGGAGACATGATGTTGCCTTCATCTTGCCTTCAGATCTGTTCATCTTGTATCATTTTTAAAAAACACAGCAAGCAAGGGTTACTCCAAGCGGAGTCTCCCTTTTTTCCAAAAATTGGGCACACAGACACCCCATCAGTGGCAGCACTTGTGCCCTAGTTGCAAACAGGATGTTTTGATTTGCATCAAGCACATTCAAAAATACGCCATAATTAACCGTCCCCAGCATGACACCGGGGTAGGTAGATAAAGTCTTTGCTGAACCATGACTTGGTCATCTTGGCTCCTTTTTAAAAACAATGTAAGCAAGGGTTACTCCAAGCGGAGCCTCCCTTTTTTCCAAAAATTGTGCCCCACACACACCCACCCATTCAGTGGCAGCAGTTGTGCCATAGTTGTACACTTCACAGCTAGATTTGCATCAAGCACATTCCAAATCCACAAGCATTTACTCTCCCCAGGATGACACAGGGGTTGTAAATTCCTTCTGGATCCATGACTTGTTCATTTTGATGAACGTCAGTCTGTCCACATTGTCACTGGACAGACGCGTGCGCTTATCTGTCAGCACACACCCAGCAGCACTGAAGACACGTTCAGAGACAACGCTGGCAGCTGGACACGACAAAATCTCCAAGGCGTAACTGGATAGCTCTGGCCATTTTTCTAGATTTGAAGCCCAAAATGAGCAAGGCTCTATTTGCAAAGTCATGGCATCGATGTTCATTTGTAGATACTCCTGTATCATCCTCTCCAGCCGTTGACTATGTGTCAGACTTGTTGTCTCTGGTGGCCTTGCAAAGGAGGGTCTAAAAAAATTATGAAAAGATTCCATTAAATTGCTGTTACCAGCACCAGATACGGTCCTACTGGTACGTGTAGACTGTTGAAGATGACGAGACCGTCCCATGTTTGTCAAGTTACAACTGGGAGATTCACTCCCTGCACCTGCACGGTTGTTTGGTGGAAAAGCGGATCTAAGATCGAGTAACAGCTTCTGCTGATACTCATGCATAAGTGCGTCCCTTTCTATGGCTGGAATTATGTCACAAAATTTGGACTTGTACCGGGGATCTAATAGTGTGGCAAGCCAGTAGTCATCATCACTTCTAATTTTGACAATACGAGGGTCATGTTGGAGGTAGTGCAACAAGAAGGCACTCATGTGTCTTGCGCAGCCATGCGGACCAAGTCCACGCTGTGTTTGTGGCATAGAGGTGCTAACCGTTCTTTCTTCCTCTGACATCTCCCCCCAACCTCTTTCAACTGAAATTTGACCAAGGTCCCCCTCATCTGCTGAGTCTTCCATGTCCATGGACAGTTCGTCCTCCATATCTTCATGTCCTCCTGCACCTTCCTCAACATCTCGCCTGCTACCATGCGCCCTTGTTGATCCCTGTCCCCCATGGTCCCATGCCTGGCGCCTTGGTGATGATGAACGTCTGGACCTTGGTGATGTTGTTGTGTCTTGCGCATAGGAATCCTCCTGTAGTTCCTCCCCTTCCTGTTGTCCCACCCCCTGACTCCGAATAGTGTTTAGCGTGTGCTCCAGCATGTAAATGACTGGAATCGTCATGCTGATAATGGCATTGTCAGCGCTAAACATATTCATCGCCATGTCGAAACTGTGCAGAAGGGTGCATAGGTCCTTGATCTGAGACCACTCCATCAGGGTTATCTGCCCCACCTCTGCATCTCGTTGGCCCAGGCTATACTTCATGACGTATTGCACCAGGGCACGGCGGTGCTGCCACAGTCGCTGTAACATGTGGAGAGTTGAATTCCAGCGTGTCGCCACATCGCATTTCAGGCGATGAACCGGCAGGCCGAAAGACTTCTGGAGCGATGCAAGTCGCTCAGCTGCGGCGCTTGAACGGCGGAACTGAGCAGACAGTTTTTGTGCCCTGTTCAGAAGGCCATCTAGGCCGGGATAGTGTGTTAAAAATTGCTGCACGACAAGGTTCAACACGTGAGCCATACAAGGTACGTGTGTCACCTTGCCCAGGCGAAGGGCCGCACCCAGGTTTGCAGCATTGTCGCACACGGCCTTACCAGGCTGCAGGTTGAGTGGAGACAACCATTTATTAAACTCGGACCGCAGAGCTGACCACAACTCCTCAGCTGTGTGACTCTTATTCCCAAGACATGTCAAGCTAAAGACCGCCTGATGCCGTTGCGCTCTGCTGCCAGCATAGTAATGAGGGGTGCGTGATTCCTTCTGCGCAGTGAGAACGCTGGTGGCCTGACCAGGCAGGCTTGGGGCGGAGGTGGAGGACCCAGATGAGGTGGAGGATGCAGAAGCAGTGGCGGAACTTGGACAGACAGAGGATTGACACACAAGTCGTGGGGACGGCAAGACTTGTGCAGCAGACCCTTCACCATCTATCACCATAGTTACCCAGTGGCCAGTCAGCGACATGTAACGTCCCTGTCCATGCTTACTGGTCCAAGTATCGGTGGTGAAATGCACCCGTTCACACACAGAGTTTCTCAAGGAAGCGGTGATGTTGTGTGCGACATGCTGGTGTAGCGCGGGCACACCTTTCTTAGAGAAGTAGTGGCGACTAGGCATCTGGTACTGGGGCACAGTGACAGACATAAGGTCTCTAAAATCCTGTGTGTCCACTAGGCGGAAAGGCAGCATTTCGGTAGCCAACAGCTTACAGAGGGATAGAGTCAACCTCTTAGCTTTGTCATGGGTCGCAGGAAGTGGCCTTTTATTTGACCACATCTGAGGGACAGAGATCTGGCTGCTGTGTGTAGACGGTGTTGAGTAGGGTGTCCCTGGAAAAATGCAGGTTTGTGAGGAAAGTGCAGGCGGAGACATGATGTTGCCTTCATCCAACGTTGGTGCTATCGATGTTTGAGAGAGCTGTACACACTCACTTGTTTCCCCTTCCAAACCAACTGACGACCTACCAAGCAAACTGCCTGTTGCGGTTACAGTGGTGGAAGTTGTGGGTGGAAAAACAGGTGTGACAGCTATCCCCACAGTCCTAGAAGATGACGAGCGCGCGGATGCACTGGAAGGGGCAGGCGGTGGATGGTTGGCTCCGCTAGGCCGTATTGCAGCACGGTGAGCTTCCCACCAGGCCATATGATATTTATTCATGTGACGATTCATGGAAGAAGTTGTCAAACTGCTGAGGTTTTGACCTCTACTAAGAGAACCATGCCAAATGTTGCAGATCACATAATTTGGGCGATCTTTTTTTATGTCAAAAAAGGACCAGGCTAGGCAAGGCTTAGAGGCCATGTGATCCACCCCGAATAATGCTCAGAGGCAGAGTGGTGGCTGAGGATGCAGTTGTAGACGTGCTACCAGTGCTCCGACTGTGTCCAGGAAGGCGCAAGGTAACTTCGTCGTCGGTTGCATCCTCCTCCACCGCCTCTGTTGACCTCCTCGAGTGTCTGACTGTGGGTTGACAGTAGGTGGGATCTAGAACTTCATCATCAATTGTTGTGTTTGCACTCCCCTCCCCCTCAGACCGAGCCTCTTCTTGCCCTGACCGAATATTTAAGTTGTCATCCCAATCGGGTATCTGCGTCTCATCTTCATCAGTATGTTCCTCATTGTCTATAACCACAGGTGTTGGAAAGGCAGCATTTTGGTAGCCAACAGTTTGCAGATGCTGAAAGTCAACCTCCAAGCCATGTCATGCCCTTCTAAAAGCATGTAAAACACAGCGAGGGGACTCCAACCACAGTCTCCCTCGTTTCCACTAACTGTGCCACACACACCCCACTTGACTGGCATCGGTTGACCCCCCTTTTGAAAAAGAAAAAGATGCTTTGCATGAAGCACTCTCAAAAATACGCGTGCCTTTCCCGTCCCCTGGCTGACCCAGGGGAAGAAAAGTCCTCTGAGAGCCATGACTTGTTCATCTTGGTTCTTTTAGAAACACAGCGAGGGGACTCCAACCACAGTCTCCCTCGTTTACACTAACTGTGCCACACACACCCCACTTGACTGGCATCGGTTGACCCCCCTTTTGAAAAAAAAAAGATGCTTTGCATGAAGCACTCTCAAAAATACGCGTGCCTTTCCCGTCCCCTGGCTGACCCAGGGGAAGAAAAGTCCTCTGAGAGCCATGACTTGTTCATCTTGGTTCTTTTAGAAACACAGCGAGGGGACTCCAACCACAGTCTCCCTCGTTTACACTAACTGTGCCACACACACCCCACTTGACTGGCATCGGTTGAGCCCCCTTTTGAAAAAGAAAAAGATGCTTTGCATGAAGCACTCTCAAAAATACGCGTGCCTTTCACGTCCCCTGGCTGACCCAGGGGAAGAAAAGTCCTCTGAGAGCCATGACTTGTTCATCTTGGTTCTTTTAGAAACACAGCGAGGGGACTCCAACCACAGTCTCCCTCGTTTACACTAACTGTGCCACACACACCCCACTTGACTGCCATCGGTTGAGCCCCCTTTTGAAAAAGAAAAAGATGCTTTGCATGAAGCACTCTCAAAAATACGCGTGCCTTTCCCGTCCCCTGGCTGACCCAGGGGAAGAAAAGTCCTCTGAGAGCCATGACTTGTTCATCTTGGTTCTTTTAGAAACACAGCGAGGGGACTCCAACCACAGTCTCCCTCGTTTCCACTAACTGTGCCACACACACCCCACTTGACTGGCATCGGTTGAGCCCCCTTTTGAAAAAGAAAAAGATGCTTTGCATGAAGCACTCTCAAAAATACGCGTGCCTTTCCCGTCCCCTGGCTGACCCAGGGGAAGAAAAGTCCGCTGAGAGCCATGACTTGTTCATCTTGGTTCTTTTAGAAACACAGCGAGGGGACTCCAACCACAGTCTCCCTCGTTTCCACTAACTGTGCCACACACACCCCACTTGACTGGCATCGGTTGACCCCCCTTTTGAAAAAGAAAAAGATGCTTTGCATGAAGCACTCTCAAAAATACGCGTGCCTTTCACGTCCCCTGGCTGACCCAGGGGAAGAAAAGTCCTCTGAGAGCCATGTCCACATTGTCAGTGGACAGACACGTGTGCTTATCTGCCAGCAGACCCCCAGCAGCACTGAAGACAGGTTCCGAGAGAACGCTGGCTGCAGGACACGACAAGATCCCCAAGGCATACGTGGCAAGCTCAGGCAATTTATCAAGATTGGAAGCCTAAAATGAGCAGGGCTCAAGTTGCACAATAATGGAATCGATGTTTCCTTGCATATACTCATATATCTGTGTGTCCTCCTCTTTTTCCTTGTCCAGCTGTTTTGTTTTCGCATGAGTATATGTCCTTGTCACTTTCCCATGTGTTTGAGTTGTTTGTCACCTTTTGGACACCTTTGAGAGTGTTTTCTAGGTGTTTTTCTGTGTTTGTGATTGCCTGCCATTGTTTCCTATGCAGTTCGAGTTCGGTTCGTCGAACGTTCGACGAGCCGAACTCGAACGGGACCTCCGTTCGGCGAACCGGCCTCAAGCCGAACCGGGACCGGTTCGCTCATCTCTAGTCTTGAGAGAGGCACCGTCGAAACACGTAGCCTCTTTTATCCTTGTTTAACCTGTTACTTCCATTTCTGCCTTTCTTGACTTTTTCATAAATTAGCAGCACCATTGGTTACTGCCTTTTTTATTTATTATTTGTCATGTACATACACATGACAGCCTATCCTGAAAAGATATTTGAAATGACAGGTAAACTGTAATACAGTGTCTTGTGAAAATATTCGGCCTCCATGAATTTTTCAACCTTTTCCCACAGTTCAGGCTTCAAACATAAAGATAAAAATTTTAATGTTATGGTGAAGAATCAACAACAAGTGGGACACAATTGTGAAGTTGAACGAAATTTATTGCTTATTTTAAACTTTTTTAACAAAAATCAAAAAACTGAAAATTGGGGCGTGCAATATTATTCGTCCTCTTTACTTTCAGTGCAGCAAACTCACTCCAGAAGTTCATTGAGGATCTCTGAATGATCCAATGTTGTCCTAAATAACTGATGATGATAAATATAAGCCACCTGTGTGTAATCTAGTCTCCATATAAATGCTCCAGCTCCTTGATAGTTTCAGTGTTCTGTTTAAAGCGCAGATAGCATCATGAAGACCAAGGAACACAAAAGGCAGGTCCGTGATACTGTTGTGGAAAAGTGTAAAGCAGGATTTGGTTACAAAAAGATTTCCAAAACTTTAAACATCCCAAGGAGCACTGTGCTATCGATCATATTGAAATGGAAGGAGTATCATACCACTGCAAATCTACCAAGACCCGGCCGTCCATCCAAACTTTCATCTCAAACAAGGAGAAGACTGATCAGAGATGCAGCTGAGAGGCTCATGATCACTCTCGATGAACTGCAGAGATCTACAGCTGAGGTGGGAGAGTCTGTCCAGAGGACAACAATCAGTCGTACACTGCACAAATCTGGCCTTTATGGAAGAGTGGCAAGAAGAAAGCAATTTCTCAAATATATCCATCAAAAGTGTTGTTTAAAATTTGCCACAAGCCACCCCGGAGACATAACAAACATGTGGAAAAAGGTGCTCTGGTCAGATGAAACCAAAATCGAACTATTTGGGCACAATGCCAAACAATATGTTTGGCGTAAAAGCAACACAGCTCATCACCCTGAACACATCATCCCCACTTATTAAACATGGTGGTTGCAGCATCATGGTTTGGGCCTGCTTTTCTTCAGCAGGGACAGGGAGAATGGTTAAAATTGATGGGAAGATGGATGGAGCCAAATACAGGACCATTCTTGAAGAAAACCTGTTGGAGTCTGCAAAAGACCTGAGATTGGGACGGAGATTTGTCTTCCAACAAGACAATGATCCCAAACATAAAGCAAAATCTACAATGGAATGGTTCACAAATAAACGTATCCAGGTGTTAGAATGGCCAAGTCAAAGTCCAGACCTGGATCCAATCGAGAATCTATGTAAAGAGCTGTCACAAACGCTCTCCATCCAACCTCACTCAGTTCGCGTCATTTGCAAAGGAAGAATGGGCAAGAATTTCAGTCTATCGATGTACAAAACTGATAGACACATACCCCAAGCAACTTGCAGCTGTAATCGCAGAAAAAGGTGTCGCTACAAAGTATTAACTTAAAGGAGACGACTAATATTGCATGCCCCACTTTTCAGTTTTTTATTTTTTAAAAATGTTTTAAATAAGCAATAAATATTGTTCAACTTCACAATTGTGTCCCACTTGTTGTTGATTCTTCACCATAACATTAAAATTTTTATCTTTATGTTTGAAGCCTGAAATGTGGGAAAAGGTTGAAAAATTCAAGGGGCTGAATACTTTCGCAAGGCACTGTATAAATACATTTTTGGGGGTTTAGAAAGTCTGCGTTCTGCATGAAGAAGGTACATTTTAGCATGGTACAGTGGAATGCTATATAGGGTATTGTCTTTGTGAGAGATGCATGATACGTGTGTGTATGTGTTGGAAGGTGTATAGTTTGAATGTTTAATGCGTTTCTTATTATTCTTTTCTTTATTATCAAACTTTTTCCTTTTTTTTAAGAAAGGAGAAGTCTTTATTTTGAATTTGGGGACCTGGTAACAAGGATGTAATTATTTCAGCTCTTTGGCACATATAATCCTTCATCAAGTTCGCGCCATGACAGCCTGATTTTAAGAATTGCAGTATGCAATTAAAAGCAATCAGCAATCAAGCATTGACTTCAATATACAAAGTAGACTAGAAGGGGTAAAGGAAAACAAATTGGAAATCCAATCAAGTGGGGCAATTTAGTAAGTTGTATTATTATTACAATTCACTTTACTGTACTTTGGAATAAAACAAAATCATCTATTGTTTCTCTTTTTTTGTATAGTGTTCCTTCTTGACTTACTTTGACTAAGTAGCTACATAGAGCTGTTTAATATCCACATCCAAATTTTGGGATTATATGGACACCTGATGGATAAATATTTGCCAAAATTCTAGCATTGAGCTGAGCAGGAATGTCGTCTTTATAGAGCCACATTATAGCTAAATAGCTAGGATTAATTCCTTTGATTTAGTGCATATGTGATTTTAAGACTGATTAAACCCTCTCTAATTAGAATTTCAGAACATAGCAAATATTTTATGTCAAATGAGGGATTTTATTATCGCCAGTACAGCAGTTACCCGACTTTAGCCTACTCTCTGCATATCAATTGTGGTTAAATGCAGGCAGCACACTGTTTAATTTCGCTTCACTAATGTATTAAAATTATCACTTTCTCTATTATTTCAGCAATAGATAGACGCGCAATACAAATTAATACATATTGGATGCCGCATATAATAAGGCAGAAATTAATACACACCATAAAGAAATCACATTACAGTTTAGTAAAATTTCATTTTGGGTATAAAGACTCATACATAGAATTGTTTTGTACTAAGCCATAATTGGGTTACCATAGAGGTGAACAAGTCCTACACTGCACCTTCGTATGTCTTTGTGTGTATGAGTAAAGTCTTTACTTTGACTGTGTGTATAATATACACTGTGTGCAGAATTATTAGGCAATTGAGATTTTTTACCATAAGAGGTGGTCACGTTACCACGACCCCTACTGTGTTTTATGCTGTGTGTATTATATATGTGTTGAAATCTATAGAGAATATGATAAGAAGGTGCGGTTCCTCAATGCAGCAGAGCCAGGAGCGTGTAGCAACCAGTGCCACTTAGCGGTTGAGAATCTAATGCAAGGTGTATGAATATGTAATGTGTAATACATTGCCAATGTATTAATGACGTATTGTGAGGTGTATTAGCCTGATAAGCTGAAGGTGTAGATTTTACAGATGATAAAGGAGTGTTAGGGGTGCTTCACACATAGCGAGATCGCTACCGAAATCGCTGCTATGTCACGGTTTTGGGGACGTAGCAGTGACCTCATTAGCGATCTCGCTGTGTGTGACACTGCTGTGAGATCGCTGCTCGTTATACACAGCCCTGGTTCGTTTTCTTCAAAGGCGCTCTCCCGCTGTGACGCACACATCGCTGTGTGTGACAGCGAGAGAGCGACGAAATGAAGCGAGCAGGAGCCGGCATCTGGCAGCTGCGGTAAGCTGTAACCAAAGATAAACATCGGGTAACCAAGGGAAGCCCTTTCCCTGGTTACCCGGTATTTACCTTCGTTACCAGCCTCCGCCGCTCTCGGTGCCAGTGCTGGCTCTCTGCTCTCTCCACATGTAGCTGCAGTACACATCAGGTAATTAACCCGATGTGTACTGTAGCTAGGAGTGCAGGGAGCCAGCGCTAAGCAGTGTGCGCGGCTCCCTGCTCTCTGCACATGTAGCTGCAGTACACATCGGGTTAATTAACCCGATGTGTACTGTAGCTAGGAGAGCAAGGAGCCAGCGCTAAGCAGTGTGCGCGGCTCCCTGCTCTCTGCACAAGTAGCTGCAGTACACATTGGGTTAATTAACCCGATGTGTACTGTAGCTAGGAGAGCAAGGAGCCAGTGCTAAGCAGTGTGCGCGGCTCCCTGCTCTCTGCACATGTAGCGACGTTATGATCGCTGCTGCATCGCTGTGTTTGACAGCTAAGCAGCGATCATAACAGCGACTTACAAGGTCGCTGTTACGTCACAGAAAATGGTGACGTAACAGCGACGTCGTTGTCGCTACGTGTGAATCCAGCCTTAGACATTTCCTGGTACAAGGGAGATATGAGCAAAGGTTGGAGGAGGGACAGATGGCCAGTGGATTGGTTGGAGGGATAGGCATGGTGAGGTGCCAGGAGGGTTCGAGTGAGGAGGACATGGCTATGGAGTCGAGCCTGTCAGCGGATCTGAAGGAATCCTTGTAAGGTCTGGAGTTCACCCCGGTGGGCTTAGAGGGTCGAATGAGACTAGACAGCCGTTGGGACAGAGAATCGGACAGCAGTGATAACAGTGAGGGAAAGGAAGCACAGGCCTGGCAGCTTGTGGACGAGAGGTCTAAGATAGCAGGGATAGGCTGAGAGTATCCCAATGAACAATACAGCAAAACTGAAGGAATAAGGCCATGTCTGTCATAATGGTGAAAAAGAAAATAAGCTGTTTAAGGTATGGTTGTCAAAAAAACCTCCTGTGTCACGTGTTTCACTACTGCGTCAATGAGGGGGACCAGCTGCGGGGTGATGGATACCACTCTGAAAAGAACAGTAAGTGCCACACACCCTGCCCAAAGTGATCCACACACACAGACTCTTTCTGGCGTAGACATGCCCAACGTTCACACGGTCCTACAATATCATAATTTTTATATATATTTTCCAACTCTGAGATGTATAAAGTTGAATACTATTGGATATAGCATATCAGGTGATGTGTATTTGTGTAATGAGGGACGGTGCGGTCTAAGCATCTCAGCACCCTTTATCAAGGTGTGTGCAGAATTATTAGACAGTTTCTTTCCCTTGGCAAAATGAGCCAAAAAAAAGATATAACTGGACTCCGAAAAGTAAAAAAATAGCTAAAAATAGCTAAAAATCTTACAGAGGGATGCAGCACTCTTGAAATTGCTAAGTATTGGGGCGTAACCATAGAACCTTCAAATATTTTGTTGCGAATAGTCAGCAAGGTTGCAAAAAACAGGTTAAGAAAAAAAAGCGTGCACTAGCTGCCAAAGGTTTGAGGAAAATCCAATGTCAAGCGACCAGGAACCCATTATCCTCCAGTGCTGTCATACTACAGAACTCCAACCTGCCTTGAGTGCCCAGAAGTACAAGTGTTCAGTGATCAGAGACATGGCCAAGGTGAGAAAGGCTAATACCCCTAGTGCCACTGAACAAGATGCATAGGTTGAAAAGTCAATACTGGGGCAAAAAAAGCTAGCAAGGTGGGGGTGGTATACTGCTTTGAGCTCTTATTATTAAAGATAAGCTATTATTATTATTATTATTAGTTTATTATTATTAACCCCTTCACGACCTTGGACGGATCTATCCGTCAAGGATCGTGTCCCATTAAGCCCCGGCCCCTGCCGCGGGCAGGAGGCGGCGGTCGGCAAACATATCAGCTGTTTTCAACAGCTGACATGTGTGCCTGCATGTTGCGAGTGGAATCGCTTCTACTCGCGACATTTAACTCCTTAAATCTCGCTGCCAAAGTCTGGCAGCGAGATCTATATGCGCGCGGCCATGTTTTTTACTTACCGCCGCCCCCACCGGAAGTCACGTGAGTGATCACGTGACGTACGGTGGTTGCCATTCGTAGCACAGGGCCATGTGATGACGCCTGCAGCTACGAAGTTTCACTTTCGTTTTTCCTCGGCACGGAGCAGAGGGAAACCAGAAGTGACTGAATCTGCTGTTTACAGCTGTATAGCTGTGATCAACAGATAGATAAGAGCGATCGGATTGCTGATTGCTATAGCCCCCTAGGGGGACTAGTAAAATAAAATAAAAAAAAGTAAAAAAAAAGGTTTCAAAAATAAAAAAAAAAACAAAAAACCTAAAAGTTCAAATCAACCCCCTTTCACCACATTGAAAATTAAAGGGTTAAAAACTAAATAAATATACACATATTTGGTATCGCCGCATTCAGAAATGCCCGATCTATCAAAATATAAAATCAATTAATCTGATTGGTAAACGGCGTAGTAGCAAAAAAATTCCAAACGCCAAAATTACGTTTTTTGGTCGCCGAATGTTTTACGCAAAATGCAATAACAGGCGATTGAAACGTAGCATCTGCGCAAAAATGGCACCATTAAAAATGTTAGCTCGAGACTTAAAAAATAAGCCATCACTGAGCCATAGATCCCGAAAAATGAGAATGCTACGTGTTTCGGAAAATGGCGCAAAACGTACGCCACTTTTATTGGACAAACTTGTGAATTTTTTTTAACCCCTTAGATACAAGTAAACCTACACATTTTTGGTGTCTACAAACTCGCACCAACCTGAGGCATCACATAGATACATCAGTTTTACCATATACAGTTAGGTCCAGAAATATTTGGACAGTGACACAATTTTCGCGAGTTGGGCTCTGCATGCCACCACATTGGATTTGAAATGAAACCTCTACAACAGAATTCAAGTGCAGATTGTAACGTTTAATTTGAAGGTTTGAACAAAAATATCTGATAGAAATTGTAGGAATTGTACACATTTCTTTACAAACACTCCACATTTTAGGAGGTCAAAAGTAATTGGACAAATAAAGAAAACCCAAACAAAATATTTTTATTTTCAATATTTTGTTGCGAATCCTTTGGAGGCAATCACTGCCTTAAGTCTGGAACCCATGGACATCACCAAACGCTGGGTTTCCTCCTTCTTAATGCTTTGCCAGGCCTTTACAGCCGCAGCCTTTAGGTCTTGCTTGTTTGTGGGTCTCTCTGTCTTAAGTCTGGATTTGAGCAAGTGAAATGCATGCTCAATTGGGTTAAGATCTGGTGATTGACTTGGCCATTGCAGAATGTTCCACTTTTTTGCACTCATGAACTCCTGGGTAGTTTTGGCTGTATGCTTGGGGTCATTGTCCATCTGTACTATGAAGCGCCGTCCGATCAACTTTGCGGCATTTGGCTGAATCTGGGCTGAAAGTATATCCCGCTACACTTCAGAATTCATCTGGCTACTCTTGTCTGCTGTTATGTCATCAATAAACACAAGTGACCCAGTGCCATTGAAAGCCATGCATGCCCATGCCATCACGTTGCCTCCACCATGTTTTACAGAGGATGTGGTGTGCCTTGGATCATGTGCCGTTCTCTTTCTTCTCCAAACTTTTTTCTTCCCATCATTCTGGTACAGGTTGATCTTTGTCTCATCTGTCCATAGAATACTTTTCCAGAACTGAGCTGGCTTCATGAGGTGTTTTTCAGCAAATTTAACTCTGGCCTGTCTATTTTTGGAATTGATGAATGGTTTGCATCTAGATGTGAATCCTTTGTATTTACTTTCATGGAGTCTTCTCTTTACTGTTGACTTAGAGACAGATACACCTACTTCACTGAGAATGTTCTGGACTTCAGTTGATGTTGTGAACGGGTTCTTCTTCACCAAAGAAAGTATGCGGCGATCATCCACCACTGTTGTCATTCGTCGATGCCCAGGCCTTTTTGAGTTCCCAAGCTCACCAGTCAATTCCTTTTTTCTCAGAATGTACCCGACTGTTGATTTTGCTACTCCAAGCATGTCTGCTATCTCTCTGATGGATTTTTTATTTTTTTTCAGCCTCAGGATGTTCTGCTTCACCTCAATTGAGAGTTCCTTAGACCGCATGTTGTCTGGTCACAGCAACAGCTTCCAAATGCAAAACCACACACCTGTAATCAACCCCAGACCTTTTAACTACTTCATTGATTACAGGTTAACAAGGGAGACGCCTTCAGAGTTAATTGCAGCCCTTAGAGTCCCTTGTCCAATTACTTTTGGTCCCTTGAAAAAGAGGAGGCTATGCATTACAGAGCTATGATTCCTAAACCCTTTCTCCGATTTGGATGTGAAAACTCTCATATTGCAGCTGGGAGTGTGCACTTTCAGCCCATATTATATATATATAATTGTATTTCTGAACATGTTTTTGTAAACAGCTAAAATAACAAAACTTGTGTCACTGTCCAAATATTTCTGGCCCTGACTGTAGTGAACACGGTGAATAAAACATCCCAAAAACTATTGTGCGATCACAACTTTTTTTGAAGTTTTTCCACACTTGGAATTTTTTTGCTGTTTTCCAGTACAATATATGGTAAACCCTATGGTTTCATTTAAAAGTACAACTCGTCACGCAAAAAACAAGCCCTCATATGGCAAGATTGACAGAATAATAAAAAAGTTACGGCTCTCGGAAGAAAAGGAGCAAAAAACAAAAAACCGCAAAAACGGAAAGTGCCCGGGGGCTGAAGGGGTTAAAGATGAGCTAGGCTATGTGCGCACACTGCGTTTTTTTGACGCTGCGTTTTTGTGCGTTTTTGGCCGCTAAAACCGCACAAAAACGCACCCGCGTCAAAAAAGCGCGGCAAAAAACGCACGCGTTTTGCCGCGATTTGGTACGGTTTTTTGCTGTGTTTTGCTGCGTTTTTGCTCACTGCGTCTTTATGCGTTTTTTATCAGTGAACAAAAAAAAAAGGTCTGATGTCATTTCCTTCATCAATGTGTTCTTCATTCTCCACTAGTGTATGCAGAAGAGCAGACAGCTGCAGAACTACAAGGCTCAGCATACTCCATCCAATAGTGTATGCAGGAGAGCAGACAGCAGCTGTCGAACTACAAGGCTCAGTATCCTCCTTCCAGGACTGTATGCAGGATTTCTTTGCCCCCCCAAACAAAAAAAATGACGTGGGCTTCGCCATATTTTTGTATGCTAGCCGGGTACAGCAGGCAGGTACGGGCTGCCCCCAACCCCCAGCTGCCTATTTGTACCCGGCTGGGAACCAAAAATATAGGGAAGCCCTTTTTTTTTAAATTATTTCATGAATTTCATGAAATAATTTAAAAAAAAAATGACGTGAGCTTCGCCCAATTTTTGAGTCCAGCCGGGTGCAACTAGGCAGCTGGGGATTGGAATCCACAGTGCAGGGTGCCCATGCTTTCTGGGCACCCCCGCTGTGAATTGCAGTCCCGCAGCCACCCCAGAAAATGGCGCTTTCATAGAAGCGCCATCTTCTGGCGCTGTATCCAACTCTTCCAGCTGCCCTGAAGCCGGGTGGCTAGCTGGGTAATAATGGAGTTAGGGCTAGCTGTATATTATCAGCTAGCCCTAAGCCCGAAATTCATGGTGTCACGCCAATATTAGACATGGCCACCATGAATTTCTAGTAAAGATAAAAAAAAACACAACACAGAAAAATATTTTTATTAGAAATAAAACACAACACAATTAGTGACTCCATCTTTATTGAAATAAAGAACCCCCCCTCCGCAGTAATCCTGGGTCAGGGTCCCGCGCCGTCCAATCCGGATCCAATATCATCTGATCGGTTTGCTGGAAGGCAAAGCAATCAGATGATGTGTCAGGATAAAGTGCCTGAATCCCATCACACATCAGCTGATTGTATAAAAGCCGTTTATACAATCAGCAGATGCATCGGTGCAAAAGAAAAGAAAAAAAAAAATAAAATACTCACTTATGTGCTGATTACCGGCAGCTCCTGGAGCGATTGGAGGAGTCTGATCCTGTCCGATCGCTGCAGCAGCTGAGGGTAATCAGGGATGAAGTCTCCTGACGCATCCGCTGATGCCGGGCGCCCGCGTCACCGCGATGCTTACGATCACCTGATGCGTCAGGTGACTGCATCAGGTGATCCATCGCCAGGTCCTGCATCCATCTGAGGTTTCCCGGCCGTCTGCACACAGCCGGAGCCTGGGTGGCGATACTGTGAGAGGAGATGGGAGCGGGCATGGCACCGGGAGGCTGCAGACAGGTGAGTATAACTTTTTTTTTTTTTTTTTCTACTTTTAACTTTTGTTTTTGCAGCTGCCTCCACCTCCTGCCTGTACATGGCGCCGCACGGCAGCAGACATGCACAGGACGGGAGGTGGAAGCGGCGGTGACGGTACCGGGAGGATTCACGCTTCTGTATATACTGACAGAAGGAATCCTCTTCCTGTACACGTCACTTTACTACCCACCTCCTGCGTTTATAGCTGCGTTTTTGGTCTTCAAAACGCACCAAAACGCAGCTATTTGCGTTTCTCATTGCGTCTTTCAACATCCCATTGCACTCAATGGATGAAAAGCGCAGTGAAAAACGCGGGAATAATTGACATGCTGCGTTTTTGTGGCACCACAAAAACGCAGCTGAAAAAAAAACAGATGTGTGCGGACAGCAAAAATTAAAACTCATAGACTTTGCTGGGGAAGCAAAGTCCTGCAGTTTTGAGGCCAAAAACGCACTTGAAAAACGCGCAAAAACGCCGCGAAAAATGCACTGTGCGCACATAGCCCTACTTTGATCTTTTTACACAAGGTGAAAGTCGTAAAGAATGTGCAAAAGTCAGTATACCCCAAGCCTGGTAGTAGAAAGGGCCAATGGCCCAGGCTATGTGCAATACAACAATTGAAATCACCAAAAAACAAATACAAAATAGCCAATTAAAATGTAGATTTTATTTAAACAAATTAAAACAATGCATAAACAATGTGACTGAAAGGCACCAACAAGGACAGCAGGGCAGAGAAAAGATAAGGTGTAATTGTACACAGAGCACTACTCCACACTACCAGGGATTTACCAATATAAAGCACATGTGTGAATCAAAACCCAGTAGGAATGGGGCAGATAAAAAGGACAATAATTTGACAATCATCAGAGAGGTAGAAAGTTAATATCTGAAAAAATATCAGTAGACAAAACCCAGTTGTAAATTACCTAGCGGCATCTCCTCCTGCTGGTGCTGACGCCCATCCCTACACGTGTTTGAGCATAGAAGCCTTCATCATAGAATTTGGGGTTTTTTTCTCATTTTTTTTGTGTTATTCCAATACACAAGGGAAATAAACATGTATATAACAAAACATATGTAATTTTGTGGGAGAAATACTTCATTTTCTGGAACAACTTCAAAGGGTGCCAACACTTTAGGCAATGACTGTAAAATAGGTAAGGTTTAATACTATAGAAGTAATATTAGTAGAGTAAGACCCTGCCTCACCTTATAGGTGCTCTAGAGAAAAAAAAATTCAATAGAAGTAAGAGAACTCCGGCCCATTCCCCCAATTATGGAAAGAGACAAAATTCTTGCAGTCCAAAAAAGTTTTTTAATTGGTGTATAAATCAAAAAGAAATTAGTCCATACAAGTCATGATGTTTCGATCTACTCTGCCTTCATCTGACTGGACTATCTAAATGCAAATAAATATAAAACACCAATTAATCATGTAACAGATGTATTAGAAAAAGCATACATTTAACAGTGAATTCACACTGTAATTAATTCATATGTGAGGAAAAAAGGTGAAATAATATTAAATAAATTGAAAGAAGTGAAAATATCAATTGCTGGTATTGTTGCAAATATTAAAGAAGGATACATGTGAATCCCATAATAGATAATAATATGATATCAGTGAGATATGTTATTTAAGTGAGTCACACAGGAACGGTAAGCCTATAGCCGGAGGTGCAATACAGAGAACTCCAAAGAAAATGATATAAAAGACCCAACATCGGGCACTTAGTATATACATAATTAGGTAGTCAGGATAATTAGATAAATCCACCAAGACAGATTTGAATGGACTTAGAAAAGACACTTGTTACTAATGGTATAAGAGAAAGTATACCCACTAAATGTATCAGGATTTCTCACGGCACCAAATATATAGGATGTGTACAGTCACTGAATCCTATGTGCTTCTACGGTATAATATATACACACATATGAGATTAATATGAAAACATAGAAACAACAACTAGAAATTAACAAAGTTTTATACCTTAATAGCATCATCAATAATGTCCAATATGTGTCCAGGACTTAGGGGATATGGATATACTAAATTTGCACGTTAAAGTGATAACCAGATATGAATATTCCCACAACCTATACAGGAAGCAAATGATAAAATAAGACAATAGTCTCTCTAAAAAAACAATGAAACTAAAGACGACAAGGGGCATCTATTAGACATGATTCAAATAGCATACCTGTGCGTAAATAACCAATTTAAAGGGGTAGAGGCCCAATGTTTCAATACATGGTTAGCTCATAGTCCACAGAGCTTCTAATGTATAACTTAACATTTTTTTCAGGCTGGCAGTCTAGTTAAGGAAGAGAAGGAAAAAGAAGTGCTAAAAATATGAAAAAACTTTATACATAAGAAAAAATATAAGTAATGGCCACTTTACACACAGAGATAAATCTGCAGCAGATCTGTGGTTGCAGTGAAATTGTGGACAATCAGTGCCAGGTTTGTGGCTGTGTACATATGAAACAATATGTCCACTGCAACCACAGATCTGCCAAAGATTTATCTCTGCGTGTAAAGTGGCCTTTAGATATAGTTAGCCAAGCAATATAATAGCATACATGATGCAAACTGTAGGTGTATAATAATATGATGAAAATATGAAAAAAGGCCCCAGAAGGGGTACAGTACTGATTAGAAAATAGGGATAATGAAATAATGACATAAGTAGAAAGAGAAAGTAAAAGAGGATCGCTGCATCACCCCTCCGGTGTACTTACCACAATTGCCGTGTGTGTAATTGCTAGCCGTGTGCGTCTCAGTGAACATGTGCAGACACAGGTGAGGTTTTAAACTGGCATGTGGAGTGTTGATAGATTCATTTCCGGTATCGTCAATCAGGAAATGGACAGGTGGAATGCAATGTGACATTTGCGCTCCATCAGTCACATGATACCTGACGCTGCGCCGGATCTCGGAGCGGAACGTCACTTCCGGTTGAAAAAAATCAGAACATAATACTGGAGACGTAAAGGTGTACACCTTAAAAGTGAACAGAATGCAGATGCAAGGGGCACTACAGACATACGGTGAAAGTGAACTATTAGAGGTGAAGGGCTCCATTCTAGTTAGTCCGTGATATATAAAGACCAATGCAAAAGGATGGTGCTCAGGCAGATACTGAACTAATAGTTCTGGAAAAAAAGAGAAAAGGAGATGCTATAATTTCTAATTGGACAAACATATTATCATAAACAATATAAATGATATCCTGTGTCATCTTATATTGCAACAATTCTAAAATGCAAATGTAAAAAGTAAAATGCTAACAGTGATATTCATACAAATGGAGTGTAAAACATGGAAATTAAAAATACAAATACACGGAAAACTAAATATAAATAAAATTATGAATCAAATAAGTCAACCTTCCTCAGAGTACAATATGGATTTAGGGAGTGGAATACATATTTTTATTCATATGTGGTCAGCAAAAGAGAGAAGAAAAGACAAAAGAAATTCCTAAATGTTGATGAAGAAAGCTGTAACGGTCTATATCACCAAGAAGGAGACAGTTTTATTATGGAAAAACCACATAAGGAACCTCAAGAGCCTACGGCATCCCTAAAACCCTGATTCATATCTGCAATTAAGGCCGTGTGGTTCCATCGTATCAAGGATATGAATCAATTTGACTTCTACTTCACGAAGAAGTTTTACTCTATTACCCACTCTCCGAATTATATCTACATGGTCAATGACCTGGAAACGTAATTGGGAAATGGTATGACCTGCTGAGACAAAGTGATGGAGGATTGGTAGCAGAATACGTCCACATCGAATATTGGACTTATGCTTGTTAATGCGGTCTCGGATATGTTGAGTTGTCTTACCAACATATCCGAGACCATACGGATACTTGATGAGGTACACTACATATGTACTACTGCAAGTGAAAAAGCATTTAAGCAAAAAAATGTTCCTGTTCTGGCATGTGTAAATGTTCCGCCCTTGATTACATTAGAGCACTGTGTGCATCCCAAACATGGAAATGTGCCTTGTTGAGTATTTAAAAAGGCTTGACATGATTTTGGAAGGGCTGATCCAATATCCGTGCGAACCAAGTGATTTTTAAGATTGTCCAATCGTTTAAAGCAAAATAGGGGAGGGTTCTTAAATTCGGTAACTTGTGTATATGCTGCAGACAAAAGAGGCCAGCGACATGAGACTGTACATTTCAGTAAAAGGGGAAAAGGGGTGATAGGTGTTAATGAATGGTATTTGGTTATGAGATTCACGTTATTTGGTGGACAACGACCTTGTATTGGTGGCAACTGAAGGTGGGTACCCCCTTTCTAAAAATCTCTCACTCTTCTCTTGATGTCTTGTAGTCCTCGTATCGTCATTGGAAACCAAACGGTCTACCCTCATATGTTCGGACAATGGTAGGGACCTTCATTGTTTCGGGTGGTTGCTACTATAAAGTAGTAGACTGTTTCTGTCTGTAGATTTCATATAAATGTCCGTTATTAAGGTACCATCATTCTGCTTGATAACCATGCAATCCAAAAAATTGATCTCTCTGGTATCATGGTGTATTGTGAAAGAAATTCTATCCACTAAAGTTATCTTAGTAAAGAAATTTAATGGAGATTCAAGGTTACCATTCCATACCATAAAGATATCATCGATATAACGATGCCAGATGAGAGCATGACTGATGATTAAAGGATGAGAGTGGATTCATTTTTTTCTCAAAAAAAGTCAGAAAAATATTTGCGTAGGGAGGCGCCATGTTGGAACCCATGGCGTTCCCGCTGCGCTGTACATAGAATTGATCCTGGAAGAGGAAATAATTCTTTTCCAACACAATCCTGAGTAAATCAATGTAGAATTTTTTGTTGATGGTAGGTAAGGTGGTATATTGGTCTAAAAAACAATTGATAGAGTGTATGCCGCCATCATGACTGATGCTGGTATATAGGCTATTTACGTCAAGACTAACCAAAATTGAAGGAACAGGAATACATTGTAAGTCGGAGATGATTTCCAAAAAATGTGACGTGTCCTTAACGAACGATGGTGTGAGAGGAATGAAAGGGGACAAACTTCTCTCAACCGTTTTGGCTAGGGGGGACAGAATCGAATCGGTTGAGGCCACTATTGGTCCACCAGGGAGTGGGGTTTTTGGGTAGCATATAAAATACTGGGATTACAGGATGTGGATTATTAAAAAAATCCATTAATTTGTGATCTATGATGCCTAGGTCTAGATATTCTTTTGTGACTTATCTAATCAGTGTCGCAGTCTGTGAGGTAGGGTCTCGATTAACAGGTTCATAAGTAGATCTGTCCGCTAACTGAACAAGTATCTCCGATATGTAATATTGCCGATCCAAGATCACAATCCCCTTTCCCTTATCTGCTGGTTTTATGATGATGGAAGGGTTATGTTTAAGACTCATAACAGCTCTACTTTCATCAACTGAGAGATTATTCCTTAATTGAAAATCACCTCTATGAATTTTCTTGTTTAGCTCACTAACCTCACTTGTTAGAAGTGAAACATACGTCTCAATAGGGAGATAACTTTTAGGGGGCACAAAGGAGCTAGGAGTATGAATATTAAGTTTTTTAAGAGAAAAACAGACCTTATTACCAGATAATGAAGTGGTTTTGGTCATATTGGTGTTGTCACTTTGGCAAAAATGTCGAATTGACCTAAAAAAGCGTTGAAGCTCCTGTTAAACTACAAAAGTATCATAAACCGGAGTAGGACAGAAAGTAAGACCTTTTTGCAATACTAAGTGTTCAGATGGTGAGAGGACATAAGACTAGATGTTGAACACCAAATTGGATTTACCTATGATCTAGTCCAAATTCTGTCCACTCGCCGATAACGGTTTGGGTCTCCGCCCCTTCTTGTCTTTTTCTTTGTGGGCGACGTTGTCCTAAAAAAGGAGGTGGTTGGCGTTGGGGTCTGGAATTGAAATCTGAGTTGTCTGATGATGAATAACCACTGTATCCGGTGGGCCGTCTGGGGTTCAATGACTCTCCAGTACGCCATCTGTACACGGTGCCTCTGGAGTAGTTCTCCTTATCCCTGAGGAACTTATTTTTTTTCTAGCTTCTAAATCCTTCCTAAACTCGGTTATGATGTCGTTGGTCTTATTCTTGAGTTGGGTAAGGTCTGTCGTAGATAGTACGTGCTTCAATTGTTCCTCTGCAGCCTTAATGTTCTCTGATGCTTGACTGAGTTCCTTCTGCAAAAAATCTATCGTTAATGTTATAATGTCCAGAGAACATTTGTTAATTATCGCCTCAACGCGGTCACAAAAATCCGCATTATCTGAGAAGAGAGTTAGTCTCAGCGAGACCCTTAGGCCACGTGGGATCCTTTTGGTGCGATGATGTTCGGCCAAAGTTACTGAATGGAGTTCCAGCTCAGCAAGCCGACGCAACTCTTTCTCAAGATCCCTTTTCCGAAGCTCTTCCGAAGGTATCTTTAAAAACTTACTCAATGATGTCACTCTGGAAACAATACTGTTAGATTCCTTATCATTGTAGGAAAATGTTGAGAAGTTAGACTGCGACATCAAAATGTTAGAAAAAAGATCCTGAAAGAATGGGAGGGAAAATGAAAAAACGGAAAACAACAAAACCAAATAAACGAAAAAAAAAAATTTTTTTGAAAAGCCAAAATATGTAGATCAAGATCACCTGTGTCTGCACATGTTCACTGCGAGACACACGGCTAGCAATCACATACACGAGAATTGTGGTAAGTACCCCGGAGGGGCGATGCAGCGATCCTCTTTTACTTTCTCTTTCACCTTCTGTCATTATTTCATTATCCCCATTTTCTTTTCAGTACCATACCCCTTCTGGGGCCTTTTTCATCTTTTCATCACATTATTATACACCTACAACTTGCATCAGGTATGCTATTATATTGCTTGGCTAACTATATCTTACTTTTATTTTTTCTTATGTACAAAGTTTTTTCATACTTTTAGCACTTCCTTTTCCTTCTCTTCCTTAACTAGACTGCCAGCCTGAAAAAAATCTTAAGTTATACATTAGACGCTCTGTGGACTATGAGCTAACCATGTATTGAAACATTGGGCCTCTACCCCTTTAAATTGGACCCATATTGGACACAATTGATCATGCCATTAAGGTAAACAACTTTGTTAATTTCTAGTTGTTGTTTCTATGTTTTCATATTAATCTTAATCTCATATGTGTGTATACAGTGTGTCCACCCATATCCTGTCCACCGCATAGAAGTGGTGTCTAGGTATAGTAAAGTAGCCCTGCGCTACGCAATGAAACCACCTATAGCACCACCTGGTGGAAAACAACGGAGTTAGTATTTTTATCTTAAAAACGGAACGAGATAGAGAAAAAAAGTGAATTACAAAGTTGTAGGGGATCATCAATTCAATACGAATCGACACCTTGCATACAGAAATGCTATGATATTAAACCCATGAGCCCCCTCAAAACATTGAATGCTAGTCACGCATATGGCGCTCAATTAACTTTGATGCTCAAAGTGGCCACAGTCAGCGGCAATGCACATCTGTACTCTGGACAGCATACTGTATCTTGTAGCACATTGGTAGGTGACACGTTTGCACAAGCATCTGTAATACGTCGTCATTAGTCCTGCAATGTTGGTGGTGGCCTATAGCTGCCGCCATTCTCAATTTAATGGCAGTGGACAGGCTTACCATTTACTATCATAGGCTAGATGCTTATTTTGTGTTTTTCTCTTGGGATTTGTCCATCAAATCTCCACAGTTTGAATTTACTCCTATTGCATGTATACCAACTTATACCTGAGTGACATCACCACTCATCCCTGCAGCTAAGTCTTTTCTCTGCCCGAAGCTCATAGCGGGCGGTCATGTTCTATTTCCACGTGCTGTCACTTCAGATGTAGAAGAACTGGAATCGTGGGACGTTGTGTGAATTAAGTCGGACCTCGGTGTTTTGGGAGTTAATAAAGGGGTGAAACAGTGTTTTTTGTGTATTTTATTTCAAATAATGGATTTTTCAGTGTTTATTTTCACCTACAGATTAGTAATGGGGGGGTCTCATAGATGCCTCCAATTAGTAATCTAGCACTTAGTGGCAGCTGTAAGATGTTATTAACCCCTTATTACCTCAAATGTCACCACACTAGGGCAATCGGGATGAGCAGGTTAAAGTTCCCGGGATTGTCACATCTGATGGATGTGACAATCCTGAGCTGCTGCAGGTTGTATTTTTAGGCTGTAGGGGGCCCAATAAGCATGGGTCTCCTCAGTCTGAAAAAAAACAGCCCCCAGCTGTCGGCTTTGTCATGGCTGGGTATCAAAATTGTGTAGGTGATCGCAAGCTGTTTTTTAAAATTATTTATTTAAATTAAAAAAAGCCACATGCGATCCCTTGTTTTGATACACAGCCAAGATAAGCAAACGGCTGGGGGTTGCAGCCGGTAACCCTATGCTTCATCTGTGCTGGGTACCATAATATGGGGGGACCCTTACACCAATTTTTGTATTTATTTATTTTTACACAAATAGAGATGTACACACAGCACCTCTGATTGGTTGCAGTCAGATACACCCCCCCCCCCCCCGTGTGACAGTGGGTCTGACTGCTTTCAATCAGACGCGTGGACTGCCGGTGGGCAGGGGAACCAGTGCATATGTATAAGGTTAATGAGCGGCCCCAGAAGTATCATTAAAACGGCGTGGGAGGCTCGGTAAGTATAATGTGCTTGAGCCAATTTCCCTATCCCTTTAACTACCATTTTAAAGTGACGGATTCTGGTACCCGTAGACTTATATTGGGACCGACGTCCGGCCAGATATCCAGGATCAATTCTGGGTCCAAACCAGTTTTGTTTTTTTTTTATACCTGGTTGGACCCGCCGATCCCGGATATCTGTGAGTCTGCCCATCACTATATCATCACCAAATTGCTTCTAGATCATTGGGGGATACTGATCTTGAAAAATGTTTAGAAACAATTGTTTATTCACAACAATGTTTTTAGGCAAAACTGTCAGTCCCATCTTTGTGATTTTCATAGGCGTGGTTATAGTTGGCACATGACCTCCACTATGCAAATCACATACTTGCAGAAACATGATGGCCGCTGGAGTAGCAAGCGGAGTCAAATCCCAATGATGTGTACATTACAAAATACTAGGAAGCTGCAGCGCATGCCATTTTCTTCAAGGGTGGACAACTTCATTAAATATAATAGCACGTATATAAAGAGTATGCACAATTCAATTTTACACTACATTACTAGCATAAGAGACTAAAGGCCACTTTACACACAGAGATAAATCTGCGGCAGATCTGTGGTTGCAGTGAAATTGTGGACAATCAGTGCCAGGTTTGTGGCTGTGTTCAAATGGAACAATATGTCCATGATTTCACTGCAACCACAGATCTGCCAAAGATTTATCTATGTGTGTAAAGTGGCCTTAAGTCATGCAAGTGTGACTCCAGCTGAACTGGAAGATCTTCAGCAGATAAAATGGTGGTTTTCTCAAAACTGCAGCAAAGCGCCCAGTAAGTGACATAGCTGGAATCAGGGTCTCTGCCCCTATATTATTCCAGAATGCTTTACAGCACCATTTACAGTTCTCCATGCTACAGAATGGTAAAATATCTGTAAAAAATGGACGTCGCATAGATGGTCTGTGTGATGATTTCTTTTTTCTTCTCGCACCTGTTGGCTTGCATTGTGATCTGGCATAAATCCTAGGTCATATGAAAAGGCTCATTAAAGAGCCACTTTTGACTTTTATGATTTCTATTTCCAATAGGTGGCACTAGAATTCGTCTCCTTCCTCCCTGGAGAGACAATTCAAACCCTCAGTGTCACTGACATACCCAAAGGATAGGTTATCAATCTTAAGGGTACTTTACATGCTGCGACAATTTATCGTCGGGGTCACGGTGTTTGTGACGCACATCTGGCGTCATTAGCGACATCACAGCGTATGACACGTACGTGCGACCTGCAACGATCGCAAAAGTGGTAAATATCGTTGGTTTGGGAGAGGTCGTTCAAACACCAAATATCGTTGTCTAGTGAGTAGCGATGTTGTTCGTCGTTCCTGCGGCAGCACACAGAACATAAACCTCACCGTACCTGCATCCCGCCGTCAATGAGGAAGGAAGGAGGTGGGCGGGATGTTCGGCCCGCTCATCTCCGCCCCTCCTCTGCTATTGGGTGGCCGCTTAGTGACATCGCAATGACGCCGAACGAACCGAGCCGGTCACAGCGACGTCGCTAGGCAGGTAAGTAGTGTGACGGGTGTAAGCAATTTTGTGCGCCACGGGCAGCGATTTGCCCGTGACGCACAACCGACGGGGGCGGGTACGCTCGCTAGCAATATTGATACCAATATCGCAGCGTGTAAAGTACCCTTTAGTCTCAGATAACCCCTTTAAGTAGAGCATTGTTGTGCTTTTTGTCCCAGCCTTGTTACCTAAGGATTACTAAATCCAGTGAAGAAGCTGACCGGACCTTTAAGGATGACAGTACAATCCTTACTCTTCATTGTGGACTCATTTTACTGCTCCAGAGATTGTAAGGCAGATCACAACCACTAGAACTATTGCTATTGAAGGAGCACTAACATAAATGGGTGAAGGTCATAGAGTGAAGCCTTCCACAAGTCTGGTAGAAAGAGTGGATGAAGCAGCACAGTACTATACAAACTGGAACAAACGGAGATACCAGCCGTGGTTCCCTCTACTCAGTCATTACTGTCATCTTTTGCCTTTTGGCGCCCTCTGCTGTTTGTATTTCTAAAAATAACATAAAAGATAAAATGCTCCATTTAGAAGAGTTACAAGTGAAAAGGTTTTGGTACCGTGTTAGTCAGTTGAAAAATTATTGAATGTTCTCAGTGAGAGGAACAAAATTATAATCTTGTGATACCTTTTTAATGGCTAAATAAAATAAAATAAAGTGATGTTACAAAGCAAAAATATGGAACGCTTCACGTTTTTTTTTGTTTTTTTTTATTCGTGAAGCGTTCCATATTTTTGCTTTGTAACATCACTTTATTTTATTTTAGTTAGCCATTAAAAGGTATCACAAGATTATAATTTTGTTCCTCTCACTGAGGACATTCAATAATTTAGAAGAGTGAAATACAAACTTTTGAGCTTATTAGAATTGATGACTGCATGAAACACAAAGCAATGAGCTTTACGTATTAAACATTTTATAACTATTAAATGAGTTTTCCAGTTTGAGGAAAATAACTTTATATGTTATACATCCGGCTTTCTGCTTGTAGTATCGGATTGGCAACCTTCATTATTTATTGCTGTAACTAAAGAATTTATGAAGTATTGCAGCAGTTTTCCCAATACTGTCAATGTTCGCAGTGAGCTGTATCCGGAGTTGATAAAATTTAAAGTATGTGAATATCATTCCATATCTCCTACATGAGTGCTGGAGAAATATAGAGTGTGAAAATTGTGCACATACAGTCAGAAGCATACAGTTGAAACCAGAAGTTTCCATACACTATCTACAGTATAAAGACACATCTGCCGGTTTTTCTCACTATCTGACAAAATCAGAATAAACATTTCCCGTTTTACGTCAATTAGGAACTAAGATTATTTATATTTGCCAAATGCCAGAATAATGAGAGAATTTTTTAAGCCATTTTTGTTACTTTCTGCAAAGTCAAAACTTTACATACATTTCATTAGTATTTCGTACCATTGCCTGTACTCTGTATGACCTGGGTCAAACGTTTTGGATAGCCTTCCACAAGCTTCTCACAATAGTTGGTAGGCATTTGGGCCCATTCCTCCTGACAGAACTGGTGTAGCTAAACCACGTTTGTAGGTCGCCTTGCTCACACCGGCCTTTTCAGCTTTGCCCATAAATTTTCAATAGGATTGAGATCAAGATTTTGTGATGGCCACTCCAAAACATTGACTTTGTTATCCTTAAGCCACTTTGTAACTAGTTTAGCAGTATGCTACGGGTCATTGTCCATATGGAAGACCCATTTCTGACCAAACTTTAAGTTCCTGGCTGATGTCTCTTGAGATGTTGCTTCAGTATTGCCACATAATCTTCTTTCCTCATGATGCCATCTATTTTGTGAAGTGCACCAGTCCCTCCTGCAGCAAAGCACCCTCACAGCATGATGCTGCCACCACTGTGTTTCACAGTTCGGATGGTGTTCTTAGGCTTCAAAGCTTCTCCCTTTCTCCTCCAAAGTAACGGCGGGCATTATGACCAAACAGTACAATTATAGTCAGACCACAGGACATGTCTCCAGAAATTAAAGGGGTGGTTCACCCCTTTTCATTACTGGCCACATTAATATATTATGTTGAGAAACAAGGTTTCTTTCAAATACCTTGTGTTGCCAATTGTGCCTGTCAGCGGCTCTATTCCGGTCTATTCATCCCCTTTGCATAACCCCCAGGCTCAGTGATCTTTGATGTCCGGTGATGTCACGTCAACTGAGGCAGACCGCAGTCTTCTTGAGTGACTGAGCTGTGGGCGGTGTTTCACCACTTGGCACAGCCCAGCAATCTCTTTGCTCCCTCGTTCACTGCAGAGAGCCGCAAGCAGGAGCGATGCTGAGCTGTAATGAGTGGTGAAACGCCACCCAGTGACTCACGAAGACTGGTGCCGGCCACGGTAATATCAAGTCAACAGGAGTTGATGTGACATCACTGGACATCAAAGGTCATGGAGCCCAGGGGTCACTCGAAGGGAGTGAGTGGACCACAATAGTGTCGCTCACAGGCACTATTGGCAAAACCAGGTATTTGAGAGACACTTTGTTTCTCAACATAATGTCGATGGGGCTAGTAATGAAAAGGGGTGAACCACCTCTTTAAGATCTTTGTTCTTGTGTGCATTTGCAAACATTAATCTGGCTTTCTGGCTTTTTTATGTTTTCTTTTGGAGTAATGGCTTCTTCCTGGCAGAGTGGCCTTTCAGCCCATGTTGATGAAGTACCCGTTTCACTGTAGATAATGACACAATCTTGCCAGCTTCCACCAGCATCTTCACAAGGTCGTTTACTTTTGTTCTTGGGTTGATATGCACATGTCTGATCAAAGCATGTTCATCTGTGGTACACAGAGCCAGCATCCTTCCTGAGCAGTATGATAGCTGGACTTTCTCATCTTGTTTGTAGTTGCGTATAATTGTACAGATGAGCGAAGCACCTTCAGGTATCTAGAAATTGCACCCAAAGATGAACCAGACTTATGCAGGTCCACAATCCTCCTCTTGAGATCTTCGCTGATTTCTTTTGACTTTCCCCTGAAGTTACACAAAGAAGCAGTGTGTTTCAGGTGTGCATTAAAATACATTCAAATACATCCACAGGTGTGTCTCTAATTAACTCAGATATTGGCAATAGAACTATCAGAAGCTTCCAAAGACATGATATCATAAACAGGGAGAGGAATACGGGTGTATGCCGCACTTAAACCACAGAATCCAAAAGATTTTAAATAAATCCCTCTATTTTCATGTCTACATGTTTCAGAGATATAACCATCTCCTACTTCAGGGCATCATCATGATTTCCCTCGTCCTGAAGAAGGTGATGGTTATAGCTCTGAAACACGTAGACTTATGAAAATAAAGGGATTTATTTAAAATCTTCTGGATACTGTGGTTTGTGTGCCGCCCCCGTGCCAGTAGCCGGCGCTGCTCGGATCCGGGCCTTCAGTGGTGGTGGCTCGAGGGTCTCCGGACCAGGGGGTCTCGCGGACACGCTGAATAAATGGGGGGACGTAGATGTACGGGCTAGGCCGTAGTAAGCTCGTGATGCCACCCACAGTGTGTGGTGAGGTGGGACACCATCGCTGCTGTTATGGGGCACCCGGGGGAGATGTTGTGCAGCAAGCTGTTAACCCCTCCGTGGGCAGGGATGGTGGACCCGGTGGCTCGGTGAAGGGGATGGCGACCGCAGGGGGTGCTGGTGTACTCACTGTTAGTAAAACGCACAAGTCTCTGGTAAACCAAGGTGATGGTGGCCAGTTGCGTTCGGGTCCCCCACCCGGATGGTGGTCTCTATCCTTTTCCTGCACTGCTTTGTGTAAGGTGGACTTTCCTAGTGTGAAACTCAGGAGTTCGCTCCCGGCTGGATGTAGCCTAAGGAGCCGTGCCTGCAGACGCTGGTCCGTGGCGGTGACCTCTTGTCCCTAATCGGTGGGCTGTTGTCTTCTATGAGGGACTTTGGGTGGGACAGGACCTCTAGTCCTGGCCTCAATCGGTTAATTAACCAGTTACGCTTGGTTCCGGTCCTCGCTTCAGGGTCCTCGCACCCCCACTTTGTGCTACGGTTTCTGGGTCGGTTCCCCATGTCGGTACCAGCGGGCTACAACCCTGTCCCGGTCCACTTAGGTGCTGCCGAGTCGTCTTCCCGTCTCCTGCTGACGTAGACTACCGTCTGCCTCCTAGCCAGTGGCACCAGTGCTCCTACCCTGGTACCGTTCAACTTGAACTCTCCTGCTGGAGCTACACTTAGCTCCAGCCCACACTCCTCTCCAAACTAAATTTCAGACTCCACTCAGACTCCGTGCTGTCTGGACCCCTAGGTGGGCGTGTCCCAACTGCCTGGTCACACCCGCTGGTGTGTCTATCTTTCCCTAAGGGGGGGTGACTAGGTTTTCTGGTTGGCTGTGTGTTTCCTAGATGAGGGAATGGTGTAGTGCAGGTGCCTGTGACTACCTGGTTTTGCCAGGGCATCACATTAGCGCGGCATACACCCGTATTCCTCTCCCTGTTTATGAACTATTAACGTTCGGGGCCGCTGCTGACCACCACTGTAACTTGTGCAGAAAGGAGCTGTGACTGGCACAACCCCACCAGGTGAGTGCGTTTTCAGCACTAGACAAAAACCCTATACCGGGTAAGACCCTATCATTGCTTTTAGGAAGGGTTTATTCTGATTTCATGTCAGATAGTGAGAAAAACATGCAGATGTGTCTTTTTGTATAGTGTATGTAATCTTCTGGTTTCAACTGTGTGTGCTGATGAATGAAGAGGCCTGACCTGCAACTCAACTTTGAATTCATTGTGAAGGAGTGTGATGGTGCTGCTGGTGTAGAGACTAAAGGGTGCTTTACAGGCTGCGACATCGCTAGCGATCTCGTTAGCGATATGACATGCCAGATCGCATCTGCTATCTGGCATGTCACATCGCTAACGAGATCGCTAGTGATGTCGCAGCGTGTAAAGCACCCTTAATACTGTTCCAATTTATGTCCTAGGATTCCACTGTTGAAGCCAAAGTGCTGTACTGGAGCTGTCATCTGATGTATTGTAATAGACCCCACTAATTCTATTGTGAAGAACAGTGCTGCATGTTAGTATATTCTTGCAAACTGGGCCACAGCAACTAGAGTCCGGTAGACACCATGACATTCCCATTTCAGGATGAAGTATTAGGCTGGAATCCAACAGTCTGGCTGTAAGAGATAATGTTTGTAACAATCAAATCCTTTTCAATATGGTGGTAAAGCAGGACTTCTAGATAATGTACTCTATGTTGTATAGTTAGATGAATCACATTTTTCAATAATGGGGGAGGGGGAGGTGTCCAAAGGAAATAAAAATACAAACACACACAAATAGATGTTTTATTACATTTTATTCAGAATTGTGCATTGTTGCAATAGTTTCAATACAATAAAATATAAAACTTCAGTACATTAAAAGGAGAGATAGAAAACCTCAGCTATGATCTGCTTAGGAAAGTAAAAACAGTCAGACAATATTTTAGGCTAAAATTGCATGTAGTGTTCTTCCATTGCAGAACAGAATCCAAGGAGTAACTACAGTATGTAGATTTCTCAGGAGAAGTCAGTGTTGTTCTCCAACTGTTTCAGAACAAAACTGACATTTTGACTTTTTTTGTTTGTTTTTGCATAAAAAAAATAATAAACAAACAGACATAAATGTACGGTGAATTGTTGCAGATTTTCAAAGTGGAATGTGCATGGAATATCTGCAACATCTAGACTAGTCTTTAGCCAGTTGTAAATTTAAGTGAAAAACTAGATGTAAAGTCCCAATTCATCCCATGTAGATTTGCTCCAAACTGCAAAGAACCTCTCACGATTATGCTTGTTACAATAAATGATTGGGTATTTTATTATTGTTATATTATATATTATATATATATATATATATATATATATATATATATATATATATATATATATATATATATATATATATATATATGTGGACACCAGAGGCAGTGGAGGGGCCGGGGCAAAGTAGAAGACCCTACACACAGTCCTAACCCAACGTACAAAGATCTTAGAAAACCCAGATTTCTAATGTAAAATTTAAAACAAAACAACCAGAATGTGGATTTCTACATTGAATGTACCTACTAAATCATTATAGCAGCGTTATAATGCCCAAATAATTATTTTAACCCCTTAGTGATTGACTTAGTTTTGCAACTTTAGCAATCTGTTCACTGTCAGTTTCTGAAGTTAGAAGTCTGGAATGCCTCAACAGATCCCAGTGATTCTGAGATTGTTTTTTGTGACACATTGTACTTTATGTTAATGATAAATTTAGATCAATATTTTTTGCATATTGGTAAAAGTATTGAAATTTTGGTGAAAATTTTGAAAAATAATTATTTTCAAAACGTTAAATTTTTACATACAAAACCACAGTCATGCTGTACAAAATAATCAATAAATAAATAACATTTCCCATCTGCATCATTTTTCAAATGTCTCTTTATTTTGGTATGATGTTAGAAGGGGTAAAACTTAAGCTGCAATTTTATTTTTCCAAGAAATTTAAAAAAAACTGTTACTTTAAGGAATTATTCAGAGTTTAACTGGACTTTGAGCAGCATATATATACGAAACTTCCCATAAAAAGGTAATAATTTAAAAACTGCACCCTTCAAATACTTAAACTGCATTAAGGCTATGTCCGCACGTTGCGTCGGAGTACCTGCAGTTTATTCTGCACGTTTTCCTTCCCTTGGTTTTTGACCAAATGGCTTTTGACCATTTTTTAGCGCTAAAAACGTATGCGTATTTACCGCGTTTTTAGTGCGTTTTCAGCACTTTTTACCTGCGTTTTCGCAGATGCGTTTTGTAGATCAAAACACTGAGAAATAAAGTTGGAATAGTCAAAAAGAATGAAAAAAAGAGAAAAAAAATTATAAAATTAACTTTTAATAAAACTATATGGAAAATTATCAATTTTAATGAAATAAGTGGTTATGCACATTTTAACAGAAAAATAGGTAAAGTTTATTATTTTTTAGCATTTAAATTTTCGTTTTTTGTGTGTGTATAAAGGAACATTGTAACCCTTTAATTTTATGCCAGAAAAGCATGCGTTTTTGAAGCCAAAAACGCAGTGGAAAAGCAGGTAAAAAGCATGAAAAACGCAGGAATGTTGATTTTGGTTGCATTTTGCCATTTCTCATTGACTCCAATGTTAAGGAAACGCTGCAGAAATGGCAAAAACAACTGACATGCTGCTTCTTTTTCTGCATGGTTTTTGACCACAAATATGCAAATTAAACGCTGCAGAAAAAAAAGCAAAGTGCAGACAGGATTTCATCTTTTCCCATAGACTTTGCTGGAAAACAAAAACGCATGCGTTTTAGCGCAAAAACGCTGCAGCTAAAAACGCAACGTGCGCATATAACCTAAGGATTTGTTTTAACCTTTCCAGTGCTACACAGGAATCAATGCAATGTGGAATTGGAAGAAATTAAAAAAAAAAAATCAAACATCCCTCTAAAAATGTTGCTGTAGCACCTATATTTTCCCTTTTACAAGGGATAGTATGAGAAAAATGGACCTTGCAATTTGTTACCCAGTTTCTTCTGAGAATGCCAGTACCCCACATTTGGTGAGAAACCTCTGTTGGAACACATGTCCGGGCTCGGAAGGGAAGAAGCAATAATTGAATTTTGGAACACAAATTTGGCTGAAAACAGAGTGCGGGCACCATGTTGCATTTTCAGAGCCGCTAAAAAAAGAAGAGTATCTAAATAGCAGGAATCCCCCACAAGTGTCCCCATTTTGGAAACAAGACCCATCAGGAGTTTATCCAGTGGTATAGTGAGCATTTTGAACACACCAAATTTAATTACAATTAAAAATTTTCTTTTTGATTTCCCTGAAAATGTTGCTTTAGCACCAGATTTCTCACTTTTGCAAGAGGTATCCAGTTTGTTACCCAATTTCTTCTGAGCATGGCGATACCCCACATGTAGTTAAAAAGTTCTGTTTGGACACACAGCAGGGGTCAGAATGGAAAAAAATGACTTTTGGAATGGAAATTTTGCTGGAATAGATTGCAGACACCATATATCATTAGCGGAGCCCCTGAGGTACAAAAAAAAAAAACTAGAACCTTAAATTTAGAGCCCTAAATTTATAATTTTCACAATGGATAATAGGAGAAAACGGATCCCATAATTAGTTTCACAATTCCTCCTCAACGCAATGATACTCCATGTGTGGTCAAAAACTGCACACGTCAGGGCTCAGAAAGGACAGAGTGCTATTTGATTTTTTGGCTTATAAAATTCATTTGGAATAGAGTGTGAATACCATGTCACATTTGAAGACCCCCTCCCCTAAAAGTGTCTCCATTGTGGAAACTAGAACTTTCAAGGAATTCAAGTAAGAGTGTACTGAGAATGTGTAGCCTACAGCCGAGTCACAAAGTTTCATAGCATATAGAAGTGAAAACAGAAAAAAAAATTACATTTCTTCCACTAAATACTGTTGTGGCACCGAATTTATAATTAGCAGAAAGGGGATGAGAAAATGGAAAGGACAACTTGTAATGATGTTTTTAACCAAACGTGCAGTACCCCATATGTGGTTGTAAATTACTGTTTGCGCACACAGCCGGGATCAGATGGGAAGGAACTTGTCTTTTAGAACGCATGTGATAGGGCTTTTCTGTTATAGACTGTGCATACATTGATAGATATATCGATATCTATATATCAGATATTTATAGCAGATTCCATTATAGACTGTGGCCTAGGTTAGCCGAGACCCTGTGGTGAGAAATCAGAAAGAAAAAACCACAAGGGAACCCATATTGGAAACATCCCTGAGTAAGTAATTCAACTAGGGAGGGATGTAGTGAGTACTTTGAACCCAGAGATGCCTCAGTTTTATAACATTGGAATGTGGAAAACATTGTAGTGATACATTATTTTCTTCTACATTAGCTGCAAATGTCAGTTCCACAAGGGTTAAAGGTGAAAATGGACCCCACAATTTATTGTGCAATTTCTCCTGCACATGATGATACCCTAAACGTTATCAGAAACTGTTTGGCCACACGGCAGGGCTGTGCAGAAGGGATTGTTACTTGGCTTTTAGAGCACAGATTTTGCTAGAATAGTTTAGGGGCTCTGCAAATGTCGCTCGTAAGGTGCCAGAACAGCAGAAAACTCCCAAAAGTGACCTCATTAAAGAAAGTGCATTTCTGAATGAATTAATCTACGGCTAAAGTGACTATTTTTTAACATCCACAGTGTTTTTTTTTTTTTCCCCAGCATTCAAAATATGCCAGTTTAGTGCCCACACATTGTAGTGCCCAGCTTGTGCTTCTGGAGACAGGCACCCCGTAAATTAAGTGCGCTCTCCCCATTACAATAATGCCACACGAGGCCGCTTACTGCGGTTTAGGCATGGGGCATTTAGATTTGGGAGCACAGATATCACTAGATTTGGGGTGGGGGGGGCATCGCTTTTACCCCCAGAGTCTTTGTTCTACTAGTAATGTGGGACCCCTCCTATATTTCCAGTGACAGATGAGGGACCTGAGTGGGAGAAAGTTAGGGGGTTTTGTTCGTAACATTTTGGGGGTACAGCACATTTTTTGATCACTTTCAGTGTAAGGCTGGGATCACATTCTTGTGTTCTGCACTGAGCAGTTAAGTCAGGGTTTCCATGTAAATCTCCCAAAAATCTTAATTACTCACCGGTAATGGGATTTTCAATAGCCCATGACAGCACCACCTGAGAGATAGGTTCCGCCCACATCAGGACAGGAAACCCACTGATAAAAAGGCGGCACCTCTCCTCCACATCAGTAGGTTTTCAGAGCCAGAGAGGACCAACAAAACAGATTAATCATACCACCACCCAAGGAAAAACACCAATAACTAACACTCCCCGAAGGGTGCCCACAACCAGTGAATAGGGGGGGAACTAAGGGTGCTGTCATGGGCTATTGAAAATCCCATTACCGGTGAGTAATTAAGATTTTTCCCTGCCGCCCATGACAGCACCACCTGAGAGATTCATATAGACCACCACCTTAGGGAGGGATCACCGCCTGTAAAACCCATCTCCCAAAGGAAAGGTCAGTTGTGGAGGATAAATCCAGCCTATAGTGCCGAAAGAAAGTACCAGGAGACGACCAAGTAGCCGCCCGACAGATCTGGTCAATAGAGGCATCCGCCCTCTCTGCCCAAGACGTAGACACTGCTCTAGTGGAGTGCGCCCTTATGCCCTGAGGAGGAGTGGTGTCTTTAGCCGAGTATGCCAAGCCGATGGCATCCCTGACCCATCTGGCCAAGGTAGCCTTAGAAGCCCCATGCCCCTGGAATGCCCCTTTCAGACGAGAACTCTGGCCCTTCTTTGAGGAGGGTCTGTTGGATACAGCCTGCACATAGGGCCTTGTTGTAATCAGAAGACAGGGAGGATTGGCATATTGCACATTCCTTGTGACGCTGCTTGGAAGTACACTTTTTCTGTACCTAACAAGAGAGGGGACATGGAAACGGGGTCTTAGTAACACGGCTGATCACGACGTTCACGCACCCCCACGACTCCTGGCAATACCGGATCAGGAGGCGGATTCTTATCTCCCTTGGTCCTCTTGGGACCCACCGACCGAACGCTGCCCGGACTGGACACAGCATTCCTGGAACGATCCGCTGAGCCGCGCTGCGGCGACTCCTTACTCTGCTCCCTGCTGCGGGGTGAATCTCCTGCCATAATAGAGAAGAATGGAGGAGAAAAAACTCACCAGTCCCAGGGGCCGGCCACGTTTTTAAACAGAGATCCCTCGTTACATGGGCGCCGCCATCTTGGATCCTACTGCGCATGTGCACACCAGTCACTTCCTGGTCGGACTGCGCATGTCACCAGGGTACACGCTTCACTCCAGTGTGCTGCACAGCAGGGACAAGCCTTCCAGCGGCCGCCGTGAGTGCGCACATCCCTGGAGTGACGCCGGGCCGAGCTCCCGCGCCACACCGCCGCAGAGGTCTGAGACAGAGGGGGGGGGGGGTGCATCCAGGCCCGAGCACCGGCTTCTGGTAAGTACCAGGCTTCCACACTGGGTCAGACCTGGGACAGCAATGGGTTGTCCATACCAGGACCGGAAACCAAACTGAAAACCTACTGCTGTGGAGGAGAGGTGCCGCCTTTTTATCAGTGGATTTCCTGTCCTGATGTGGGCGGAACCTCTCAGGTGGTGCTGTCATGGGCGGCAGGGAAAAATGGGATTCATTGAAAACACCTGATGGATCCACTGATTCTAATAAGGCAGATTGGAGACACTTGTGTCACTATTATCCATCTTTTCAGGCATGCACAGAGCTGTGGTCGTCCACCTAAAATTATGGGACATGGCTGGAACAGATATCAGACGGAGTCCAAAGTGTCTCCAACTGCTTCATTAGAGTGAGTGAGTTAGTCAGGGTTTTTGTCTGAATTGTTTTTGGTATATACAGTATATATGGAAACCTTCAAGTCATCACTCAGCAGAAAGTACAGGATAAATGTGTAACAAACCATATTCTGAATTGTGGGCTGCAGAATGAACAAACAGTTATACAAATACATATATTTTTAATTTAATTTGTGCACGGGTCATGGTGCGATATTCATAAGTCCGATTTACTCTTTGGGTCAGTGCAACTACAGCGATACCAGATTTATATAGTTTGTTGTGCTGCACAGTAAATTGCTGTTTTTTAATTTTTTTTGTTGGGAAAATCTGAGAGATATACCTGGCTTGCTTTTTTTTTTTTTTAGCCAAGAGGGCTGTATGAGACCTTATTTTTTTGCACAATGAGATTTTTAGGGGCTATAAAATATATTTAGATTTTTCAGACACATAATGAATACCAGCCAGCAATTCACTCATTGTTTTTATTTAATGAAATGTTTGTTTAATTCACCGTGTAGTAAAAGTGTTAAGACTAATTGAGTTTTCTGGTTCGTACGATTACACGTTACTAGAGTTATCTTTATGCTTAGCTACAAAAAAAAAAAAAAAAAAAAACACCCTAAACATAACATTTTACCAAAATTTGTTTTTTCTTCACCCTATTCTGAGAGCTGTAACTTCCCCCCCCCCCCCAATGAGCCATATAAAAGGCCTGATTTTTACGTGACAATTTGCAGTTTTAATTTCTACCATTTTGTTTTTACATACAACTTGTTGCACACTTTTTATTCAATTTTTTTGTATGTCAGTATTATGAAGGAACATTTTTGGTGTATTTATTTATTTTTGTTTATTCTGTAATGTTACAGTTTTATAGATTGGTGTTGCTG